>NW_022589704.1:9042602-9443446 GCF_004348235.1 Phoca vitulina | reverse complement strand
TAACTGGTATAAGGTGGCATCTCAGTGTGGTTTTGATTTGAATTTCCTTGATGGCTAATGATGATGAATATTTTTTCATGTGTCTGTTAGCCATTTGTATGTCTTTTTCGGAGAAGTGTCTTTTCATGTCTTCTGCTCATTTTTTTACTTGATTATTTGTTTTTTGGGTGTTGAGTTTGAGAAGTTCTTTATAGATCTTGGATACCAGCCCTTTATCTGTAGTGCCATTTGCAAATATCTTCTCCCATTCTGTGGGTTGCCTCTTTGTTTTGTTGACTGTTTCCTTTGCTGTGCAGAAGCTTTTTATCTTGATGAAGTCCCAAAAGTTCATTTTTGCTTTTGTTTCACTAGCCTTTGGAGATGTATCTTGAAAGAAGTTGCTTTGAAATCTGTAAGTGTTATCTTATTTGGAAAATATTTGCAGATATGATTAAGTCAAGAATGCTGAAAGGAGAGATTATCTTGGATTATCAGGGTGGGCCCTAAATGCAGTCACAAGTGTCCTTGTAAGAGAGAGGCAGAGGGAGCACATGGAGAAGAGAAGAAGGCAATGTGAAGACAGAGGCGGAGGTCGTAAGTGACGCAGCCATAAGCCAAGGAATGCCTGAGGCCACCAGCAGCTGCTAGAGGCAGCTGATTTTGGGCCCAGCGCTACTGATTTCCTTCTTCTGGCCTCCACAACCATGAGAAAATAAATTCTTATTTGTGAAAAACAAATAAATAAAAATACATTCAAGTTTGTATTGTATAATTTACTATAGCAGCCCCAGGAAACTAACTTAGCCCCTCAAATCCGTTCTCTACACAAAAGTCAGACTGAACTGAAGATACAAATCAGATCATGCCAATCTCTTGTTTAAGACCTATTCATGAATTATCATCACAAGTAAAATGGGTCCAAAGTCCCAGAGAGATATTTGTTGGACAACTGGGAAATCTGAATATGGACTGGATGTTAGATGATATTGTGGAATTATTGTTAATTTTTTTTAATGTAGTAATGTTAATTGTGGTTATGTAGCAGAAGTTCTCTAGTATTGGGGGATACATGTTGAAGTATTTAGGGGTGAAATATCCTGCAAATTACTTTCACGCAGTTCATGAAAAAGCATATATTTTTGGGGTAGCCTGGTTGGATGGTCCTAGCTCAGAGTCTGTCAGTCAGATGTTGCCTGGGGCTGCGGTGGTATGAAGGCTTTCCTAGGCTGACAAGTTGCTGTGGGCAAGTTTGTTCTTCTCCTCATGGGCCTCTCCATGAGACTGTTCCAGTGTCCTTACAATATGGTGGCTAGCTTCCCCCAAAGCTATTCCAAAGACAAAGGCAGAAACTGCACTGTCTTTATGACCTACCCTTAGAAGTCATGTACCAGCCACCACTTCTGCTTTATTCTCTTGTTCATACAGGCCAGCCCCTGGTCATTGTGGGAGGGGCTTATTCCTGGGTGTGAATACCAGGAGGTTAAGATCATTGGAATCCATACTGGATGTTGGCTAACAAATTGGGGGAAAAATCAAACTAAATTAAATTTTAACCAAACTCTTTACTCTAGCTTATAAAGTCCTACATGATCTAACTCCTCTCCCATATCTTTTCAAATAATTCTTCTCCTTATCTATTCTGTTGTAAGGACATTGATCTTTCAGTTCCCTGAAATTGCCAAGTATATTCATGCCTCAGGGCCTTTGCACTACCTGTTCCCTTCATCAGCTGTGTTCTTTCTCCTAATTCCTAGCTGAAGTTGGTCAAATCTTGGCTTAAGTATCACCTCCTCAGAGAGATCCTGTGCTGCAGACTAAATGTTTATGTCTCCCCAAAATCATATGTTGAACCCATTCTCCCAGTGTGCTGGTATTTAGAAGTGGGGGACTCTGGAAAATGATTAGGTTTTGAGAGCAAAGCCCTCATGAGTGGGATTAGTACCCTTATGAAAGAGACCCCAGAGAGCTTCCTTGTCCCTTCTGCTATGTAAAGACACAGCAAGAAGTTGGCTTTCTATGAACCAGGAAGCTGGCTCTCACCAGACACTGAATCTGCTGGAGCCTTGATCTTGGACTTCCCAGCCTCCAGAACTGTGAGCAATAAATTTCTCTTGTTTAGAAGCTCCTGCAGCCTGTGGTATTTTGTTATACTGGCCTGAATGGGCTAAGACATCCTCCCTCACCATTCATTCTGAAGTAGCTACCAAGTCTCTTGCTTTGACTCCACCCCTTTTTAATTCTCTACTTGGCAGTTATTTGATATATTTTGTATGTATTTGTTGCTGTGCTTATCATTTATGTTTCCCACTTACTGTATAAATTCTGTGAACGCTTTTCTGTGTTGATTATCCTTGGATCCCCAGTGTCTAAAATACGGCCTGAAACATGTTGGCACTTAGTGAATATTTATTGAATGACAACCAAGGGGAGAAGTAAGTGTTCTAGCAGTAGTTTTAAAGTGTTGTGGGAGCCAGAGGAGAGGATGTTTTCCAGCCTCATAACCTTGACACGTTATCAGGTAATTGCTTCCTGAGCTGTCATGGACTAGCCTGATGAACAGCCCTTTTGTGCTCTGTGACATGGTCTAACAAAGCAATCTTCTGACAGAGCCTAAAGGCACACCAGTCTTCCTGCCAACAATCATTCTTTCCTTTTTAAAAAAAATTTTTTGAAATGGTCTAAAACCCACCTCGGCTCCCCTGCTGCCAGGCACAACTGTATCTTTCACATCCTCACTGTGTGCTCATGGCCCCCAATTTCCCTTGTGCACTGCCCCTTCCCCGCGGCTCAAAGATAGGTTGCAGCTCACTGCCTCCGAGTGGTCAGGGGGGCAGAAATTTCTTATGCCTTTCAGCCCACAAATACACCTCTATTACAGGAATGTCAGCTGAATTCCTAAATCCTGGTATGTTTCTGGAAATTCTGGAGAGGAGCCCTTCTATATCCTGCCTATGGATCCACATCTCATCCATCATATCTTTTTTTTATTAGATTTTTAAAAAATATTTTATTTATTTATCTGAGAATGAGAGAGAGAACATGAGAGGAGAGAGGGTCAGAAGCAGAAGCAGACTCCCCGCTGAGCAGGGAGCCCGATGTGGGACTCGATCCCGGGACTCCAGGATCATGACCTGAGCTGAAGGCAGTCGCTCAACCAACTGAGCCACCCAGGCACCCCCTTATCCATCATATCTTATCCATATTTTGTCCCTGGGGCATTTCCTCTTGCTCCAATACACCAAGATGTGTAGATGCCTATTGTTTTTGGCTAGATCCTATAGGGAGATCGGACAAGAGACCCTTGCTGCTTAAAGTGGATCTGTGGATGGCAGCATTGCATCACCCAGGAGCTTGTTGGAACTGGAGCTTCAAAGACCTCCTGCAATCAGAATCTGCATCTGAACTCAATCCCCAGCCAGTTCAAACAAGCATAAAAGTATGAGAAGTACTGGTGTAAAATTACCTTGGAGTTGTCTTCATGAAGTGCAAAGGAGCTGAGGTAGTTAGACTATCTGCCAGTCATTAGTTAGGGGCTGCTGCCGGGGATGGGGGGGTGGTGGTGGTGGTGAATTTCTTCCCAGGATGACTGGTTTACCAAATGCAGCAGGCAGGTGGATCTGGGCCTGAGAGTGGTCCTCCAGCAGAGAAAGGCAGATGATGGCTGCTGGGAGGGAAAGCATAAAACCAGGGGGAATGGGAAAGAGACCCTAGCGGGTATGGGCAGAGTGTGGATCCTGCCCACCACACCTTTCATGTGGGCAGATTGGATCGAATTTTATCACTCTCTATTTTATTCACTGTTGCCCACAGTAACCTCCTTTCAGAGGAAGTGAAAACACTTGAAACCAAACATCCTCCCAACTGGCAGCCAGGTTGCTGGCTGAAAACAAGTGCGACCAGGGTGGAGGGACAGGGAGCGACAGTCTTAGCCAAGCTGATTTCTTTCTCAAAAAAGTGAGTAGTCTATTGCTGAAAGTTTTTACAAAACTGGTGATGTATGGATATTCATAGGTGTTTGTGTTTTGGAAAATGGAGGCCGTACATTTTTGAGGAAGTAAATGTACTTGGCTTTCCTTCCTCTTTATAGGACTCTCCCCACATTAAAAAAAACAAGTTCCTGAATATATATATGTATTTATATATTTATATATTATATACATATAAATATATATAAATTATAAATTATATATAAATATATATTTTTTTGTAGAGAGAAGGTGGATTAGGATAATGTGGTTTATTTTTAATTGGATTTATTGGGGTATAATTTACATACAGTAAAAAATCACCCTTTGAATCCTATAGTTGTTTGAGGGTTTTTGTTTTGTTTTGTTTTTGTTTGTTTGTTTGTTTTTTGTTTTTGAGAGAGAGAGAGAAAAGGGAGGAGCAGAGGGAGAGGGAGAGAGAGAATCTTAAGCAGGCTCCATGCTCAGCACAGAGCCTAACATGGGGCTCAATCTCACAACGGTGGGATATGACCTAAGCTGAAATCAAGGGCCGGAGACTTAACCAACTGAAGGCACCCCTGTTCTTGGAGTTTTAACAAATGCTTACCATTGTATCCTTCAAGACAGAACAATTCCATCAAAACAAAAAAGTTCCCTTCTGCCCCCCTGTAGCCATCCCTTCTTCTACCCCTAACTCTTGGCAACCACTGATCTGGTTTCTGTCTCTACAGTTTTGGTTTTTCCAGAATAGCATATAAAAATGAATTATGCATTTGACATCTTTTTGTGCTTGGTTTCTTTCCCTTGGCATAATGCTTTTGAGGTTTACCCATATTGTGTGTGTCAGTGTGTATTAGTGTAGCTTAACTATTTCTTTTTATTGCTGAACAGTATTCTTGGCATAAATATACCAAGATTTGTTTATCTATTCACCAGTTAATGGGCATTTGGATCGTTTCCACTTTTTGGCTATTATGCATAATTCTGCTATGAACATTTGATAGACAAATGGAGGGTTTTTGTGTGAGCGTATGTTGTCGTTTCTCTTGGGTAAATACTAGGAGTGGAATGGCTGGGTCACGTGGTAACTGTATAAACTTTTTAAGAAACAGCCAAACTGTTTTCCAAAGTTGTGCGGCCACCAACACTATCCAAATCCAGAACATTTTCATCTCCCCAAAAAGAAACTCCATACCCATTAGCAGTCATACCCCATTCTCTCCTCCCCTGAGGCCCTGGTAACCACTCACCTACTTTGTGTCTCTACAGATTTGCCTATTCTGGACATTTCATGTAAGTGGAATTATATAATATGTGGGTTGGTTTTGTTTCTGGTTTCTTTCACTTAACATAATGTATTCATGCATGTTGTAGCACGTATCATTCCTTTTCATGGCTGAATAATGTTCCACTGTATGGATAAACCCCACTTTGTTTATCTGTTTATCAGTTGATGAACACTTGCGTTATTTTCACTTTTTGGCTATTAAGCATAATGATGCTTTGAACATGTTTTTGTATGGACATGTTTTCATTTTGGAGGGTATATACCTGGCATGAAATTGCTGGGACATATGGTGATTCTATGTTTATGTGTTTAGGAACTACCAATTGTTTTCCAAAGCAACTCTATCATTTTACATCCCCACCAGCAATGTATGAGGGTTCCAGTTTCTCCACATCAACTCCAGCACTAGTTATTGCCTGTTCTGTTGATGTTAACTCTCTTAGTGGATATGAAGTAGTATTTCACTGTGGTTTTAATTTATGTTTCCCTAATGACTAGTGATAATAAGCATCTTTTCATGTCTTCTTGGTAATTTGTATGTCTTTTTTGGAGAAATGTCTATTCAAATCCTGTGCTCTTTAAATATCTGTGTTATCTATATTTTAATTAAGTTAAAAGAGTTCAAAAGCAGAAGTTTTAAATATGGAAAAAAATATACACTTTTTATTTTGTGGTTTGAACTTTTTGTGCCCCATATAATCAGTATCTGCTTAACCTAAGGTTGCAAAGATTTTTCTCCTGTTTTTTTCCCTAAAAGTTGTATAGTTGTTGGTTTTACATCCAGGTCTATGATCCATTCAAGTTGAATTTTGTGTATGACTCAAGGTACAGTTCAGGGTTCATTTTTAAAATATATAAATAATATGTATATAATTGCTTCAGCACTATTTGTTGAAAATACTCTCCATTTTACTACTGATTTATCTTGACGTCTTTGGCAGTAATCCAATGATGATATACATATGAGTCTTTTTCTGGACACTATCCTGTTCCGTTGACCTATCTATCATTGATGTAGGTCTCTCCATGCACCAATATCACACTGCTTTGATTAGTGTAGTTCTTATAGTAAATTCTTAAAATTTGGTAGTGTTCTTCTTTTTCAGAGTTGTTTTGTTTATTCTAGGTCCTCTGTTTTTCTGTACAATTTTTAGAATCAACTTGTTAATTCCTTTTTTTTTTTTTAAAAATGACCTCCTAGAGTTTTGCACTGAATGTAGAGATCAACTTGGAGAGAATTGACAATGTAACAATATTGAGTTTTCTGATTTATGCATATAATCATGAAAAGATAATGTTTAGGAAGGTTCATTGTTTGCTCAGTTCCTGTATGTTTATCTCTCCTTGTTGACAGCTAGTCTAAGTCAAAAGTGACAATTCTCCTTCTCTTGCCAAGGTTGGTTCAGGAACGGTCTTGTGACTCAGTTCTCCAATGAAGCTGGAGGGAAGTCGACCCTGAGAGCTCTGGGAAAGGTGTTTCTGTCCTAGGAAGACTCAGGAAGAGAGGCCCTTTTCTTTCTTTGCATGTCGTAATGTCTAGATAAAACACCAGGAATTGCTGTGGTCGTCTGTGAGGGGAATCAGAACGAGGGCAAACAGCCAACATGAAGAAGATGACGAATCAAAAAGACAGAAAGACCCTGGACCTTGATGACCACGCAAAGCCAGGAAAATAATCCACCTTGGAGCCTACATGACCTTCTTTGTTATGTGAGAAAAAGATTCTCATGATGGCTCAAGTCTACATGAGTTGGGGTTTTCTACATTCCTGAAAAATCACAAGCTATAGATTTTTCACTTAAAGAATATTTTTAGTTTATTTTCCCACTGTTTATTTAAAACTTGTATGTTGTTTTTTAAATGTATGAATTCAATATATGAAATCAGTCTCATTGTAAAGATACAAACAATACAAACCTGATAAACGTAAAAAGTCAACGTTTTCCTCCAGTCTCCCCTTTCCCCCAAGCTAATCCAATACCCTTCCTGGAAAATAACCATGATGGTCCATTTGTTGTGCATCCTTCTGGATCTTTTTCTATGAGTGAAAGGGACATATACAAATGTATGTTAAAAACATAACTTATCTGAATGTTTATAGGCATGGGTGAATGAATATTTAAAATTTGCAAGGACTTTTTTAAAAAATAAGAACTTTTGCCATATGTGTGTTGACATTTTTCTAGGTATTTTTCCTTGTGTGGGAAAACATATTGAGACACATATTATATATTATGTCTCAGAATCCAGTAGATAGTCCTGCAATAACTTTCTGGTAACCTTTAGAAAAAGATTAAAATGCATTATCTAAAAAGAAATATACTGATGCCATTGAATACTGGTCCATGGTGGTTATGAAGCACACATTCACGATGGATGACACAATGCCAATCTCGTCCAGTCCTATTAGAATTACACTCTTCCACCTGTTGTGATATTTGCTCCCTTGCCATCAGTACAATTTTCTTCCACCCATAAAGTCTAGGGCTGTGACTTCAAGTGAAGGGGCTTAAAAACACTTTAAAAAAGTGTTTAACCACGTGGGGTAATGTGACTTCATGAGTTAGAGCTACCTGGATTAAAAAAATAAAATCAATATTAAAAGAAAAGCTCATAATTTCCTCCCAAACTCCTATAGTCCCATTTCCTGAATTAATTAACATTAACAATCATTTTCTTTATCTTCTCTTATGGTGGGGTGTGTGTGTGTGTGTGTGTGTGTAAAATGGGACCGCGTGTTACTCTTTAAGATACAGGTTTGACTCTTTAATAAAGTCCTAAAATAACAGTGGTTCCCACAAGAGAGAAGTTTATTTCTTGTTCATGAAACAGTCCATTTATAAGCAGTCTAGGAGGTACAGACTTTCTACAGTGTCAGTGATGCAGGCTCCTTCTAGTTCATTGTGCTGTCATCCCCGGGTATCTTGCTTATCTACAAGATTACCCCCATTTCTTCACCCCAACCCAAGGAGGGAGTGAAAATCCAGGGGAAGGCATTTCCCTTGCTAAAGAGCACAACCAGAAAGTTGCATACATCACATCTGCTCTCATCCCACTGGCCATAATTTAATCACAAAACACACCTCACTGTAGGGGAGGCTGGGGAGAAGCTGTCAGGGGTGTTGAGGTTCAGACAATCCCAGGCTGCCTCCCAAAGGCTCAGAGTCTCCAGCATCCCCAGCATTGATTTGTTGCTGTTCACATCAGGTCATCTTTACCAGTGGAGGCTGAACCCCGACGACTGAGTTCTCAGGTTAGAGAATGACACAAAAAGGGCAGAAAAAAAAAAAAGAGAAAGATTGACTGATTTAACTAAAATGTAAAACTTCAGAACAGTAAAAAATACCATTTACAAGGCAAAAGGCACATGGTGTGCTGTGAAAATGATGTGCAACATATATAGCAGGCAAGTGCTGAATAATCTTAAATATTAACAGCTCTTACAAATCTGTAAGAAATAAATGCTTCAATTAAAAATGGGCAAAGGGTTGGGGCACGTTGGTGGCTCAGTTGTTTAAATGTCTGCCTTCAGGGGCGCCTGGGTGGCTCAGTTGGTTAAGTGACTGCCTTCGGCTCAGGTCACGATCCTGGAGTCCCAGGATCAAGTCCTGCATCCGGCTCCCTGCTGAGCAGGGAGTCTGCTTCTCCCTCTGACCCACCCCCCTCTCATGGGCTCTCTCTCTCTCTCTCATTCTCTCTCTCAAATAAATAAATAAAATCTTTAAAAAAAAAATAAATAAATGTCTGCCTTCAGCTCAGGTTGTGATCCCAGGGTCCTGGGATGGAGCCCTGCGTTGGGCTCCCTGCTCAGTGGGGAGTCTGCTTCTCGCTCTCCCTCTGCCCCTCTCCACTGCTCGTGCTCTCTCTCTCTTTCAAATAAATAAATAAAATCTTTTTAAAAAATGGGCAAATGATGGCAGTGGCAATTTAGAAAAAGAGAAATACAATAAGCAAATAAATACATGAAAAGTAAACATTGTAAGCATGCTATATGATTTTTTAAAATGCAAATTAAACAGCCATGGGAAACCATTTATCATATAGACAGAGGCTATTTGTGTTGAAACTTTATATGTGTTGTGGGTTCTTGGCTGGGAGAAGGGAGAGAGTTTTTTTGGGCATCCTCATGCTCTGTTGGTCGGAATATAATTGAAACAAACCTTTAGGAGGGCCATTTGGCAATATGAATCAAAATCCTTGAAAAAGTACATACTTTGAATCAGAAATTCTACAGTAGAAAAGTGTCCTAAGGAAGATGTATGTTCTCTTATATTTGGAAAACTCAACACTGAATTGTTTACATAATATGGAAAAACCCAGAAACAATGTAAATGCCCCACAAAAAGGAATAGGGTAAGTAATTTAATCTCTGTCCATATAATGGACTACTCTGAAGCAATTAATAATTTTGTAGAAGTATATTTATCTTAAAAAGGAAGGATGGTTATTATGTACTTTTAAGCAGGAAGTTATAAACAATGTGTGCAATATGGCCTTGTTTTAATAAAAATATCTCCATGAGTTATTTAAGATGCATGTTACGTGTAATAGAAAATTCAATTTAAACTCACGTCAACAAGCAAATGTATTCGTTCATATAAGTAGAAACTCCAGAAGTAAGATAGGTTTTGGTGTTAGCTTAATTTAGCAGCCCTGAAATTTCCTTAAAAACCTATTTTCTTTTTTATATCTCTTTTCTGCCTTCTGCAGCATCCGTCTCAGCTGAAAGCGGGTTTGTGTTGTGGTGGCAAGCTGGACGCCAACAGCTTCCCGTTGTCCAGACACAGAGAAGGAAGGAGGGTCTCTCCCCAGGCCTTCAGTGGGAATCCTAGGCTTTGCTCCGATTGGCCATCTTAATCACGTGCCTACCCTGGTGGCCAGAGGAATGCTTTGTATTGATTGGCTTAGGTCTGGATTGGGTGCTGGTCCCTAAAGCAAACAGCGTGGCGGGAGCCTAAGATTATTGTGATTTGGTTTAGCCAAACCAGGCTCCATAATGGAGGTGGACATGGGGTAAATCCCAAGAAATTGGCATGGATGTTCTACAATGGTGTGGGGTGGAATGGATGTTGAGAAG
Organism: Phoca vitulina; assembly: GCF_004348235.1. Classification (NCBI taxonomy): domain Eukaryota; kingdom Metazoa; phylum Chordata; class Mammalia; order Carnivora; family Phocidae; genus Phoca; species Phoca vitulina. The sequence goes on along the minus strand of NW_022589704.1, from coordinate 9,433,155 downwards.
CTCATCCTCACCACAGAAGAAAGACTGGAAGGATGTACACCAAAGTGCCAACAACGCTTATCTTCAGGTGGAATTATGGGGAATTTTGATTTTTCTTATTTATGCCTATCTGTTACTTTACATTTTTGACAACAAACATATTACTTGAATAACTTTAAAAAGAAATGAAGGCTATAAATATGAGGAAACATTGGTGTATAACACTCGCAGTATAATTAGCAGCTTGAGAGACTTAAAGTAGACATGTTGGCAAACAGGAAATATGAATTTTCGGAATGGCACCAACTGTGCCTTGCAGAAGCTTCTAACTGCCTTTCTCTTGCCTCTGTGATGAAATTGTGGTCATTTCTATAGATATAACATGAGATTTTTGAAGGCTAGTCGGGTTTAAAACCACTGGTTCCAGTGGCTTGAATGTTTCCCTTATGCTGGGGTGGGGAAACTTTTTAGCTTTCTCTAGAAACCTTATCTCTTGTCACCATTAAACACCATGAAGCAGGTCCCAACCCCAGAAGGGACGTGAAAGGGGAGGTACTGTCTCTGGGTTCCTCTACTTCCTTCTTGGACAGACGGTGCTGAGTGTTCTTTCAGGAAGTGGCTACCACAAAAAATCCCCGCTTTCTCTGAGGTCCTGCAGCTCTCTACACTGGGAATCAGAGGGTGACACTTGTTGCAGCCAGCACGGAAGGGGCCCTAGGTCTGAAGACTCAGGGGCCTGAGAGAATGTGAAGTGAGGCACTTTGCTTGATTCACTTCTGTTAGATGCTGGGTATTGGGAATTCTTCATAGGATTCTTGGAGAAACTCCTGTTGCTCTTCCACATACTTTTTTCCTGGAAAAGAGAACCCATTTTTCCGCTGGCAGAAAAGACCTCCACTGGTAATGTAAGGTAAGGAGTTCTCATGTCAGGCTGGGCACCCTGTTTCTCACTTTTATTTCTGCTTGAAATTGATCCTCAGTTCTGCATTTTCAGAAACCTGATTTTATCTGATCATGCCCTTCTGGAATTATCCCACCGTGATGGTAAACAATCAATTTTCATTTTGGTTTCATGATGAGAACTATACTTAATCAAAAGGATGGAAATGTACCAGTTTAAGTGGTCAAGGCACTCTGGTCTCAGTAGGAAAATACCTGTGGGAGAAGAAATGAGGTCCGAAGGTGGATATTGGATGGTCTTAAGGAGCCTATTCTGTGTTTCTCCTGGAATGCCATCTGCCCCCTGCCAGAATGTCAACTTCACTCAAGGAAGGACTTGTTTGTCTTGTTCAGTGGTGCATCTACAGCATCTAGAACAGTCAGAGGTACTCAACACATACCTGATAAATGGATGAATAGGAGGCTGGCTAGCTGGATAGAAGAATGTTTCTTATTTTTTAGAATCACTGTCCCATGAGAAGTTGTCCCTGACTCTTCTAGGAAGATTAGAGTCCCTTCTCTGATTTCCAGGGCACTTTGAATTAAAGCACTTAAATCATAAAATTGAAACTATTTGCTTATACATCTATCTTCCCTAAAATATTTTGAGCTCCACAAATGCAGGGATTTTGCCTTACTTTTCCATTACCTACCCATAGACACTTCACAGTACTCTAGCACATAGCAGAATAAAACAATAATACTGTGGCAATCTCATGAGTATCTCTCAGCTTGTGAGATATGCTTATTAAGTAGATCAAGATATTACATTAATAGGGGCCTCTTTGCTTCTTCAGTGGTGATGTATTATTAACTTCTTACTCTTTGCTTTTCATTGCTTCCAAGGGAACAAAAATCCTATTTTCAGCTGTTATTTCAATACTTTTCTGCTGAACCTGTAAGTACACTGAATGGTTTCCATAGATTACATTTCCAGGATCAAATTAGTCACCTCCTGATGTTGTACAAAGAGGCCTCTTAATCTCACAAGCAAACCATCTCCAAGTGTTAAAATAAAATGCATTATTTCTGGGAGGACCACCTAGAGATAGCACCTCCCTTTTTGGTTATATGGATTCTTACTGCTCTGGTCACACAAACTGAAGTCTCCTGACTGGTCCCCACTCACTTTTCACTCATCCTTTTTATCACCAATGGCCCTCCATCTGGAGACTGCCCTTCCTCCAGTAAGAACACTTGCCTTCTGACCAGGTCACACTTCCTTGGGGTCCAGGTAGGGATTTGCATGGTACCACTCTGACAACTCTGAAAGAGCAGATGTCCTTATTGTGGCTTCAGTCCAGGGTCATCCAGAAATAATATTCAATGTTTTGAGACCAGACATTTAGGAAGTCAAGACATAGACTAAGTGGCAACCACATATTTAAGATCAGGGCAGGCTGAAAGTCTGAAACAAGGTAGATGCTCAGGTTAGGTAACATTGGCAATAACCATGGCAATAACCATGATGTAAGCCTGATTCTTTGGTGGACTTTGTGGGAGACTGAGTCCATGGATGTGGATAGTTTAAGTGGCCAAGAGGTGGTGAAAAGGAAGGTAGGAAATTTATAATTTTATCAGAAGATTCTCTGAGTATTGGAGCAAGTCTCACAAGATCAGAGTGGCACAGATATACATTTGTGGGGTACATACCACTGGGATATGTACATCAACCATTGTCCCCCTATCTCCCACCCCAGGGCTGTGAATTGTGTAAGACCATTGAATCACAGACCGGTACCTCTGAAACAAATAATACATCATATGTTAAAAAAAAAAAAAAAGAAGATAGCAGGAAGGGAAAAATGAAGGGGGTGGAAATCGGAGGGGGAGATGAACCATGAGAGACTATGGACTCTGAGAAACAAACTGAGGGTTCTAGAGGGGAGGGGGTGGGGGGATGGTTAGCCTGGTGATGGGTATTAAAGAGGGCACATACTGAATGGAGCACTGGGTGTTATACACAAACAATGAATCCTGGAACGCTGCATCAAAAACTAATGATGTAATGTATGGTGATTGACATAACATAAAAAAAAAAAAAAAAAAGAATAACTTCCCCAGATCCTCTTCTTGGGAAAAGGAGAAAAAAATTCGCTTTTGTCTAACCCTTTAATATTTCTTGCAGGGCTGGCTTAGTGATCACAAATTCTTTTAGTTTCTGTTTGTCTTGGAAGCTCTTTATCTCTCCTTCCATTCTGAATGACTCCCTTGCTGAATAAAGTATCCTTGGCTGCGTATTTTTGTCGTTTAGCACCCTGAATATACCGTGCCAGTCTTTTCTGGCCTGCCAGGTCTCTGTGGATAGGTCTGCTGCCAGTCTTATGTTTCTACCCTTCTAGGTTAAGGACCTCTTGTCCTGAGCTGCTTTTAGGATTTTCTCTTTGTCTCTGAGATTTGCAAACTTCACTATTATATGTCAAGGTGTTGACCTATTTTTATTGCTTTTGAGGGGGGTTCTCTGTGCCTCCTGGACTTGTGTGCCTGTTTCCTTCCCCAGATTAGGGAAGTTCTTCGCTGTAATTTGCTCCAATATACCTTCTGCCCCACCCCCTTTCCTCTTCCTCTGGCACCCCAATTATTCTAATACTGTTTGCTTTACAGTATCACTTATCTCTCAAATTCTCCCCTCATGATCCCGTAGTTGTTTATCTCTCTTTTTCTGAGCTTCTTTATTCTCCATCATTTTGTCTTCTATATCACTAATTCTTTCTTCTGCCTCATTTATCCTAGCAGTTAGAGCCTCCATTTTTTATTGCATCTCATTAATAGCCTTTTTTATTTTGATTTGATTAGATCTTCATTTTTTTATTTCTCCAAAAAGGGATTCTCTAGTGTCTTCTATGCTTTTTTCAAGCCCAGCTAGTATCTTTATAATCATTATTCTGACCTCGTAGTTCCAAGATCTTACTTATATCCATACTAATTAGGTCCCTGGCAATTAGTATTGCTTCTTGTTCTATTTTTGGGGTGAGTTTTTCCATCTTGTCATTCTGTCCAGAGACGAATAAATGAATGAGAGAACAAAATACTAAAATAGCAACAACAACCCCAGAGAAATATACACTAAACAAATCTGAAGAGACCAGAAACAGAAAAGAAAAACAAAAAGAAGAGAGAGAGAGAATATAATCAGACAGGTGAATGGAACAGAGCCATACACTAGATCCTGGGTGTATTTTGGTCTAGTTGTTAGAAGAAACTAGCTCCCAAAATTGTAAAGAAAGAAAAACTTATATATAAACATATAATTAAAAACAATGAAAGGATTGAATGTAATTGTAAAAATGAAAATTAAAAAAGACTTGCAAAAAGTGGTTGCTTTTCTATTTGTAGAATTACAGCAATTCTTTTCTTAGACCTCTGGTTGAGTTCACGGGTATTCAGAATGATTGATAGCTCCAGGGACCAGACAAAACTAGGGTCCCCTACTCCTCTGCCATCTTCCTCCCTCCTCCAATGAAATAAGTTTCTTAAGGACAGAGACCATATCTCATTCTTCTCTGATAGGCTCAGCATTTAGCACAGTGCCTGACACAAGGTGGGTGCACAATACATATTTATTGAATGAATGAATGAATGAGTGAATGTATGAATGGAGAAAATGGGATATGGGCATGAATTTTAAAATTCTGATTATATATTTTTTTTGATCATTTGAAAGTGGTTGAATGATAACACAGCTGAGGTTTTCAACATTAATAATTTTTTGTCACCAATACTTACAATGTAATTTCTATTGAAAAATACAAAATATAGTTACAAATAATGTTTGCCAAATAGCATTAATAACAATAATATGCTTTTTATTTGGGAATAAGTTTATTAAATAAACAGATAAATATAATGGTCATATTTTAAGATTATCACAAGGATAAATATTGAAATAACCATATGCTCTATAAATATGATTCAAAATTCTATGCCATTTCTAAAAGGCAAATATAAATGCTAATGAAAATAACCAAGAACTTTAATAACTTGGTATAAGTGGACTTTGCTATGGAAAAATGCAAGTCTATCCATATGGTAATAGACTCTGCTGTGGTCAGGGAGCTTATATCCCTGTCAAAGAAATGTTGAAAATATACAGGATTCTGAAAACTGAGAGAAATCAATTATATAATAGTTAAATAAAAGTTCAAGTTAATAATCAACTATGTGCTAAGTAAAAATTTACAGAGAAGGCAAAAGTTAAGGCATTCCATGGGTTTTACTTTCAATTATAAATCATACAGTATTCAGGTAAAGAGAATTGACTTTGCATGACATATGTAATCAAGTATAATATATATTACTCAAAGATACCTACTACAGATAAGAGTACTTAACAAGCAATGTGTATTATATGTGGATTTCAAAACTAAGGGGGTTCATCAGTGAAACAAATCACAGCCTGTAAAAAAGGTTAGTAAGAATAGCTATAATTACATTATACCTTAATTGGGAGAAATAGAAGTAAACCTGACAGAAAGTTTACAATAATCCCCAATGCTGAGTCAGAGAGAGAAAGCTAAAGAGCTTCATGGAATCTGCTGATTTCAGGTCTGCCAAGAATGTACTGATAAAACATTTGGTTTATGGCAAAAGCCAGGTGTGGTCTGCTGAGGCAGAAAGGGTGTGTGCTATTGCTTAGGATTGGCCAACTATTTTAACTGTGCAAGAAAGAAAGCCATTGACTATGGTACAGACAATTAACTATCAGCAAAACACACAATTCACTATCTAGGCAGCTATTGTTGATTTATAAGCTTTAATAATGTTAAATGATACACAGGTAAATTAATTTTTGAAAAGCTTAATAATTTCAATAATGCAACATTAAAATAGCTCCAGGGATGCCTGGGTGGCTCTCTCGCATTCTCTCTCTCTCTCTCTCTCTGACAAATAAATAAATAAATAAATAAACCTTAAAAAATAAAATAAAATAAAATAGCTTCAGCATATTTCAAAAATAAATGCAAAACCAGGACACCAAAGACAAAATCCTCTCAGATTCTGGGAAATAGTATTGGAAATGAATCACATGCTTAGCAACATACAGATTGCTGTTTGCTTTTTGTGGTTTTTAGACATCATATTGACCTTTGGCACCTGGAGAGATAAGGAGAAAAGGAGAAAAATACCATCTGTTTATTGAATGCTAGGTTAGTGTCAGGGCCTCAGGACCGTGTAGGTTCCATGATGTCAGAGACTTGGTGTGTTTTGGTTACTAAGGTATCTCCAACTCTTGGATCCACACCGGTGGGCACACATGTGCAGGTTTATCCTGCTATCTGAAAGTACAGTGTTCCCATGAAAGCTTTTTTTTTTAATTTAAGATTTTATTTGTTTATTTGTTAGACAGAGAAAGAGCGCACAAATGGGGGAGTGGCAGGCAGAGGGAGAAGCTGGCTCCCCACTGAGCAAGGTGCCTGATGCAGGACTTGATCCCAGGACCCTGGGATCATGACCTGAGCCAAAGAGAGACACTTAACCAATTGAGCCACCCACGAGTCCCACTTTTTTTTTTTTAAGATTTTATTTATTTACTAGAGAGAGAGAGAGAGCGCAAGCAGGGGGAGGAGCAGAGGGAGAGGGAGAGAGAGAGAATCTCAAGCAGACCTCGCACCGAGCATGGAGCCCGATTAGGGGCTGGATCTCATGGCCCTGAGATCATGACCTGGGCCAAAATCAAGTTGGCTGCTTAAATGACTGAGCCACCTAGGCACCCCACCCATGAAACCTTTTGTAAGCCAAAATGGCATAAAGCAAAGAAGCAATTACCATTAATTTATATGGAGAAGTTTGTGAACATTCCCAGACCCAAAAAATCACTTCCCATAGACTCTTCTCATACCATAGGACATATCTTGCTAATGGATGCACAAAATAAATCGAGGTAAAGCTCACAGACATAGTTCAAAACTCTGGCAGCCTGAAGCTGAGATGCTGAGCATGGTCCTGGGGAAGGACGTGGTCGGGGGGGCCTCTCCATGCTTGGGGTGCATGCTGCTCTATAATGGCTCCAACAGCTGCAGAATGCTACTGGGTATTTTTTGCCTTTTTTTCAGTTCGTGAAAACAGGAACCAATATAGGTCTTTCGCAAAAGCGAAGTGGTGAAACATGAACTTTCGAAAATTGGATGATACCTCTAGCTGGAATTCACCAACTGAGTGAATACATGTCTATGTGTCGAGACGGCTACTTTTGTTCTTAGTCCATGCCAATGCAGAGAGCTCCATCTAAGCAGAATCGAATGACTCTTATTTTAGCCAGTGCACTGTAATTTCATATAAATTCCTTATTTAAACTTATATGAAGATTCATGGAAAATGTTTGTTACATATGATACTATTATAGTTAGTATTATTGTACAATCTTCTTCTGAAATCCTGGAATGGCTCCTTTGTCTATTTCTATCTGCAGGTATATCTGGGACAGTGAAAAGAGCTTTGTCACTGTTCTTATGAACTACCTTCTTTTCAATACTTCCTCCTTGAATATTTATTTATATTCCAGGTTTGGGGATTTGTTTCACCCTACCCTTGTTCGTGGGCAGCCTGGTGTTTCAAAATCTCAAGTAAACATGCGCAAATGCATTGTTTTTTAAGAAACGCATTGTTTTTCACGTGTTTTTACACATTAAGTAGTTCAGAAAAGGCCAAGGTTCTATTAAAGCAAGGTGGCAGGTCTCTGGATTAATGAATCTTATGAGTACCTAGAAGAACATCTGTAGATCAAAATTTTGATCAGAACAAAATGGGGGAAGGAAGCTGGAGCATTTCCCTTTATAAATAAAAAGGCAAGTTCAAACTCAAAAAGTTAACTGCCTGAGAAAGCACTCAGAAAAATGTGTGATTTTTCTGTCTTCAAAAATCACAGGATACACCTACAGAGGCTTTGTGATTTCATCCAGTTCCCACGTCACCTCTGTGAGCTGTTCTCAGATGATCAACAATCACAGCTAATATTTACTAAGTGCCTGTTCTGGATGTCGAGTGACTGGTGCTCAGTATACACCGGTTTCCTCCCTTCCTTCCTGCCTGCTTTGAGGAGAATAACAGAGGAGATCACCAAAGCTTCCGAGACCGGAGTGACTTTTAAAATACCAAAGAAGTGAGGCCACAATTAGAGCAGAGGAGAGGACATGTTTAAAGAGAGGAGGGCATGTTTATCGTGGGAGAGGAGAAGGTCTCATCATTCGGGGAGGCTTTTAAGAGTTATTCTGGAAGTATCCACTTCTTCTCATTGGCCTTCTGCCGGCAGCCACAGAACATTTGAAATCATTTCTGAGGTTTGTTTTCAGCTGATGGTCCTTTCCACTGGCAGTAAGTCAGGGCCCTAAGCCTGGTCGGCACCGCCCGACTGACCGTGAGCACCCAAGAAGGAGAGGCCCTCCTCCCTCTCAGAGATCTTTCCTCCTTCAGAAATTCCCAGGTGGAGGTTCTGGGGAGAGGCAGGACGGACCCACGGGAAGCCCTGCTCAGCTAGCTGGCACTAAGGTGGTAGCTAGGAGCTGCTTTTCCCTGCTGGATCAGTCTGCTCGGGCTGCCGAAACAAAATACCACAGACTGGGTGGCTTAAACCACAGAAATGTATTTCCTCACAGTTTTGGAGGCTGGGAGTCCAAGAATGAGGGGCCGGCAGGGTTGGTTTTCTCTGAGGTTTCTCCTTGGCTGGCAGATGATCATCCCCTTGCTGTCTCTTTACATGGTCTTTTCTCTGTGCACACACATCTTTAGGGTCTGTGTGTGTCCAAATCTCCTTTTCTTACAAGGATGCAAGGGCACCAGTCAGATGAAATTACAGCCCACCCTAAATGGCCCCATTCTAACTTAATTACCTCTTTAAAGACTCTGTCTCCAAATACAGTCACATTCTGAAGTTCTGGGGGTTAGGGCTTCGACATATGAATTTTGGGGAGGACACAATTCAGACCATAACACCTGCTAAGTCTTTTTTTTTTTCTTTTTAAAGAAGAATTCAATTCACCTGCACCAGTATGGTCCTGTTAGGGAAAAAACTCAACAAACAATAACCAAATGTCATTTCAGAAATCAGAAGAATTGGCTTGGAAGCCAGACTTCACCATTAACCAGCAACACCCTGAGAGAAAGTGTAGGGAGTCCGTCACAACCTTTAGGTATCACCCTACCCTGACGTGGGGCATCTGGCCCCGGGGTTTTTAGAGATTGCACCCTACAGGTGGACTGCCTTGTCCAAGCTCCAGTATCACTGTCACCAGCTAATTAACCCTGAATGAGTTCCTTCCTGCCTCTATCTCTCAGTTTTCTTTTTGGAAAAATGCAAAAAATGATTGTGCCTCCTTACTGGGCTTGGTGTGCTGATTGAAGAAGTCAGCTCCCCCAGAGCCGTCTCATACTGAGCAATCAGCACGAATATCTACTGTTATGTTTTGTTTGTGTCATTACCCTCTTCCTCTCTCCCTTCCAGACCCTTCCCTCACGTTAGCACATATCCAACAGTCCCTTGGTTTCCTTCGGAAGTGGGGTGTCGGTTTGGGAATGGTTGCCCTCAGAGGTAAGAGAAGGGGGAGCTCCTCCAGCTCACTGACCCAGGGTTCATGGTGAGGACAAGGTAGGCAGTGCCTCTCCGTGGGAGGAATCTGTCTGCCTCGACCCTGACCAGGATAGGGGCACAAGCTGGGGAGGAAGAATGTGCCGCCACCCGTTCATTACCTCCTTGGAGAAATGGCTCCAAGTACATGTGCTGTTGCGGGGCCCCTAGAACCATCTTTTCATACAGATGTGAAGATGAACAAAGACCAACCAGATGAGCAAACCAAGGCCACATATTCAGAGGTTGCTAGAGCAAGGGAGTCAGCCCCAGTCACTTGCTTTATAGCAGAACCTCAGAGACAGGTAGAGGAGTGGGAGAGCTTAGGGGGGACACGGGGAGGCTTCAGGCATGCCCTGATGGGAGCCTGGGGCCTGCGGAAGCTGCGGGCAGGCTAACTGGAAGTGAGGTGTCTATGTGACTGGGTGGGGGGACATATTTGACTCTCTCTGATTGGTCCTAAGTTGGAAGCAGGGACAAAAATTAGGGAAGCTGCCAATCATTAATCAAGTCCCAGCTGTTTGGGGCCAGTTGTTACAGAGATTGTTGTCTGGCTGCCTGGACGGTCAGAGAGACACCAGTTACTCCGGATGAGGGCTTGGTTTCCTGGCAGATTGCTACAGGTTGTGGACCAGAGTTTAATTTTTATTTATGGGTTGGCCATACGTGTTTGTATATTCAGTTTCCCACCTAGGGTAGCATGTTGCCCCTCAGGGATTTGCCCTAAGCCAGGCTCTTCGGAAGGATGAGACAAATTGCTTCACTGATCTTGTTGGGCACCCATCCCGCCCTCCCCACACAGATGCTTCCAGCAGGATTTTTGTAGGGAGTGGTGGCGGTGGTGGGTTCTGATTTCATCAGGGCAATTGTGGAACAAATGGGAGTCTTAGCTCCAGGGTTTTATTTCAGAGCTGAAGCCAAAGGAACATTTTGGGCTGGAGGAAAACAGGTATTTCCATTTTAGAATTTCCAAAGAAAAAGGCTCTAGGAATGAACCGTAAGTGGAGGTAATATGTATAGAAGGGGACTTCTTACATGGCTTTTGTTGCCATGAGCTCCTGAGAGGCAAATATACCTCTGAGAAAGAATATGAATTTGCAGGCTGGGAGATTCTGTCTGGCTGCATGGTCCTGAATAAATTACTCATCTTTCTGAGTTCTCATAGGTCAATTAAAGGCGATAAAACCCTCATTGATTTTGCAGATTTGTAACCCTCCTGGAGACTTTATGTCTACAAGAAGGATTCTAAGCCACCTGCTTTGACAGTAGTGTCTTCACCGTGTACATTTGTCCCCTGCCAGGCTGCCTGCCCCGCAGAGCTCCTCTCAGACACCACTGTGCAAGCAGGGGTGGGCATCTCATGTGGCCTCTTAACCTGTGGCATGCGCTGCTCCTGATTTTGATCATGCCAGGTTCCTTATTGCCTGCGGAGTGAATTTTAACCCTTGGAATGGAATCAAGGCCCTCAAAATCTGGTCCTAGACTTTGTCTGTCCTTAGTCCTCTGAATAAGCCCTCAGTCCACCGAACTGGATCTGCTCATTGTCCCAGGTTTTGCCTTACCTTGGCTCTTGCCGTTTTCTCTTGCTTGCAATCTGCACCTCTCCTCGTCTCTATCCCCCTCACCTTTGACCCTGCTTTGCTCTAGTTTTCAATCTTGAAAGGCTGGATTTGAGTCTCAGCTCTTCCAAGAAGCTTTTGCTCACTGACTCTGCGACCCTTTCTATTCTGAACACCCACCCCCCCACCAACCCTGCCAGGGACACCCAACTTTCTTACTCATTTGGCAGATGTTTCTGGTTATTACTACCTAGTTATATCGTATTCTGCTTCCATTGGGCGAGAGGCTTCTGTGAGTCAGTGCCTGTGTTTTACCACCCGGTAACCTCACCGCTTAGGATATGCGTTGTATGTTTCAGTGTAGAGTGAAGATTGGTGGAGTAGAATGATGCAACAATGTGCCTCATCGATCAGTGTGTTAAACTTATTAGAAAGCTACACAAACTTGTTGCCTGAAACTGTATTAGATCTGGAGGGAGAGAGGTTTATTATAGTTGTAGCTACAGTAATTCGGGGGGAGAAAAGAAGCTTGTAAAATTTTTTTTCAAAGGAAGCACAATGGACGTCACCGATGCTCTGTGTAGGGTTTCAAGTCTTAGAACACAGCGAGGCCAAGCCCCACTCATTGCTGTTGGGATGTGCTGTAAAATAAACCAGACATGTGTGTAGGGGCTGGTGGGGCTGGGGGATATGCAAGTGCATGGAAGCCCTGCTGAGCAGAAATGAGGAATCCAGCAGGGAAGCTACAGACATGATTGGGATTCTGGGCAGAATGGGGGATGGGGAGCAAGACTGGATGATAGGGGAGTACAGCCCATCAGCTAGGTCAAACCCAGCGACAGTGAGCTTGGGAGTGGGCCCAGGCCGACAGGGTGGCCGTCACCATTGTGGAGGCTGCCAGCAAGTGACCCCTTCATTCTGGGACTCAGAGGTTGGGTTTTAGGTCCTGGGAGGGGGCCTAGCAGGACAAGGCAGGCCCTGTCCTAGAGAGACAGCAGTTCTATTCAAGACTCAGCCACGGGGAATAAGATGAGGACATTCCAGATCAAAGGCGGGGCCAATCTTGTCTCAAGAATAAGGAAAAAGCCCAGATACTCCTGGCCCAAGTTAAGATTTGGCTCTTCAGGATGTGAGTGAGGATGACTCTGTAGATAGAGAAAAAAGATGTGGAGCTTGCAATCCTGCATGGCTGTGATGTTAGGAACCAAGGACCAGAGAAGTGAAGTGAGCTCAGTATCCACAGTCACATTCCTCATTGGCGGCAGATCTAGGCTTAAAGCCCAGTTCCTGTGACTCCCCCAGGCAGGGCAGAGTTCTAACTTACCAGAGTCTGCATGCCATCTTCATTGGGGCCCTTGCTGTCTATGGTGGTGCCTTGAGGACAGTTACAGGAGTGTGCTCTGGGGATGAGCGATGAGGAGGCATTTAATGTGGGCCGATGATGCATTTTTCTGTTGATTATTGAAGGGTTCTGGTATAAGATTTTGACCAAAAAGTCTGCAGCTAAAAGAAAACCTGATGATGAGTTTGACAATGACAATGACCATTCCCATTTCTATTCCTCTCTGGGGGCTGAAAAGAGAGGAATAAATGCCTAGAGTTTGACTGCACGATAATGGCACAAAAATCCATCTGAATGGGAGAAATTCCCCACAAAGGGTGACAACACAATATGCAGGGGAGAATAGATGCCTTGGGCAAGGGATTTCATAAGGAGCTGTGACATCTCGGATTCTCGGCAAGTTGCAGTAGCTGTCTCCACGGTGACACACTCTTTAGGAATTCCATATAATACACTGTGTCTCTTCAGGGTCCACTTTATATACTTTCAACACTGGGGCCGACATCAAGGAACAGAAGGAAACCCATTTAAGCTAGCTCAAATAATAGAAGGGTGTGTTATATTTTTAGAACTCAAGGACAGAAAATGCAGAGCATCTCAGCAGAATCAGAAATTCAGGAGCCCAAGTTGTTCTCTCTCTGTCTTGCAAGGGCTTTTGGAGCCTTGCAGGGACTTTGTGGTTCCCTCTGCTTCTCTCTTACCTCTCTCGGTCACCTTCTTCTACTCGCCTATGTGCCAACATGACTGGCGGGCCAATCACGTGACATCACACTCGGACTCCATTCTCTGTGAGAATTCTTTAGTCGGATGTTTAAGAAGCAGACACTGGTGGTGTCTAGAATAATTCTCATGAGTCAGATGTCTACCCCTAGTTCCAATCAACTCTGATGAGAGAGGTGACGCAACAGGTGGTGAGGAAGTGAGTAAAGCCATAGTGGGGAGGCAAAGGTTGGCATCTCTACAGTAGACTTTTGGAGACAGTGATCCTGAAATTTGGGGGATCCCCAGGCTGCGGCATGGTGAGCCATTCACTGCTGTGCATGCTTGAGAAGATCTTATGAGGCTACTACCATTTCACTGGTCACAGTCCCTCAGTAATCCTAAGATCCCAACACCTTCCTGGACATGCAGTCTTCCAACTTAACAACAGAAATGGTATTTCTACAAATGGCATTCAGTTGGCATTGGGGGGCCAATGACATTGGCCAAAGAAGAACTCAGAGCATGCATTTATTTGACCTTGCATTTGACATGAATATCCCTGTAGTGGTTGAGGGGGTGGGCTCTGGAGTTGTACTCTGAAATGCATATCCTGGCCCCTCTACACAATAACCATATGGCCCTGAGCAGGTTACTTAGCCTCTTTAAGTCTGTTTCCCCATTTGTGAAAAGTGCATAAAAAACCACTTAGTGGAAAATAAAACATACCCCAGGATTGGTGAATAATATGCTCTAAAAATAGTTTTGATCCCTAGAAAGTACTGGGTAAATGTCACCCATGACTGCTGTCATTTTGTAAATATCCTTGTCATGTCTTATGGACCCAAATGAATTCAGGACTTTGCATCAGTGGCTTCCCCTGATGCAGGAATCATTCCTTACAGTTCTTGCCCAAAGTCTTCCCCAGACCTTTGCATGTGCTAAGTGTTAACAAGTGCTTGGTGGTTCATCATCTGAGTTTTACAATGTTGTGCTTTGTGGCTCCAAATTGAAAAAGTTCTCACAATCAAAGATGGAAAAGGACGCACAAAGAATAAAACCTTGACCTGATTTTGAGCAATTTGCCGACTCTTGAGAGTCCATCTTTCAAACTTTCCTTTTGGATGGTTTGAGTATGTGCCCCTCTCTTGAAATAAAGTGAAGACCCCAGATGATTTCTCCAGTTTCTTTGATCCACGTCAGTGCTATCTAAAGTTGTTGTTCTCTCTACAGAAAAACGTGTAACATATTCCTTGAGATTTATGCAAGATCACAGAGCTGGAAAACCACACCAGAACCTTTAAGATTCACTCTTTCTTGTTCTTTAATCCTGCAGGAGCCAAGTTGCCCTGAAAGATCATGAACTTGTCTTCTGAACACTGCAACATATCGGATTGGCTGAGGCTGGAAGCAACAGTGAAGGCCTCTGTATACACAGTTGCCTTCTTCTTTGCCACATTTGTCACTGTCATCATCATCATGATGGTGTCGCAGAATTCGAAGCTGAAGAAAGAGGTCCGATACATCCTCCTGTGTCACCATCTGCTGTGCATCTCCTCCTACTGCGGCCTGGGGGTGGTTTTCCAAGGGATGCGGGCTCTGCTGGCCAACAGTCCTGTGCTTATGTGCTGGGTGGTATTTGGGGTCCAGCTAAGTGTGGGAGAAGGGATCCTCTTCACCCTGGCCTTGATGGCTGTCAACACGTACCTGGCCATTTGCTGGCCTTTGAAATCTCTGTCCTTTGTAGATTCAGTTAAGTATAGGATTCTGGCTGGGTCTTGGACAATCATTATATTCAAGAATGTTTGCTTATTCCTCATAGAGGGCACTAACCTCACTCAGGGTGCTGTTTTTAAATCTGAACGCCTTTGCCCTGTGATCTTGAATGGCTCTGCTGCCAGAGCTATTGGCATGGTTTTCCTTTTCCTTCTTCTATCCATCATTCTTATAAGTTACTCTCTGATCTACCAAGAAGGGAAACGGGCTGGCCATTTTAACAGATCAAATATCAAAGCAAGGAAAACGGTCCTTATTCATTTAGTGCAGATGGGTTTACATGTGATACCAACCCTGATATTCATAGGCTTGGGAAAGATGTGTGGGCTGTTTTTCTTTGCTTTAAATCTGGTGCTTTTTGGAGTCTTTGCATTTGCCCAGTGTCTTAACCCTCTGATCTATGGGCTCTGGAATAGAGAGCTGCAAAGCAGATTGTACCATTGGATGTGCTGTCAGCGGTGGTGTGGTCACATGATGGCCAACAGAGAGCCAGTTTAACCCGAAACACAGCCATTTTGAATCAATAACTCTAGCCCTGATGGATCATCAGCTGGGCTTGAGGACTTGCCTTTTACTCAACCTAAAATTCGTGCCTTGGTTTGATGTTGAAAGCAAGACGAATAAGTCAGAGTTATTCAGCTGGCTTGCAAACTTCGCTGCTGTGTACATGAATTGGCCTCTGTGAGATCATTTTGTGTCTTTAATTCTAAACCCAGATCAACATTTTTAGCAGCATGTCCTACTGTGTTTCAGTAATGAGGCAGCTTTTGAGAATGCACTTGTTTTTAAAAATTGACAAACAGTCCATGGTTGATATGAAGAGAAGTTTGGCTCTTCCTCTTATATTACTTAGGCATAGGCTTGGCTACATATAATAACAAAACAGAAACAAAATAACAATGATTTTTTAAGGTTTGAGATTGTTTGGTTTTTTTTTCTGATGTAAAAGAAATCTGGAGGTAAAAAATCCAGTCCTATACAGCAGCTCTGTAGGCAACAGGTTCATGCTCTTCTATTCTGCCATGATTACTATACTACCTCACGACCCAAGATGGCTGTTAGCGGTCCTGTCATCACATTCATACTCCAGCCAACAGGAAGGAGGAAGGGGCAGAGGAGGGTTTATATCCTCCTTCTAAAGACACTTTTTAGAAATTACACAAAACACTTTTTCTTATATTTAACTGGCCAAAACTTAATCATATGGCAATGCTTGGCTTTAAGGGAGAGTGGGAATAAATTTTAGCTGGGTGGTAGTGTTGCCAGCTAAAAATTGGGGTTCTTGATACTAAGGAAGGAAGAATGGATATTAGGAAGCAAACTCATTTCAGGGGCCATTTTCCTCTCAACCAAATAAAGTATAAAGAAAGACAATGGATGGGTTATAATCACAAAAACATACTCTGCCTCTTTCAATATGATACTTGGAGTTAACTTTTCAAGATCCCAGAACACTTTAATTGTATTATGTTAACAGTTCTCAAAGAGAATGGCATCAAGAAGAACATTGAACTGGTTTAAACATGGGAATTAACTCATGATTTAAATCTAAGCCATTTTGAGACAGTAGTACAAAATAAAGTCTTTCACGGGAATTTACATATGAGATTTCTTTAGATGAAACATCCATTTCTGAGTAAGTCAGGATTCAGTTCTAGAAACAGGAATCATCACTCTAGGTACTTTAGACACATGGGATTTAATATGGGACTTAAATGCTTACAAAGACACTGGCAGGGCTGGAGGAGCAGAAATCAGGAGCCACCACTTGTTGGTGTCAAGATTCCACTGCAGGTGGGATCTGGTGGCCCAGCAACCGCTTCCACCATTGCCCCCCATGCCTCAGGCCCCTCTTAATGTAGTAAGTTTGCAAAAGAAAGAGCAACCGGAAGATGGCCTCCACTTCCTTCCATCTTCCAAATCTCAAGTGATTGCTTCTAACTGGTGGAACCTATCTGGCATCCAGACCCTAAGAACAAAGGAGTCTGGGAAATGTAGTTACTAGTTTCACAGGAACAGGAAGTTATCCCAAAATGGGGGTGAAATGAGGATTGAAAGAGCCAATCCATGGGATCCACCATTATGACATTTAGTTTTATTTACAGGTGATAACAACAACAGAAGCAAAATAGTTGCTCAACACATGAGCAACTATTATGCTCCTGACACCATGCAAGCCATTTTATATACACAAAACCAAATCCCCACAACAGGTATATAATGTACATATTATTATTCCTGATTTACAAATGAGAAAAGCTGAGGCTTGGAAAGGTCTTACAGGAGCTTAGGAGGACAGGACCTTCCTTTTCAGATTTTCCATTCACATGTGTTGGCTGAAGGTGACCATTTTATCACCCTTGAGAGCTGGACAAATTGCTTAGGAAATTTGGGCTTCAGTTTTCCACTTTGCTTTGGGTGTGGACACCTGCCTTGTGGAAAAGAGCCTGCTTTGATTACACCCTCCCATCTTTGATTACACCCTCCCATCTTTAGGCCCCCACTTTGTTATCAGATTCTAGTGGCTTCCATATCATGTCTGGACTCCATTTTGGCTCCAAGTCCTTCTTGCCTCTTCTCTGGGTGTTCATTGTCTTCTCTCTTCCTCCATTCTCAACTCTGAGATTTCAAAGCATGACCTTCTCTTCTGCAATATGCAAGTCTCTCCAAGGGAGAAGAGACTGCCAGGGCTGATTACCTTTGTGTCCTGGCACTCGACATAGTGCCTGTAGATGGCAGGCACTCTACAAATGATGTAGTGGACTCACTGGTCAATAAGATATGCCTTTTTTACAAGTTCCATCCCCACAAAACCCAAGCTGTCTCTTAGTTTTTGATGAAAAATGAAATAATCTGAGAGCCAAGAGTGGAATAAAAACTCAAAAAATCTACCAAAGTTAACTCAATTATAAGCCCTAAATCTAAAATACACAATTCAATTTATCCTTAAAGCTTTTCTTTTTTTTTTTCTCTTTTTTTTTTGGCGGGGGGGAGTGTTAAATTTTTTTTATTGAAGTATAGTTAACATACAATGTTATATTATTTTCAACTGTACAATATATTGATTTGCCAATTTTATGCATTACTCAATGCTCACCACGATAAGTATAGTTACCATCTGTCACCATACAATATTAAAATATGATTGACTATATTCCCTATGCTGTACTTTTCACCTCTGTGTCTTATTTATTTTATAACTGGAAGTTTGTACCTTTTAATCCCCTTCATCTATTTCACTCATCCCCCTACTAACCTCCCCTCTGGCAACCTCCAGTTTGTTCTCTGTATTTAAGAGTCTATTTGTTTTGTTTGTTGATATGCTTATTTGTTTTGTTTTTTAGAGTCCACATATAAATGAAATCATATTAATCTTAAAACTTTTAAAACTATTTTCTTATGTAAAAAGGTGACTTTTACTTGTAACATTGATTGTTAGAATGGTAGTTTTATACCTTCAAATGCAAATTGTTATTTTTAAAATTAAAACAATTTTTGAATTGGGAAGATACAGTATAAAATTCAAAAGGTTAAAAATGATACTTAGTAAAAAGTAAGCCCTTCTCCCTCTTTTTCCAGGTCCCCAGTTCTTGTCTAAGAGTGAATAACTGTGATTAGCTTCTTGTGTTTCCCTTAAGAGATGATCTACAAAGAGCAAATTATTAAAAATTTATAAGGTCATTTTGGTTTTGATATCCTGGTCTTGGATTGGGAAGTTTTCTTAGTTGGTATTTAGAATGTTTGTTGATATCATAAATGACATTAGCAATAATCTTTCTCATGATGTGTAAATCCTTTGCACCCCTTAGAGAACCTTAAACCTGGGCAAGATGTGGAAGGGAGAGAGGAAGTGGTGGCTAAAGTCACTTGTAATTTGTTGAGGGTTCTTGTAAAGTGTATCTTTGGTCTCTAGAAATGGTGCAATGATATTGAATTTAAAGTCAGAAGGGGTATATAGGTTTGGGGGAAATGTTCAGAGAACACACACTTTGCAAATAGCTCTGAAAATATGTTACTTAAGGAAAAAATGTGAATTATCTCAAGATTCCTAAGTTCTTATGGACATCGTATTTTACCATAATAGCAACCATATTATTACTGCATGAAACTATTTCTGGCTTATCCATAGATATGCTATATAAACATATATTGGCTAACTAAGAATGAACTTGGACAAAGTCCCTAAAAGCAAGAACGGAAAAGTGGTTCATAATACTCATCATAAGAAAATGTTGAAAGCATCCAGGCCATTGTTCAGAAGAAGTTCAAGACTGTAAAATCAGCCCCATTAATGAATTTTAAGCATATTTTTTTCCTTTGAGAAGATCAAGGGCTTTGGCTGGAACTGCCCTACTGATGACCAAACAAAGATACATAAGCAACGGGAGAAAACTACACATTTACCCCTGATGGAAGAGGGGAAAGGATGCCAGAGTGTTCTTATGAGCCAAGAGGAATTGTGGAATGATCTGACCTTGGGGTTGTTGGAAAAGACCTGTCTTTGAAGACTTCTTGCCAAAGGAGAGAGGTCATCAGCAAAAAGAGGCTGGAAGGTACCACAGGCTACAGAAGATGAAGATGGGATGAGGAGCACCTGGTCAGAGACAAGGATTGCCCAAGGGCCCAGAAGGGGTAACTTTGATTGACTCCACAAAGCGCTATTGAAGGGAAAGAATTATCACTGGGAGACTGCCCCACCCAGAAGATGTAAACATCATCCTATATCTGCCTTTGTTAAGGATGGTCTCTCCTGCCCCTTATATCTCCTCCCAGCTTCTACCTCTGCTAACCTTGCAGTAGTCACAGGCCACCTGGGGGTTTGGGGGAAGCTGACTAGAAACCTTAATTCCCCCTTGAAATGTAGCAAAACACATTCACAAGTTCCAGGGATTAAGGCATCTTTGTGGGAGTAGTGGATGTTATTCTGCCTACCACATTTGCTAAAATGAGATTGTTCTTTGGACCTCAAAAAGACCAAAGAACTTTTTATTATTTAAGAATGATCAAACAAAATACTAATCCAAACCACAATGAAATCACACCTCACACCCATTTGGATGGCTACTATCAAAAAACACAGAAAATAACAAATGTTCGCAAGGGTGTAGAGACATTGGAACCCTTGGGCACTGTTGGTGATTGTTAAATGGTGCAACCACAACAGAAAACAGATTGAAGTTTCCTCAGAAAATTAAAAATGGAGCCACTGGATTGACCCAGCAATTCCACTGGATCCCATACTTTTGAAAGCAGAGTCTAGAGGAGATGTTTGCACAGCCATGGACAGAGCCCAGAGGTTGGAACAATCCAGATGCCCGTTGATGGATGAATCAATAAACAAAATGTCATCTATGCATATGTTGGAATATCATTCAGCCTTCAAAAGAAGGAAATCCCATTACACACTGCAACATGAATGAACCTTGAAGACATTGTGCTAAGTGAAAGAAGCCGATTACAAAAAGACAAATGCTGTTTGATTCTACTTATATGATGTATCTAAAGTAGTCAAATTCATAGAAACAGAGAGTAAGGTGGTGATTAGTGGGGGGGAGCTGGGGCTGGGAAGAGGGGGAAAATGGGAGTTGTTTAATGGGTATGAAGTTTGAAATGAACTTTTTTTTTCAGGTGAAAAAGTTCTGGAGATCTGTTTTACAGCAATGTGAATATACTTGATGTTATCAAACTCTACACTTAAAAATGGTTCAGATGGAAAATTTAATGTTATGTGGTTTTTAACTACAATTAGAAAAAAGGGTGATAGACATTTCTAACTATGACATATACACAGTATCTAAGGCTAAGTGTGTGTGTGTGTGTGTGCGTGTATGGAGAGAAATTTGTATTTTTGTATATATACATGTACAGTTACAGGACCATTCTTGGGCAATTGAGTCTGGCATATTTCAATGAGTTAAGTTCAGATTGAGCCTATCATTATACCTATAGTTTATGTTGCATTCATGTTTTTTAAAATTCAGAAATATTGCTCAATCATTTGTACTATTGGCTGAATGTTTGTGTCTCCTTAAAATTCCTGTGTAGAATCCTAACCCCCAGTGTGTGGTATTTGGAGGTGGGGCCTTGGCAGGTGCTTAGGTCATGAGGGTGGAGCCCTCATGAATGGGATTAGCCCTTATAAAAGAGACCTCAGGGAGCTCCCTTGCCACTTCTGCCATATGAACGCACAGCACAAAGACCGTGACCTAGAAAAGGGCCCTCACCCAACCATGCTGGCACCCTGATTTCAGATTTCCAGCCTCCAGATTTGTGAGCAGTAAATTTCTGTTGTTCAGAAGGCTCCCAGCCTGTGCTATCTTGTTCCAGCAGCCTGAACAGAGTAAGACACCTAGCTTCGAAAGTCACACAGCACAACCCCTGCAACATTCCCTGTGTTAGCATTGAGGAACCTAGTCTAGTCACTTTCAAGGGAAGTCACTTCTAGACTCCACCTTTTGGAGGTGACAATGTCAATGAGTTTATAGATACATTTAAAAACCAGCATGCCATGTGATTGGTTTTGCCAATGAAAAGCAAAACATGCCACTCCCGGAGGAAAACCTTTAAGAGCTGAGGTGTGATTTTCCACATTCTTGTCCCTTTCCAATATTGAAGGGACATGTTTATATGGAGTAAAGCTGAGTCATTGCATGGGGGACAGCTGCCCTAGAAAGTAGCCCTGACCTTTAGGGTACCTTACATGAGTGATAAATAAACCTTTGTTGTTTTGAGCCACTGAGATTTATTTATTTTATTTATTTTATTTTGGGGGGGTTTCTTTTTTTTTTTAATTTAGGCAACCCACAGAATGGGAGAAGATATTTGCAAATGGCACTACAGATAAAGGGCTGGTATCTAGGATCTATAAAGAACTTCTCAAATTCAACACCCAAAAAACAAATAACCAAGTCAAAAAATAGGCAGAAGACATGAAAAGACAATTCTCTGAAGAAGACATACAAATGGCTAACAGACACATGAAAAAATATTCATCATCATTAGCCATCAGGGAAATTCAAATCAAAACCACACTGAGATGCCACCTTATACCAGTTAGAATGGCAAAAATTGACAAGGCAAGAAACAACAAATGTTGGAGAGGTTGTGGAGAAAGGGGAACCCTCTTACACTGTTGGTGGGAATGCAAGTTGGTACAGCCACTTTGGAAAACAGTGTGGAGGTGCCTCAGAAAATTAAAAATAGAGCTACCCTATGACCCAGCAATTGCACTCCTGGGTATTTACCCCAAAGACACAGATGCAGTGAAAAGAAGGGCCATATGCACCCCAATGTTCACAGCAGCAATGTCCACAATAGCCAAACTGTGGAAAGAGCCAAGATGCCCCTCAACAGATGAATGGATAAAAAAGATGTGGTCCATATATACAATGGACTATTACTCAGCCATCAGAAAGGATGAATACCCAACTTTTACATCAACATGGATGGGACTGGAGGAGATTATGCTAAATGAAATAAGTCAAGCAGAGAAAGTCAATTATCATATGGTTTCACTTATTTGTGGAACATAAGGAATAGCATGGAGGACATTAGGAGAAGGAAGGGAAAAATGAAGGGGGGGAAATCGGAGGGAGAGATGAACCATGAGAGACTATGGACTCTGAGAAACAAAAAGGGTTTTAGAGGGGAGGGGGGTGGGGGATGGGCTAGCCCGGTGATGGGTATTAAGGAGGTTGCATACTGCATGGAGCACTGGGTGTTAAACGAAAACAATGGATTGTGGATCACCACATCAAAAACTAATGATGTATTGTATGGTGACTAACATAACATAATAAAAATAAATAAATTCAATTAATTAACATATGGTGTATTATTAGTTTCAGAGGTAGAGTTCAGTGATTCATCAGTCTTATATAACACCCAGTGCTCATTACATCACATGCCCTCCTTAATGTCCATCACCGAGTTACCCCATACCCCACCCCAGTTTGTTTCCTCTCCAGCAACCCTCAGTTTGTTTCCTATGATTAAGAGTCTCTTATGGTTTGTCTCCCTCTCTGATTTCATCTTGTTTTATTTTTCCCAGAGTTTATTTCTTTAAGTAACTAGAATCATGCTGTATGTATTGTTCTTTGATGTGCTTGTTGATGTTCTCAGCCTAGCACACTCCTTTTATCCATTATGTATTCCACAGAATTAGTGTCACTATTTGGATTGCTTCATGCTGCTCTTATAATTATGCCCACTTTTGTGCACAAACTTGAGCACAGGGCTGGAATTTGAGGGGAAGAGTGTCAGTTTGAGCCCTTGTTGATCTGAGGTGAAGGCATGTTGACTTGGCATTGAGCAGGTGGCAGGCCGTGCATGCTGACTCTGCAGGAAGGTGGCAGGATTATGGATTTGGGACCCACAAGCTGATGGCATTGTGTGTGATGGGGACATGGCTGGTTTTGCTCCTGTTCATGAATTCCTTTAATTTTTGCTTTTCTGGAAAACTCTATCTCTCCTTCTATTCTGAATGAAAGCCTTGCTGGATAGACTATTCTTGGCTGCAGATTTTTTCCTTTTAGCACTTTGAATATATCATGCCACTCCTTTCTGGCCTGCAAGGTTTCTGCTGAAAAATCCCCTGATATCTTTATGGGGTTTCTCTTATATGTAACTGCTCTCCTTTCTCTTTCTGCATTTAAAATTCTCTCTTATCACTACTTTTGGCCATCTTATTTACTTTGTGTCTTGGTGGAAACCTCTTTGGGTTGGTTTTGTTTGGGGCTCTCTGTGCATCCTGGATCTGGATTTGTTTCCTTCTCCAGATTCAGGAAGTTTCAGCTATATTTCTCCAAATAAATGTTCTGCCCCCTTTGCTCTCTCTTTTCCTTCTGGAATCCCTATCATGTGACTGTTATGCTTGATAGTGTCACTGAGTTTTCTGGGTCTATTCTCATTTTGTGTATTTTTTTTCCCTCTCATCTGCTCAGCTTGATTACTTTCCATTACTCTGTCCTCCAGGTTGCTTATCTGTTCTTCTATTTCCTCTTGTTTGTTATTTATTCCAGGTGGTCTATTTTTAATTTCATTTAGTGAGTTCATTATCTCTAATCGGTTCTTTTTTAGGTCTCCTATCTCTTTGTGGAAGGTCTCATGGAGGTCCTGTTCTCCTTTCTCAATTCTAGTGAGTATCTTTATGAGCATTACTTTAAATCCACTATCAGACATAATACTTACCTTCATTTTGTTTAGGTCTCTTGCTATGATTTTGTTCCACTCTTTCATTTGGGACATATCCCTCTGTCTCTTCATTTTGTCTATTGCTGTGTTTGTTTCTATGTGTTGGGAAAGTCAGCTATGTCTCCCACACTTGAAAGTAGTGGCTTTATGAAGAAGAGGTCCTGCAGTGCCCCACAGTGCAATGTCTTCTTTTCACCAGAAAATTGTGCTTCAGGGGTGTCTCCTATGTGTGTTGCTCCAGGGGTGTCCTACCGTTGTGGTGGAGCTGTGTTTGCCTTCAGTCCAGCCTGCTATGGCTCTCTGCCTGTTGTGGGCAAAGTCTGGTGTCTGTGGTGTTAGTGGGCTGATCTGGGCTGCCTTGGACTTGAGTAAGACCAGGTGTTTGCCAGAGATGAAGTAGCACCAAACTGTAGGACACTTTCCCTGTGTTGTCCCCTGAGAAGCTTTTGTTGGTGGGTGGGGCCTGCAGTCAGACCAGCTGCCTGCCCCCAGCCCACTGCCGGGGTCACAATCAGACTGGTGTGTGGTTATCTTCCCCTCTCCCTGGAGCAGGACTCACTTTGGTGTGGTGTTGGCCCTTGTCTCGGCTGCTTGCACACTGCCAGGCTCGTGGCATGGCACTGATGGGATTTTGTCAAGAGCATTTCAGAGTGGGTGGATCCACTTTGCCGTGGCCTCTTGTCTACCTCCGGCAGCAGAGAGTGTTCTGCCAGTGTTCAGGTCGCTTTCTGGGTTATTTATGCCAATGTGGGTGTTCTTTAGGTGGCCACACTGCACGAGGTGAGCCCAGGGTCCTCCTACTCCGCCATCTTCCCAGCAGCCTCCGAGCCACTGAGATTTTAGAGTTACTGCATCATAACCCAGTCTATCCTGACCAATGTTTCCCAGCATCCAAATTTGCAAAATGGATTGTTTCAGGACAATCCTGGAGATTACAGTGTATGATTCAAAAAGATAGACTGCATTACCAATGCTCCTGATGGTTGGACAGGGGTTGACAAACTATGGTCCACAGACCAAATCCGGCCCACCCTCTGCTATTGCATAGCCTGCATATGACATTCAAATTCCTGTGCCCATGAAGATTTTTTGGACCATGCTCATTGATTTAAGTACCACTGGTAGCTGTTTCTTGTCACAGCAGTGTCAAGTAAGTGGATGGCCCCCACAGCCCAAATTAGTTACTATCTGGCCCTTTGTAGAAAATGTTTGCTAACCTTGGCCTAGAAAGACAGTCTGGCAAAACACGGAATTTGATGACTTTGATTTGAAATGTGGTTCAAGAAAATTGGACCGAATAGATTTAAGAAACACCTTAACCAAATAATTTTCTTTGCATCTATATTTTTATTGGCTCATAGGTGATATGGGATAAAAAAAAATCTGTCTAAATAAGTTTAAAAGCTCATTGAATAAGTACACAGTGCAATTCCTAAGAAATAAAAAATAATTGTGGCATAGTTTAATTTGCAACTTTTTTCCCCTTCCTTACAATCTGTAGTGTCCTAGACTCAATAAAATATGGTAGCATAAAAGATAAAAAGTGAAAGAGTTCTCTGGAAAAGTCTTTGAAAGCCTCATTATGATTAGCAGACTGACTCAGCATCTCTTTCTTGCACTTACTCTGCCCCCAGTGGTTGGCCCAGTACACATAATACAGTAGGTTGTGACTTACCATTGCTTCGATATCTAGGTAGAACGTCAGGATTAAAGAGCCTTAAATCTAGGGAGTTTTCTGAATGTCACTGAGCTGTGTGGGAGACCTGGAATGGTAAACTGCAGCAGGAATGCCTTAGGGTAGATGCTGTTCCCAGCCTCATCTGGAGATGAGATGTAGTTCTCATCTCCACACCAAGGGTAACTGCTGCTGGAGAGGTCTGGGATGAGTGTTCATTTGTTTTCTGTGGTCTCTGATGTCAGCACTTCTGAGGATGGCAATCTACATGTCCTTACTTTAGAGAATTCAACCATTGTTTTCTGGTAAAATACAGGGAAGCTGAAGATCTAATATGGGATAGGCTGTGCTCTTTTTTTTAAAAGTATCTTATTATTATTATTATTATTTTTAATCCTCACCTAATCTGGAGATGAACTGTTAGCTGGGATGAGAGGAAGGAAAGCAGGCAATTCATTCTAAATCATTATCCTAAGTTGTAGGGATCATAAGGGCACAGAGCCTTCTTCTGGGTATTGTGCCTTTAAATGGGTCTTCCACTGCAGAGGTCTTGGCAGAAAAAGTCTAGAAAATACACCTGTTGCTGTCAAAAGTGTAAGTAACAAGAATGATCAAATTTAGGGGACCCATGTGGACCAAGTGGGACCAAAATGGGGGGTCTGACTTTGGGTATAGTTCTTTTGAAGTCAGGTTTATTGAGGCATAATTTACATACAGTAAAATTCACCCCTTCTAGATGTAGATTCAATGAGTCTTGACAAATGTAGAGAGCCTCCTGACACCAATACAATCAAAACAGAGAACAGTTTCTGCACCCCAGGAAGTTCCTTCTGGCAGTCAATTCCCTCCCATCCCTCTACCCCCAGCCCAGGGCAACTATCAATTTGTGTTTTGTTCCTCTCACTTTTCCTTCTCTAGATGATCATACAACTGGCATCTTGTAAATGAAATGATCCCATTACCAGCTATTATGGACTAAATTATGTTTTTTCCCCCAAAATTCATATATTGAAATCTTAACCCTGAGTACCTTAAAATATGACCATATTTGGAGATAGGGCCTCTAACAAGATAATTAATGTTAAATGAGGTCATATGAGTGGCCCCTAACCCAATAAGACTAGGGTCCTTGTAAGAAGAGACAACAGAAATCTCTCTCCACACACACACAGAGGAAAGGCCATGTAAAGACACACCCAGAAGGTGGCTGTCAGCAGGCCAGGATGAGAAACCAACCTTGCTGACACCTTGATCTTAGACTTCCAGCCTCCAGAACTGTGAGAAAATAAATAAATTTCTCTTGTCTAGGCCACCCAGTCTATGATACTTTGTTATGGCAACCCTGGAAAACTAATGCACCAGCCTTTTGAGTCTGGCTTTCTTCAGTTAGTAGAATGCTCTTGGTATTCATCCATGTTGTTGTGTGTGTCAATACTTTGTTATTCTTTATTGCTGAGTATTATCCCATTGCATGAATGTACCACAATTTTTACCAATTCACTGGTTGATGGACATTTAGGATATTTCCCAATTTAGTTTTTGGCCATTACAAATAACGTTGCTATGAACATTCATGTACGTACAGGTCTTTATGTGGGCCTGTGTTTTCATTTCAATACAAACGGGGGGGCGGGTTGCTGGATCAAATGATAAGCACTAGTTTAATTTTATAAAAACTACCAAACTGTTTTCCAACATGGCTGTACCATTTTGTGTTCCCATCAGCCATGCATGTGATTTCTATTTGTTCTGCATCCTTGCTTACTCTTGGTATTGTCAGTCTTTTAAATTTTAGCCATGCTGACACGTATGTAATGTTATCTTGCTGGGGCTTTAATTTGCATTTCCCTGATGGCCAGTGATGTTGATCATCTTTTCATGTGCTTAATTTGCCATTTATCTATCTTCTTTGATAAAGCATCTGTTCAAATCTTCTGTCCTCCCCACTTAAAAGAAATTGAGTGCTTTGTCTTTTTAATTACTGAGTTGTAAGATATCTTTGTATATTCTGGTTCAGGTCCTTCATCGGATACATGTTTTGTAAATTTTCTTCTGGTCTTGGTTTGGTTGTTTGTTGTTATTTTCCTACAAGTATCTTTCGAAAAAACAGAAGGTTTTCATTGTGATGAAGTTCAATATATACATTTTTTCCTCTTATGATTCAAGTTTTTTTTAAAAGATTTTATTTATTTATTTGAGAGAGAGAGAGGATGAGTGGGGGAGAGGGGCAAAGGGAGATAGGAAAGCAGACACCATCCCTGAGCAGGGAGCCCCATGCGGGCTTGATCCCAGGACCCTGAGATCACGACCTAAGCCAAAGGCAGACACTTAGCCAACTGAGCCACCCAGGTGCCCACGGTTCATGTTTTTTATGTCCTACCTAAAATCTTTAGGTAGGTCTAACCCAAGATCTATTAATATTCTATTACTGCTATAACAAATTACTACAAATTGAGTGGCATAAGACAACATGAATTTCTTTAAAAAAAAAAATATATATATATATATATATATATTTTTTTTTTTTTTTTGCAGCAGGCAGAGGGAGAAGCAGGCTCTCTGTTGAGCAAGAAGCCTGATGTGGGACCCAGGACCCTGGGATCATGACCTAAGCCGAAGGCAGATGCTTAAGCGACTGAGCCATCCAGGCATCCCAGGACAATATGAATTTCTTATCTCACAGTTCTATAGGTCAGAAGTGTGGGTTCCTTGGCTGGTTTCTCTGTTCTGGGTTTCACAAGGCCAAAACCAAGGTGTTGGTTTGCTGGGCTCATGCTGAGAGGCTCAGAAAGAATCCATTTCCTTGGAAGAATCCAAGTTCATTGAGGTTGTTGGTAGAATCCACTTCCTTAAGGTTATAGGACCAGGGTCCCCATTTCCTTGCTGATGTCAGCCAGGGCTGCCCTTAGCTCCTAGAGGCCTCTCTCTGATACTCGCACATGAGAGCCTAACTCTCAGAGCCAGTAAAAGCACGTGGAATCCTTCTCATAGTTAGAATCTCTAATTTTCCCTTCTGCTTCAGCTGGAGAAAGTTCTTTGTGTTTAAGGGATCTTGTGATTAGATTAGGCCTACTTGGATATGCTCCCTATTTTATTTTATTTATTTATTTATTTATTTATTTATTAAGATTTTATTTATTTATTTGAGAGAGAGAATGAGAGAGAGCACATGAGAGGGGGGAGGGTCAGAGGGAGAAGCAGACTCCCTGCTGAGCAGGGAGCCCAATGCGGGACTCGATCCAGGGACTCCAGGATCATGACCTGAGCTGAAGGCAGTCGCTTAACCAACTGAGCCACCCAGGCGCCCTGCTCCCTATTTTAAAGTCTGTAACCTTAATTACATCTGCAAAGTCCCTTTGCCATATAACTTAACATATTCTAGGTTCTAGGGTTAGGGAATGGACATCTATGGGAAGTCATCTTGCTGACCACAGACTCAAATATTTTCTCCCATATTTCTTCTGGAAGCTTTACCGTGTTACCTGTTAAAATTTAATGTATGATCCATTTTAAATTAATTTTTGTATGTGATATGAGATTATGAGGTTGAGTTCCTTTTTTTTCTTTTTAATTTTTTTGCATGTGGATATCCAATTGTTCTGAAACTATTTGCTGTACAAGTTAGGGTTTTTATTTCTATCATCATGAAAAATTATGATTTTTTATAGCTTCAGAATAAACAGAACCATGATTCATTTTAGCTGATTCCATGAACAGTCGTATCATATTTTCAGCATTTACAAAAAATATTTTTCTCTGGGAATTTTTAGGAGTGGAGGCATATGGAACCCTATTCCCTTTCTCACTTTCTACACATACTCAGCATTCCAGATGGCCATGGAATCCATGGCTTAGTGGGCTCAGGGGTGCTCTACAATTCTGAACTGAAGGAAACCATAAAAAGATTCCTGGTTTCCTCTTCTTGCTTCTTTAGGGTGAGGTGGGCATTTCCTTAGGAGCAGTTAAGAAGAAAACATATTGAGGAGTGGCAACAATCCATGACCAGACTGTAAAGGTCAGAAATTGGAGGCAGGACTGGAAAGAGTGGGTTAATTCCAGGCAGTTGCAATGCAGGGGTAGGAAAAGTTGGAGGTGGGGCACAGATAAGACTGGGATCTGACTGGTACACAGACAAGGAATAAGCCAAAAGGTAGAGTATCAGACAGATCACAGTACATGCCACTTAAAATGGGAATTTGCTCATCTCGAGGCCCCATCCCCCACTTGTCTCTCTCTCGGTGGTGTTGGTATTTAAAGAGATCCATTAAGAGCCTGGGACCTCATGGAAAATATCCAGCATGGCTCATAGACCTATCTTGTCTTTGAAATCAAAGAGCAGACACAGCTCAGTAGATGAGGTGAGGAGTCTTGAATTCTTAATCCATTTCTTTCCTAAGTAAAAATGAGAGTCACAGTGGCTAAGCTTACTGAGTTTAAAGCCTCTTGTTCTTTCTTCAAAATCTGTGGGTGAAACAGCCTGAGACTCTAGCAGCCTGAGGCTCTGTCTCTAAACTGCGGTGGGAACTGGAGGTGGCATCAGAGGGGACCTGAGTTGGCCTGAGATTTTGTCTGTAGTTGGAAGAACTGGCAAGTCTCTCAAAGATGAAGCGTTTTGCGAGGTACCTGGGCTTGCCCATCTGTCCCACTCTGGGAAACTTCTTGCCCGGGAAATCTTGGGGCAAATCCAGCTTACCACAAGAAGGTTTGGCCCTGGTGCTCAGGAGTGAGACCCCCCACTAATGAACGAGGAAGGGGGACAGGGAGGCAGGATGCTGCTCAGGGAAGCTCTGGAACACACAGGCCAGTTGGCTGAGGCTAACTGGGAGAATAGAGTCATTCATTCATTCTACAAATATTTATGAGGCACTTCTAAGCTTGACAGGGGTATACTGGCAAACAAAGGAGACAAAAAATTGTGTCCTCGAGGAACTTACATCATAGTGGCAGGAGACAGACACGGAACACAATAAACAAAGGACAGCATGTGTTGGAACATGATCAATGGGGCCCTGCAGGGAAACAGAGGAAGCAGGTAAGAGAGAGTGAGAAAGGTCAGGTGAGGGGGGGTGGTGCAGGGGTAAGGGCAAGTCAGGGTAAACTTCCCCAAGAAGGAAAGATTTGAGTAAAATGCCTTAAGGACGAGAGAGTGAACCATGGGTGGTTCTAGGGGGAGGAAACTTCCAGGCACAAGGAACTGCTGCTGGAAAGGCCTTGAGCAGGAGCCCCTGGTGCTCTGAGAACAGTGAGGGGAAGAGTGAGGGGCAGAGGATCCAGCAAAGGGGAGAGGAATTGAGGGGGTTCCATTAGGTGGGACCCTGGGCTTTCACCATGAGGGTGGAGTCAGTAGGATCCGAGGGGTTTAACAGGCACAGCAGGGCTGCTGAGCAGGGAAGAGGGTCTAGGATGGGGTTGGAGGGCAGTTGGGATGGGGGTTGGCAAGATAGAAGTGGGGACACCAGGGAAGCTACTGCAAAACCTGGCAATGATTGTTTTCCAGTGGAGGTGAGGACATGCAGCCCATTCTGCACTTACGCCACCTAAAGGCAGAACCAGTAAATTGCCGGCCGGCTCTTTGGAGGGCTGTGGATGTTTGCCAACTTCCTGCCTCTTGTCTGGAATGTCACTGGGGCTGGACCTTGGGCTAGATCAGGAATTTCCACCCTAGGGAGCTGGGGGAGGGGTGGAGTGGGGAATGAGGCAGGGATGACGTCTTGCTGTGAGTTTCTTTGAGAAAAGAATTCCCTCTCCTTTTAAAAAAGGTTTCCCACAATGAAAATACATCCAGGAAAATAAGGAACAAGAGGAGGCTGGGTCTCAGGAACTCCGCCCTCACAGCTTCCCTCTGTCCCCATGTCCCCATCGTCTACCTCTCTAGGCACGTAGTCTCTCTGGGCGGGGCTGGGGTCACGTTCTTTTTGGGGATCCCCCTGCCTGACCTTAGTCAGGTGGTGGATTCTGGCCAGCCTGATGGAAGCTGGTCGTCTGTGCTGTGTCCAGGCTGAAGCATGAAGCATAACGGGACCTCAGCTCCATGGACGACCGACGGGCAGGGTGGTGAGGGAGGACCTGGGACAATGCAGGTCAAGGGCTAGGAACACCCACTAATCTCAGGCAACGGCAATGAGTTTGTTTTATTGAGTGGCCACTGTGTGCCAAGCACGCAGCATACGTGGTTGGATCAAATGACACTTCCTCCGGGGCGCCTGGGTGGCTCAGTCGTTAAGCATCTGCCTTCGGCTCAGGTCATGATCCCAGGGTCCTGGGATCGAGCCCCACATCGGGCTCCCTGCTCCGCAGGAAGCCTGCTTCTCCCTCTCCCATTCCCCCTGCTTGTGTTCCCTCTCTCGCTGTGTCTCCCTCTGTCAAATAAATAAATAAAATCTTTAAAAAAAAAAAAAATGACACTTCCTCCCTGCTAAGGAATTAGAATGACTAATTTGGGGCTGGTCACCTTCCATCACCTGCCAGTGAAAGAAAGTTTTATAACTCCGGGGCTGAGGGCAGGTGTTCTTTCAGCAGAAATAAAGCCCAAGCCAGACTTGGTAGTTCTCAAGAAATGACTTCTGGGAAATAACCACGTGAAATAGTTAAATGGAAAGAAGTTAGCCAGCTTAGTCCCCAGGACTCTGACTCTTTCCTGGGGATCAGGAGTGGATGTAATTCTTCAGTGTGATGGGGGGAGCAGAGGGTGGGCTGGGGACAGGGCACAAGGTGACACCCCGCAGACCACCCCCCTCCCCGCCCCCGCCGTGGGGTGTGTGTGGCATTCCTCGGGCATTCCTGGCTGCCCTGGAGCTGGAGGTAGGAAGATCGGGTGGTTGGCTTGTGGAGATCCCAGTCCTGCAGGACATGGGTCTCCCTCGGTCTGCAGATGTCTTGGTGATTTGCACGAAGGGAGCATTCTTGTCAATGACCTAACTTCCAGAGGGAAATGTACCTAAAATTGGATGTCCTTGTAAGCTGCAGCCCACTGACAAACCCTTGAGGCAGGCCAAGTATAATGTTCCTCCAGGAAGCTCCTGTCTTAATGTTAATGCCTTGCTGGAGGGAAAAACTACCTTAGCTTGACAAGAGCCAGGCCTCCAGTATCTTGAAAATCTTCTTCAGCGTATGAAAATCCTTTCGGAAGTTCCCTTTGTCTTGACTTCCCCCAAACCCAAAGGATATAATCAGTTGTTCCTCACAATCCCGGACCAGCAGCTCTTTCTGCCCACGGGTCCTGTCCCCGTGCTTTAAATAAAACCACCTTTTTGCACCAAACATGTCTCAAAAATTCTTTCTTGGCCTCCGGCTCTGGACCTCACCAACATCCCAAAACTACATCAAGTGTAAGGTGTGTTTTAATTTTAGGTATTTCAGGACAGAAGCTGGAGCCTAGAGGAGACTCCCCTGACCCCCGTCCATATTCTCTGCCCCTCCTGCCTTGGGTACAGCGGTCCTTCTTCATCACCCCCACTGCAGGGCACCCCGTGAAAAACCTGGACAGTGGGAACTCGATGCTTGGAAGCACTAAGAGGGGAGGGCTCGCCCCCAGCCACCTCCCCGACTTCCCATCCCCTACCTCCACCTAGACAGTGGGTGACCACAGTGCCTCTTTCAAGATGTGGGTGCTTCCGTGCCTCCTTGGGGCCTCTGGTCCTCCGCTCTGGGGCCCCTCCTGCCTTCACTTCCTGCTTTTCCCTGCAGCCATTGCAATGAAGCATTTCTACCTGGGACCTGGCACTATTCCGGATTCCCTGTTCTTCACAACTGACTGTAGCCCAGACACAACGTTGGGGGGGGGGGCGGCGGGGGGGAGTTGGGGGTAGGGGGATTGTGATTTCACAACTAACATCCAAAGAAAGCTTCAAAACGAATGTAGACATCTCAGGTCTCTCAAGATAGACCCCCCACCAGCAAAGCATCTTAAAGCAGGTCTCCACTCGCCCCACTCTCCGAGGACTTGTGGACAGCCATGCAGTGACAACCTGTTTCCTCTCTCACCTGCTTGTCCCCCCCCAGTCCCCCAGCCCCGCTGCTTTTCCTCCCACCCCTCCCTGCCCCCACTCCCAACTGCTGTCTCCTCCTGGTTTCATTTTTCCTTCTGGAAACACCTTCTTTCCTTTCTCATCATTGTTTCTGAAAGCTGGTTCTATTTGAATAAATGTTTAAATAAACTAGAACACATGAAACACCCAAACAAAACAACCCGGAAGTAAAGCAAACCACAAATGTGCGCTGTCTCACCCTGCAGGGTCAGGGAAGCTCTTGCTATTAAGTTGCAGGCTTCACCGCTTTAGTTAGATTGGTTCCTTTGTCAGAAGATAAAAGTGAGTCTTATCAAAGGGCAGTGGATGTCAGACTTCATTGTGGCAAAAAAGTGTCACCTCAAAAACTTGTTAAGCCTGTTAAATGCACCCCTTTCTGGGCATCAGTCCTAGAGATTGCCATCTAGGGCCAGGGACCCTGGAATTTGCATTTTAACAAGCTTCCTGGTGATTCTGAAGCTGCGGGCCATGGACCACGTCAGCAGGAAGGGGCCCCACGTACAGCCATCTTGGAGGACCCCTCTCTGAACACCATCTGGTCAAATATACTTTACAGGGACCAAAGACCCCTCTCGTGGTGCAGCTTCCCACAGAGCAGGTCATGTGGGCCTTCTTGCAAACGGGAGATTCCAGAATCCAGGTCCGAGGATGCTGTTGGCCATCTCTAGGCTGGGCCGACAACCAGACCCCAAACTGTTTCAGTGAAAAACAGACTACATGGCCCTCTTTCAGCCTGCATTCCCAGTATGGCTCCTAGGGTGCCTACACTAGCCTTGAGGTCTTAAACCTGTGATAAGAACAGAAGGGACCTTTCTCGTGTTACCTTCAGGCAATCCTCAGTCACTGCAGAAGTCGGGAGTGCCGGGCCCTCAGAGCTGGGTTCGGAGCCTGCCCTGGGACAGGAGGAAGAGCTCTTCTTTGGCTCAGGTCTGCCCAGATGTTCCAAAGAGCTCAGAACCAGGGCCAGAGGGTAAACCACTCTGAGGACCCGGGGACAGATGGTTTTGATACCAGGTTCTGGCTATGCATATAAATCAGGGGTGGTCCAGATATGGAAATAACCAAATTTGCCCCCTGGCTTCTGGCCCAGGGCATTGGTATTTGTAGGCGCTGAGGGGTGGTCTGACTGCCTGTTAGGACCAATCCTCTGCCTTACTTCTTAGGAGGATGTGCCTCTCCCAGGGGATACTCCTCCCCGCAGGATGCCGGTATGTGCTAGAACGTCTCTGGTGTTTCCAGCTGGTGAGTATTCACGTGTTCCCATTAGCCTGAACGCCCACTTTTCACCTGCAGCCAGAACCCTCCTGCCTGAGGGCAGAAGGACCAGGCTTTCACACCCCCAGGGCACTTCTGTGGGCCTAGCAATCAGTTCAGACCCTAGGCATGGGGTCCGTGCAGAGCCAGCCCCTCAGTCTGGGCCTTGAGAGCTGGGCATCACTGCAGCCCCGGGTCTGAGCCCACAGCCCCAGGGCCCGGCTATCTTCCTGGAGGGCTGCCGAGTCTAAAGGCTGGAAACCTTAGTGTTGCCCCTGGGAAACACGGACATGTCTGCCTCATCTCATTCCCGAGACTCTACAGCATTTAGAGGGCCAAACCGTCCCTCCACCTTGAACAAGTTCTGTCCCAGGGCGATGGGACGGATGAGTTCTGGTGGCAGCTGACATCCTGGACCTACAGCCACCCCTTCCTGCTGACACTCAGGCCTTGTATCCAGGCCTGGGTCCCTGGCCTCCCTGCTGAGTCCCCCTGCTCGAGGGCCTCGTGCTGTCTTCCGGCCAATTGGCCTCCATGTCACATCTGGATCAACGGAGGAGAGGGTTCCCACAGGGATGTCACCCGCCTAAATAGTCAGATGCCAACAGTTGCTCGTGGGGCAAGGTGTCCCTAGTGCCAATGCATCTCCACTCTGGTCTTGTCCAACAGACATGCCTGCTGGCACACTGCCCAAAGGGATCCTCTGCTGGGAGGGTCCTGACTTTACTTTACGTTAGCTCTGCAGATGCAGGTGGCCCCCTTGAGATCAGGGGAAAAATGAGTAAGACAACGGCTTCTCGGATTTCGTTATCTCATGTATCACTTCTCAGTGGTGTGGCTGTTAAAAGGAATAGGGTCTGTGTTGTCTTTCTTTCTTTTTTTTTTCAGGGACAATGGCAGAAGGGAGAGCCTGGAATTCTGTAGCCCACACACCCAATTCCAGGAGGCGAGGAACTCAGGAGCATCTTTAGGAGGAAAGAAGCAGTCAGGCTTCTCAGACAAGGAAGGGGAGAGGCCAAGGCTCCCAGCAGGACTGACCAGGCCAGCTGGAGGCAGAGCTCCCCAGCCACCCGCAGGATGGGAGCTTGTTTGCTGGGCCTGGCTCTGCCAGAGCGTGGAGAGCATCTGAGAAAAGGACTCAGGCCAGATGCTGATTGCCAGTTAAGTCTACCTCCCCCGAGGGCAGGTGTACTTGACCAGGAGACCATGCCTTCCCAGCTCCTAAGAATGAATTTTCCAAGGTTGAATTTCTTTTCCTTTTTTTTTTTTTTTAAGTAAGCTCCACGCTGGGTGTGGAGCCCAACACAGGGCTTGAACTCATGACCCTGAGATCAAGACCTGAGCTGAGATCAAGAGTCAGACACTTAACCGACTGAGCCACCCAGGCGTCCCTCCAAGGTTGAATTTCTAGTATCAGCTGGAGGGGGGAGCATATTCTTACATATAATTCCTCTAGTCACTCCCAATAGAAAGCTTTTCCGTGTTTCATTTTTGTAGCCTCAGCCCTGCCCAGCTTCAGGGGACCACTTTAGAGTCATTTATAACCTCCGGTGTCATAGCTTGTGGGGGGGCAGTCCTGGGCTGACCTGGGCTCTCAGTGGCCCTGGCCAGCGGGGGAGGGGAAGAATGGAACCAAGCTGGACCAGGAAGGGAGAAACAGCCTGGGGGCAGAACTAGAAGGGGTCCCTGGCAGGAGGCAACTGGCCTGTGTGCAGGGGTGTCATGGACGCCGGAGGGCGGGCCTGGGAGCGGGAAGTCAAGAGAAGAGCAGGTGGGAGCCTACCTCTCGGAGGGACTGGGGGAGAATGAGGGTCAGCTGAGTGGACCAGAATAAACCAGACCCGGCTCTTACAGGTGGAAATAGTGTGGAAACCAGAGGAGCAATAGGACAACAAAAGGGAGCCAGAGGGAGAGATGGCTCCTGGGATGGGGTCTTGGTTGTCATGGCAACTAAACTGACAGCTGTTGAAACTTTCAAAGGAATAAATGACTCTTTCAGTGTTGTTGGGTTTCTTTTTCCTGTTACAGAACAAGCCAGAGCTGTGCTAGGAGAAAGAGAGACGTGGTTCAGCTTGCCAGGGCCAGAATGGAAGAAAGGGTCACAAATGGATGCGCGATCATTTAATACACAACAATCCTGGCCGCTGGTAAACATTGGGGGGGTGGGGAAGATCTTTTATCCTGATGCACTGACAGTGAGCTGGGAGGAGAGATCTGCACCGCAGGGACGGCCATCTCTACGCCCCCCCCGTCCATCTTCCCTTCCAGAACGACATCAGGAGCGGGAGTCTTTATGGTCCTGTTTGTCCCCTTCCCACATCACAAAACAAATCCTATTTCTTTACCTGCTTCTCTTAAGTCAGGGTTCAAGCTGCCTCCACCCTTTCCTGGATCATAGGTGGTCAGTCCGTATCATAGTTCACCCTGCTGTGGAAACACTGGGGGACTCTCTCTCCATGGTCTGTTTATGAGTCTGTGTCACCAGGTACCGGAATGGAGGCTCCCACACACTCCAGCCGGAGTCCCTGGTGGGGGAGGACAGCGGGGTCCCAAGGTGCCGCTCGCTTCTTGTGTCAGTCGGCCCGAGCTGCCGCAACAAAACCCCCAGCTCGGGCAGCTTAGATGACAGGTATTTATTTCCCACAGCTCTGGAGGTTGGAAGTTCTGGATGGAGGTGTCAGCTGATTGATTCCCTCCAGGCGAGAGCTGCATCCTGGCTTGGAGGGGGCCTCCTTCTTGCTGCCTCCTCACCTGCCCCTTCCTCTGTGCGCATGGGCAGAACCATCACGAGGTCTCTTCCTCCTTTTATAGGGACAATCATCCTATCTCATTAAGGCCTTATGCTTGTGACTTCATTTAACCGTTAACCCCTTCTTACAGGCCTTGTCTCCGAGTACAGGAGGTGCAAATTCAACATATGGATTTGTTGGGGGACACAAGTCAGCCCGTAACACTCCTCCATTGACACTACATAAGAAGGAAAAAATCAGAACCACAGGTCAGGACAACTTAGTAGTGGCAGTAACTTTTTATTTTTGTCTTGAGAAAAGAAAAGTATTGTGGTAAGAAAAATTTGCTTGGTTAATAGAGAGCGATGAGCATTATTAAAATGATAAAAAAAATATTGACCATAGAATTGCGATTGTTTTGAGTTAGTATATTTAGGTCTTAGACGAATGACCTCAGAAGAGGTGTGCTTCCCAGAACTTGTTTTTTCTTTTTTTAAAATGATAAATAGGGAGGCCAGAGAGTGGATAGCCAGCATATGGATAATAGATGTTCTTGAAAGAGAGCCCAGAACAAAAGGATCAGAAAGATTTAATGCAGCTGCTGAAAAAAGAACTGGATATGTATATTGAAAGGGCAGAGTGCCAGGCAAGATCAATGATAAGAATATTACACTGAATCCTGTCCTGTCAAAAATATATAACTAGAGAGAGAACAAGAAAACCTGCTATGTGTCTACACACCAACAAAGAAACAGAATTCTGACTTCACGGGTGTAGGACGAAAATGCCCAAACCACAGTGGACCAAAGTCTAAGTTGATTCTGAAGGTGAGAAGTTGTGATAAAATACATATTGTAGCCCAACAGTGAATTTATGAAAACAAAGAAGATATTCAGAGCTGTGCAAAGGCTCAGAAAACATGTCACCTGTGTAATCTTCTTTTAAAATTACCTAACGATACACTGACTGAAAGAAGGAGCAAAAAAAGAAGGAAGGAGAAGTCACTGCAAGAAAAGACCAGCATTGATGTTGCTCTCATGAAGATAGGTTATCGTAGTTTCAACTTGTGCTTTTCAATTTAGTAGATATTTGAAGTAACAATTTATATAATGTAACAAAATAATGGCTTATATAATATAATTGAATAAAATTAAAATAATTAATACAAAGTAAAAGTAAGCATTTAATAATGTTAATATTATAGCCATATTATAAAATAGTGAATTCCTCCCCATTTGAATTAGGAAGCTGAGGGGCATAAAAAGTGACAAACACCTTGGCTTAAATATGTGGCTCATTAAAGATAATTTATTTTTGGCTCTGAATTTATTTATTTATTTTTAAAGATTTATTTATTTATTTGAGAGAGAAAGAGCACGAGCTGGGAAAGGGGCAGAGCGGGAGGGGCAGAGGGGGAGGGAGAATCTCAAGCAGACTCCCCGCTGAGCTCAGAACCTGATGTGCAGGGCTCTATCTCAGGACCCTGAGATCATGACCTGAGCTGAAATCAAGAGTCAGATGCTCAACAGACTGGGCCACCCAGGAGCCCCTGGCTCTGACATTTAAAAAATAAGTTAAAAACACATTTGGAAAACTTGCAGGTAAATATTAGAATTAAAAACTCCTACAAATGCCTTCCAGAATAGAAGGTGAAAACAAAGAAAATGTAGACAAAAATCACATGAAAGTATTCCAAAGAGAAGGAATAAAATAATATGGCAGAAATAAGGCCAAGTATAAACAATACATGCAATGAATGACTTCTTAGAAAACTATAAAAGTGGAACTGATTCAAAAAGCAAGAGAATATCTGAATAGTTTAATGACCCTGAAAAAGCAGAGAACATGGTCAATATTACCTCTACAAAGAATGGTAGGCTATATAATTTTATGAGTTGGTTCATTTAAAACATTATAAACTATTCCAGAGCATATAAAAGTAGAAAATTTTAGGCATTCTTGTGCCAAGCTGGGATAGCCCTACATCTGATTTTGACAGGACACAGAAGCTTACAGACCAACCTCCTTCATAAATACAGGTGCAAAATACTGAAAAATACTCTCTGCAATGATATATGAAATATATTATATATATATACATATATATAACAGAAACACTATATAACAAAATATACATATAAAACAGAATCAAAATAATTTCCACACAATTTAGGATTCAACTTAGTTTCTTTTTCATAGTGGTAGGACTGTAGAGATTCTGAAGCTATTATCCTTGTAGTTTAGTTGAGCAAATGAGAATAGGTAACTGTGGGAGAAGAGAGATGGACATATTGACAAGGAAGAGGCCTGTGGTGTTGGCTGGGGATTAGAGGTGTATTTTACACACACACACACACACACACACACACTTCTTTTAGGTGTAGAAAGAAACAACAACAAAAAGGAAGGCATGATG
Source organism: Phoca vitulina (assembly GCF_004348235.1). Taxonomy (NCBI): domain Eukaryota; kingdom Metazoa; phylum Chordata; class Mammalia; order Carnivora; family Phocidae; genus Phoca; species Phoca vitulina. The sequence continues at coordinate 9,393,008 of NW_022589704.1, read as the reverse complement.
ATGGTATGAAGGCTCTAGCTTTGAGTCAAGAGGGCTACCAATAGCATCCCAGACTCATTGACTGTCTAAAGATGGCCAGGGTCACGTCATCCGGATCCTGAAGTTGGGGTGCCTTAGTCTTTCTAGAACAGGGTCAAAGAGTCTGGAAGCTGTTTTCATTGGCTTTGCAAAAAATAAACACCTCTTTGAGGTCCTTTTCAAATTCTGCCTCCAAGTCCAGTCCTATCTGACCAAAGTCGGAAGCCTGAAAGAGAAATAAAAGCAAACAGATGTCTAAGGACAAAGAATTAGGACCACCAAAATCACTTGCATTTTTGCATTTTTTGGGGGGAGCCCCTCCCTGCCTGTCCCGAATGCTGTGCTTCCCCAGCAGCCAGGCAGACTGCGCAGGGCAGGGGGAGATGCTGATACCACAAATACTGAAATGAGCGAGGCTCTGCCCGATTCCTAACTTGGACCTGACAGGTGGTCAGGACTGGAGAGCTGATTTGGATCACTGCAAAGCCTGACCTTGGGGTAAAATAGATAGAGATAAAGCATTTCTTGAAAGCCCACCCTCTGAAGGAAAGATGAGCCTTCCATTCTCTGAGGCTGAAACTGGGCCAGGCCCGGAGGGGGCTCCCTGGGTAGACTCTCCTTCCAGCTCCATGTGCAGACACCAGTTAAAAATTTGTGGTTCATGAACATGCCAATTTGTGCCATGGAGGAAGGGAAGGAGGCTGGGTGGAGATGGAAATCTTCCTTAGATATCTCCCAAGAAATATCTACCCAAATGATAGCATAAATCAGGATAAACTCAATAGACTAAAGTTAACAACCCGTTGGCTTGCAAGATAACTCAACTCTTGCTACTGACAAAGGACAAAGCCAACACCATCCGAGGACAGTTGTGTAGGTTTGGGTCCCCTGGGAAATTTAGGAGTAAAAAAATCCAAGCATGAGCATCCTGGGAGTTTAAGTTATTTCATAAAGTTTAATTCCTTCACTTATTTCTGTATTTCTGAGGCATGGAAAACAATGCAGCCATGAAGTACCTTTCCTCCCCGTTTGAACAAGGAGGCAGGATGAGATCGACTGTTTTCAGTGTGACTATCCCGCTCGTCCTAGAATCAGGGACGGATTTTCAGGCCCTGTTTACAAGGATTCTTCCCTGTCCTGCTTGCTGTCCTTTCTGAATTCCTCTCCACCCCTGGAATTTAGAGGCTGCTTTCTTCTATAATACCACTCCTTTTGAGCTCTCTCCACGACGAGATTGGTACAATTCTCTCAACGTTCTGCTGCCCCAGAAATTAGGGAAAAGTAGAAAGGAGGTGCAGAGGAAACAGGAGACACCCCTTACCTTGTAAAATGTTTTATGGTTGCGAAAAATCAGGCGCATGTCGCGAACAAACCACGCCACTGTGTACACTTTCTCAGTCAACCGTTCCTTAACCAGGTCCAACCACATGGCTTCCTTAAAGGGCTCTCCATAATCTCGAATCTAGGGACAAAGCCACCAAAAGGGTGATATTAACACAGCCATTATTCCTGGAAGGGATCCAACTGAAATACAACAGAAGTGATGATATTAGCATCGGACTCGTCTACGCCAGACACCGCTCCGAACACCGCTCCGAACCCTACGGCTGCCAAGGAGTCCGATGCTAATATCATCACTTCTGTTGTATTTCAGTTGGGTTAGGTTAGCATATTTAGCTATTTCAGTTGGGTTAGGTTAGCATATGATCCTACAACAACCCTATGAGATAGGTCCTATAATTACCCCCATTTTCTAGGTGAGGGAACCAAGGGAGGGAGACGTTAAACAACCTACCCAGGATTTCACAGCTAAAAAATGGTAGAGGCGGGACTTGAAGTCTCCCGAGAAGGTGCTCTAAACCCTCTGCTGTCTGTAAGAAAGACATTCCCACTGAAGAGCAGGCGAAACTGAGGTGCCTGGGAGGCGGAGCTAGTTGCCCGGGGTTCCCAGAACCAGGACGCGGTGGGTGGAGTTTGAACCGGGTTGTCCCCCTCCAGACTCTGCAACTAAACCTGCTCTCTGCAAACAGCAGTGCCCTTAGGAGTCACACTCCCAAATTCCAGAACGAGCTTTGCATAAAAGAGATGCCCGGAGGACAAGAATCATAAAATGTCACTTACATTAGGTGGGGTTTCTGCAAAAAAGGAGCTTTGTGGATGACAGTAGGCCTTCAAGAGGAGGAACTCACATTTCTGTAAAATGTGAAGAAAGCTTTAAAGGGAAATGCAGCTCGGAGAAAGCGAAGCCGGACCCGTGCCCAGACAGACGGGCACAAGCAGGAAGAGCCAGACACAGCCAGCCGTCCAACCACATTTGCCGTGGGGTGCGTCGAGCTCTGTTTGGACTCTCTTTGGGCACCGAATCGCCATCCTCGGAAGCGAGACACTGCAGGCTCCCTCAGGTACCCATGGGCGCCCTTCCCCTCCCCCTCTACCTGTTGGACTTCTCACATGTCCGGGGTAAGGAGAAGGCTTGGGGTTGGCACCCAACTCACCAACTGCTCCTCAGGCTGCATCTGCCTCTCCAGGGTCTCAGATTCCCCGTGACACTGCTGCCTTCCCGAAGACTCTTTTATCCTGCAGAAGGTGCAACTCCACGGCCTCCTGAGAGGTCAGGCATAAGTGAGCAAGGGCCAGGCCCCTGGAAACAGCCCCTGTTCCTACGGCTGCCACCATCCTCCTTTCAGGCATGGCCGATGGACACAGCTGGGAGATGAAGGGGACACCTCCCAGAGTCTCCAAGACCCCACGTGGGGCCTGAGCCCCCGACCCTCCTCCCATGGAGGGTGGCAACAGGGGGCTCGGTGCGTGCAGGGCGGTGTCAGGGTGAGTGGTGGGCTCTCCTCTCCCCAGCTGAGCTGCTGGGAGCACAAGGCGCCCTGCTGTCACACCCAAGTGTCAAAACTGGGCCTTAACCCCTGGGGACCCAGGCTTCTATCAGCCCATCGAGCCCGTGGTAAAATGCATGAACCAGGCCACGTTTCCTGCCTTTTCTGAAAAAGCACAGAACATAAACAGCTGGTGTTTCCCATCCTCAATCCCCAGGGACAGGAGTCAGAGTCGTAAAACTAGGAAGGACACTACCCAGGGACAGTGGCAAGGTGGAGTCAAGGTGGCTCAGTCACAGACTCAGAACCAGAGGCTGTCATGATACCACACGGAACCTAGGCTGCTGCCCCATCCCGAGACTCCGGGTCACACCTGAGCCACGACACTCACGGGTCCCGCTCTTCCACCTGGAGTTGAGCCACCAAAGGCAGAGCCCGGGCAGAGTCCGTGTGCAAAAGGCAAGGCTGGGTCTCACTAACCTCTCCGCCTCTGCAGACGGGATGTGACAGTCCTCATGAAAGGCTCTTGAACAAGTGTCACAGCAGAGCAGTGGTCCCCCTCTACAGCACACCTCACATTCCTTGGAGTTTTCCCACTGGAAGGGGAGATAATGCAGCAGCGCTGGGATCAGCACTGACACCAAGGGGCTTTGGAACACACCATCCTTGTGTGTTCCAGAGTGGATGTTTCCAACCTGCCTGACCGCGGCGCTCCGGGAGAGTGCTGATGGAGCGCGAGCCTGGCTTTTCCAGTCGCAGAAGGACGAATGGCAAGAATCATCAAGCTGCCCCTTGAACCACACCTGTCAGAGTTGGAAGGGATGGAAGGTCCTTTAAGCCCTTTCTACACAAAGTGTGGTCTGAGGACCAGCTGCATCAGCATCACCTGGGAGACATGCAGACCTACTGAATTGAAATCCATTTTAACAGGATCCCAGATGGCTTGAAGTACACGAAAATTGGAGAAAACAAAGCTTTAGGCAACCTCCTCATTTTACAAGTTGGAAAGACGAGATGCTTTTTTTTTTTTTTCCCTGCAGAGTCAACACAACTTAATACCTGAGCCAGACTGGCCCCCAGGCTGCCTGTGCCTGGGTTCAGAGCTGTTCCGTCCACTGTGTGTCATCCCAGGCAAGCATGCTGGGCAGACCCAGAACAGTTCCTGACATTATGGCCAACAAACAGAAACATAAAGACAGAGAGCTGCTGTAGAAATGGGTCTTTTTGTGGGCCTTTGAAATCATTGTCTTTCTCATGGCCTTCAATTGTGAACCAGTAAATTTTACAAGTGATCTTTACTGCTGGATAAAGACCTACAGGCAGGAGCCCCTGGTTCCACTCCTGACCCTGCAAGATGGACAGTGGGGCTCCACACACAAGGACATGTTTTCTCTGCACTAAAGGTAGGAGTCAGGAAGAGGCATCTTTCTAGGTGGTGAAAAGGTGGGAAATAGACCATCAGGAGCTGGAGCAAAGGACTGAAGGAGCTGGGGATCAGTCATATCTAAGAGAGAAATCCTGCCACTACCCTCAACTGTCCACAACAGAAGTACAAGGACCTGGGTGAGGGCATAAGGGATGGAAATGTTTTGTCCATTCTCAAACTAGCCACTCAGAGGGGTGCCTGGGTGGCTCAGTCAGTTAAGCATTTGCCTTTGGCTCAGGTCACGATCTTGGGGTCCTGGGATGGAGCCTTGTGTCTGGCTCCCTGCTCAGTGGGGAGTCTACTTGTCCCTCTCTCTGCTCATGCTCACTCTCTCAAATAAACAAATAAAATCTAGCCACTCAGCCAGAGTAAAAATTCCCCTTGATTTGGGGATGAGTTCATCTCTGTCTTAATTGGGGAGGCTTCCTGAGCAAATTCCTCTACTTACAGGGGCCCCAGGACTCCTTCAAGAGGGCTCCCCACCAGCCCTGAAGTTCAGGTGATCTTTCTGGCCTTCCTATCCTGAACTTCTCAGTCTGCTTTTCTTTGTCCCTGGAATTGACACTCTATGGCCATTCTTGCCCTCTGACTGGCCTGCCCAGGTCCAGGGTGCAGACCCCAGTTCCCCAAGTAGCCCATACCTACCCACTTCTCCTAGTTGAGACCCCAGTTGGATCCAGAGCCCCAGCCCCTCTGTAGTGTGAGCACTGATAGTTTTTTTTTTCCTTTTTTTTTGTAATGCAAGTGCCTAACTGAAGCCTTGATTGCTCCAGCACCCCGATAAACACAGCTATCTTGCTATTTCTCAAGTAAACATTTCCAGCCACACAACTAGATAAAGAGCCAGGCCACCAATCCCCACTGAGACTCCTTTGTTTTAGAGATCTCGGTTCATTTCAATAACTGATTATTTGGGCCACTTGTTTGTTTTTTAAATTTTTTTTTAGATTTTTATTTATTTGAGAGAGAGAGAGAGAGAGCAGGGGGAGGGGCAGAGGCAGAGGGAGAAGCAGACTCCCCACTGAGCAGAGAGCCCAACACTGGGCTGATCCCAGGACCCGGAGATCATGACTTGAGCTGAATGCAGATGCTTAAACCACTGAACTACCCAGGTGCCCCTGGGCCACCTTCCCCCCACCCCTTCCCACACTTTAAATTCTAGCTCTTATGTTTTAAATTCGCCAATAAAGATTGAGCCAGAGAAACCCTAGGTCCCCACCCTCTACCCCAATAAAGGCAGAACCTCAAACCTATGCTCATTCCCTCTCTCTCTCTACCTCTTCTTCTACCTCTATCTGTCTCTCCATCTATCTCTCCACAGCCTCACTGTATGGCCCCAGATGCACTTTGTAATTTCCAGGTCCTGTAAATAATAAACTTCTTTTTTTCCCAATTTCCTGATGCTTAGTGCTGGAGGGCATATTGTGATTATAATAAGAACCACAAAGGCTGGTCCAACTACAACATTGGTTATTGATAGGCTGTGACCAACACAAAACACCCCCTTCCCTAGGCTCTGGAGTGGAACAGTTTCCAACACACATGATATGACAGAGAAAGAGAGAAAGGACTTACAGCTCCACAGCCGCGTTCTGACTCTTGCTTTTATGTTTGATGTCTGACAGCTTCAAGTCCCACTCCTCCCTCTTTCCCTTTTACCACATCAGGGCAGCCACTGGCTAAGGAAGCTCATGGGCTCCCCCTCTTGGCCCCAGTGAGAAGTTCAAACCAGACAAGCTCTGCCCCCGCAAGGGAATTCTCACCCTGCCCCCCCCCCACCCACCATAATAAAACCTTGGGCTACTCCCCCTCACTACTCAGGACATTTTCACAGCAGCTTGGGAGACTGCCCTTCTCTCCCTAGAAAGCCTCAGTATGTGAGTAATAAATCATTCTGTACTCTCTTGGTGCATGTAGTGCATCATCAGTTTTGATATCTGGACCCAGTTTTTGGTGGAGGGCTGATCCCACTTCCTTGCCGGCAATCAGAAGACAACTGGCTCAACAAGCAAGGAGTCTCAGTGACTGGGGTCTGTATTCTCTTGCTCTGGCTTGCTAACTGGTTCCACTAACTGGCTTATGCTTTAGTGTTGCTGCCTGCTGGGCCATGGCACTGAGGTTGCAGTCATCCACCATGAGGCACCATTCATTCTTCCCAAGTTTAAGAACAGGACAAACTGGGCAGTCAAATAGAGAAACAGCAGAGGTAATCACTCCTGTTTGAAGTAGATCTTGTATCATGAGTTTTGATGCTTGAAGTTTATACTGGATTCTACTAACTCTTTTAAGAGAGGGGAAGGTCCATGGGTTCCATTTTTCTTTAAGACTGATTGTTAAGTGTCAAAAACTTTATTTTATTTCATTATTCATTGGGTAAGAACATCCATGCCCACTGTGGGATATTTTAGAGCAATGAGTATTATGACCATGGGACATTTAAGCAAGGCAACAGTTTTGATGGTTAAAGTGAGGTATACCTGTTTGTTCTCTATTTTATCTTTGGTAATGCCCCTAAAAGTATAGAGGGTAACTTGTTTAAATTTAGTGGGATATAATTACTTGCAAAGGAGCTCCACCCATTAAGGTCCTTATACCCAGTATTATTGAAATTACTGACAACTGGCAAGTGTTTCGCTGTCCCAGATTTGGCTAGGAAGTTCTGCTTTGTGCCTCTTTCAACAGCATCTCAGCTGCAGCTTGCCTTCACCTCTGTAGGGATACACCATTACTTTTACATGGTTGCCTACAGTACCCCAACAGCTTTACCATCACATACAACCTCTGCAGGCAAGATCTTAACTACATCCCACTTTCCCCAGGAGCACAAATATAACACCACATTGATGACATCCTTTTCATTTGACATACTCATTCAGAACGTATAATTATTCACAAAGGAGCTCACAAAAAGGGATAGGCCATTATCTACACACAGCGCAAGGCCCCATCAGCTCAGCAAATTTCTGGGCATTATTTGGTCATTTGAAGGCTGCTCCATCCCTGAAACTGTCAAGAAACAATTGTTGAAAAACCCTCTCAATACCCATGACTATTACCCAACATCTTTAGGCCTTTGAATTCAGGGTAACATATTCCTCATTTATAGATTTTATTTATGTCCATGTATGCTTACTTGTAAATTGGCCTACTTTGAAGAGAATCCCTTTAATCAAAGGCTCTAGAATCTGTCCAAAAAAAAAAAAAGGCAAAAATACTGTTCTCCTTAGTTCCCACTATACACCATTAGAGTAGTCACTGCTGTCTTCATACTGGGCCCTTCTAGAGATGGAGGCTCTCGCAGGCCCTGAGCCTATGACTTTGTACCAGCTGCTCATTTTACCTTGGGTTATGGGAGCAGCATCCCCCAGGGAAGTCACAAAACATATGTTTGGAGTATCAGCATCAGGTTTCTTGATAGTACACAGAGACAAAGATAGACACCAATGGAGACTGGGTATGTTGCTGAGCAACAGTGATGGATTAGATAATGTGGCTGAAGAAAAGGCCTACATTCATCCATTTGTAGTCATTACAGATTATCTCATTATCCCAACGTGGCTGCTAACAGGCAGTACCGAAATGTCGGGTGTCAAGTGTGCTTCTGACTATAATGTGCTGACATGTGGCATTATGAGTGAGAAGGAACTATAATATTGGGGCCATTAATTAATGCTCTGGATTTAAAATATCTTTATTGTTTTGTTTCCTGGTTACAAAAGTAATAAATGGTCATTATAAAAATTCTACCTGTACATAAATGTATAACATGGAAGGCAAATGTCCCATATAATCCTATCCCAAAATAACCAATTCATTCAGATATATTTTCAATCATAGACCTACATAGTCACATAAACAAAATTGGGCTCCTTCTACTACTACTACTATTACTAGTTTAAGCTTCTGAAAGCTTTCTTGACCTTAGAACCTTTGGGTGGTTTTCCATTGACTGAGGAGGGGTCTATACCCATGCATTTTTTTTTTTAAACACATTTAGTAGATATATCAGTTTATTTTATAATTATGATGGACATTTGTATTCTTCCCTAATTTTTGGTTATTACAAGGAACACCCCTGTACACATTAAGGTATTTCAAATCAGCATGGAAAAGATGTTTTATACAATAAACAGCTTTGGGGGACGCCTTGTCTTTTTGAACTTTGAATGAATCCAGCCAAGGGTCAGGCCAGCCTCCAGGGTAACATGCGAAAGGCACCATGGGAAGTTCATGAATGAGATTTGTATCTGGAGGACATATTTAAGCAAGTGAAGAAGGCTGAGGAGGAGCAGCTGGTGCAGACAACGATGACTGCCATTTTCACCTGGAGGGATGCTCTGCCGAGACAAAACTCAATTCAAACACTATTCCATTTTGCTGCTACTGATAATGAGCACGTTGAATTGAGGAATAGTTGTGTTCAATCAAGGATGGTCGTCTTACTCTTTCACATACTGTTCTTGTCTACCTCCATTTCATAATTACTTTTCAAACTAGAGCACTCTATTTCTGACACCTTTTATTTGTATTCATCCAAATATCCAAGTCTAAAACACGTAAATCATCAGTTTTTGTCCTAGTCCTTATTTTAAGAGTTATTTGTGTCCCCATCTCAAATTAACTATGAAATCATGATGGCACGTACATGTATCGGTGTGCCAATGCCATTGTCATGAAGACACAATGCCTGAAAGTAAAGGTGACCCAGGGCTGGGGAACTTGAGGACTCGAAGGTGAGCCTTTGGATGCAGAGAGTCTGCAACATGGTGACTGAAAATGTGGTAGAAATTCATCTGCTCTTTACCTCTCTCTTGACACTTATTCTTGGAGGACAGAGCAAAAGTCCTTTCTGAAAGAGAGAAGGGGTCAGTGAATGAGGTTATTCTAGAGGCTCTTCTTTTGTCCATATCGAAGTTCCCACTTCCTAGTGAATATTTGTACCTGGACATCCTACTGGGTCTCAAACCCAAGGTGTCTGAAAAAAACATTAGCTCCATCCTCCAATCAGTTCTTCTTCTGGACTTCACTTGATAAAATCATTTTTTTCCCATTACTCAAACCCAAGACCCATTAGTCCTTCTTTCCTAGTTCTTTTCTCACCCACTTTTCCCCTCTCCATTTCTCCTTCTGTAGGTAAAGTCCTTATGATTCCATCACAGTGATAACTTTTTGAGTGTTTTGGGGAGGCTTTGTGTTGGGTTCTGGGATCACAAAGACCAATAGCCTTATTTGTTGCTCACAGGATAGTGTGTGAGCTGGGGAAGTACAGAGGAGAGACTGCCCACAGACAGGGTGGTCTGGAAAAGTGTCACCCAGGCGTCCAGATGGAGCTGGGTCTGGAAGAGGCCTTTATTGGACAGAGGGCGCAAGGAAGCTCTCGGAGGTCTGTGTCTCCATCTGGCTTACTCCCAGCTCACCCCATCCAATATCCCCAGGCTAAGCTTCTTAAAACTCTCCTGACCTCACAACCCTTTACTCACATTTAAAGTTCTCCGCCGCCGGTACCACCAATCTGTGTTCCTAACTTTATCACCCACAACTTTTTTCTATGAAAAATCTAGCTCTTTCTCAATCATGCTGTGGAATCCCAATGGAAATTCCTTCACATTTCTGTTATTGAAATTCCACTTATCCTTCAAGGAATTAAACCCGTCACCCATCTGTTCCCTGTCAAATACCTTCAGAAGCTCTTCTAAGGTCTTTCCTTTGCAATGCACAGTCTGCTTCCATTTCCTTGTATTTGCCCGTTTTCCTTCAATTTCAAATTCTTTTGGTGTGAACCAGACCCCTGCCTCATTCCGAATGCACTTCTCTGAGGATCCTGTAAGATAAAGATGGCCCATTCCCACATCCAATTTCATTCTCTGTGAATTAACCCTAAACCTCAAATCCCTAACTGTGGTTGTTCCACCTGCCTGGGTCGAGAGAGACTCCCTGTGGGGAGGGAGCAGTAGCAAGGGAGTCTGGATTCCTTCTTTCTCAGACTGAAGGAAGCCCTGAAGCCTGCAGGAGTGGTGTGGGAGTGGGAGAGGATTTGCATCTTATGTGACATCTACACGTGGCAAGTAGAGCCACTGGGTCCATGGATGACTTCCACGTGGGAGTGGAGTGGCTCAGCTGCCAGGTTTACCATGATACAGAAAAGTGAAAATTCTTTCTTAATAAGCACTTCTTTCTCTGCAGCCTAGCTTGCAGGGTTTATTTCCTGGATGATTAAACACATGGGTATTTCCCTCTCTTCTAGTGGTTCTAGGGGTTCCAAAGAGCAGAAGACCGAGAAACCCACCTCGTTTCAATTTCTCCTTATATAAAATCCCTTTGGCTTCACCACAGGTCACAGGAAGTTCAGGAGAGAGAAAATCCACAGTTTCATCTTCGGGTTTTTCTGAAAGAAGAACGGAAAATAGAAGAGTGTAGTGTTGCTCAGTCTTCATTCTATCTCCTTCATGGATTTTCCTTTCCCCAAATTCTGATAATAGTAATAACAACAATAATCATGTAAATGGCACTAGAGGGCAACCTCTGGTTAACTGGCAGAAGGTCTTCCATTTTGAGTGGCAGATTAGCTAACATGGACAGAGCAGTTTCCGATCAATAAAACCATCACCACCAACACTACATCAAACAAAATGTTTAGTAAAACATATAGGGCTTCTTTGGTGAGTGGGTTTTACTTAATAAGCTAATTGGCCATCACCTAAGTTTCCTTTATTCCATAAGCATCCTGCTTATCTCTCTGTGCTGATAGAAGTTGCCTGCTCAAAATATTTTGTGGTGCTCATGTAGCTGGAGGAAAGGTCTTTGTCTATAATCTTATCTCCTGATTTAAACCAAGGCAGGATGAGTGAGGTACTTAGTGTTGAGGTATTAGTGTCAGTCTTCATTTTTTGCTGTCCTTTTTCATTTTATTGCTTTTCTGTTTCTTCCTCTATGAGTAAAAAAGAAAAACCCCAAGAACTTTAGACATCTGCGAATTGCACATGGAGAGATTTGGCAACTGTGAACCCCTGAGTAGGGATGTGGGATATTGATTCAGGAGAAGCAGTTGTAAAAGAGTTTAAAATAAATATCAGCAATTCCTGCTTCTTTTTGCTCTAGCCTCACTGTGGGTGGATTCATTCCAGATAGACTGCAGGAGCTATCTCCAGGGGCAAGGAGAAAACTCTGCCCATGGCTTATGTTGCATTATACAGGATGTTACTTGTGGAATAAGGCTAGGTGAACAACGAGTTCAACTTTCTCTCTTGCCTCAGATACTTATTAAAAGAGCCAAAAGGAGGGGTGCCTGGGTGGCTCAGTCAGTTAAGTGTCTGCCTTCGGCTCAGGTCATGATTCCAGGGTCCTGGGATCAAGCCTTGTGTCCAGCTCTCTGCTTGGCAGGGAGCCTGCTTCTCCCTCTCCCTCTGCTGCTCCACCTGCTTGTTCTCTCTCTCTCTCTCTCTGTCAAATAAATAAATAAAATCTTAAAAAAAAAAAAAAAAAAGAGCCAAAAGGAAGTGTATGAGAAAGCAAGATCACCATTGGAAAGAGAACAGAGCAGCATCAATGGTGAAGAAATCATTAGTTACTTTGGAAAGATGTGAACTAGAGTCAGACAAGAAAGCAGAGATCCCTGAGAAGTGAGGGGATTTCTCCCCTGAACAGAACGCTGGAAGATGCCCAGCCTTGGAGGGGCAGGGGCTATAGCAAGCCTGGGTAGGAATGAGGGGGTGGGAAGAACTTAGTTTCAAGAGCCAGCCAGCATTCTTGCATGGAATGGTTGGCTCCACTACTTGTCTCCGGACTCTGCCCACTTAAATAAATATGGCCCAGGGGATGACAGATCAGCCTCAGGAGCCAGATTGGTTGGGCTTATAATCTTGGCTGTGCAGTTTATTAGCAAGGTTATGTAAATGCATATTACTGTCAAAGTTGAGTGGAAGATTTGCCACTGGGGGTTCCTAATGTGGGTGACAAGGCAGAACCACAGGTAACTTTGGACTATTGCAAACCCCAAGGGGGATTAGCAGGGCATTGGGGACCGTGTATAGTTTTCTGTCTCATGGAACGAATTCCTTAATTCCCTATGGCAAATATAGGTCCCAAACCACAGATGTCCCAGACATGCTTGCAAGCAGATGTGGGAACAGTGGGTGGCACTGGCAGTTCTGGGCAGCAAGCCAGGGTGCAGAGTTGTGGGCACAAGCAGAACTCCCTCCTTTACTCAGTGCAGGCAGCTTACCAAGTCAGGCAGGACCTTGTGTCCTGAGTATTTCCAAAGACACCACCGTGTACCTAAGTAGGGACAGCTTTCTGATCTGTTCCCAGTCATCCTGCATTTGGCTTAGTCTCACCTGCTCCTCTTGCAAACAGGCTTTTAAGGCTGGAACCCTAAGGGAAAGGCCTGCCTGCTGCTCTCCCACATCTATGAGATCACCATTCATAAGTGTGGGCAAACAATGAGGAACCTGCTATGAAAGTAAGCAATTAACAAAGAGAGTTCATGGAAATGAAAAGCATGGTGGAGGAAACAAAAAGCAAGCCTAACAGAGACAAGGAAAAGCAGAATGGAAAAAAAGTTAATTACTGATTGGATAGATGAACATAGGGAAAAGGCACAAGATGAAAATCATTCATGGACAGACGGGGCCTGGGGAAAGGTCTGGAGCTCCATAGTAGTAGTCACTGGAGCTCATACTGCATTGTATGAGTAAATGGAGGTTCTGATATTGGTATTCATACTTTGTAAAGAAGAATAGGTAATGTATTGATCTGATAGTTATTTAAGCATAAACTGTGTGAGGCACAGAGAAGTTGGACATAGAGCGATGAGCAAGATTGACTGCTTACTGATCTCATTTGACTTTCACCCAGTGAACAGTTAATTATAGTTGTGACAAGGGCCATGAAAAAAAAACACTAGGCTCTATGAAGGCATGTCGGGGAGACCTACGCTTGCCTGCTGGGACAGAGAATTCTTGGTTCAAGGTGAGGCCTGAGGGTGTGAAGCAAAAGGAAGGAGAGCAAGGGGGGATTAGCTTTGGGGAGGAAGTGTGTGAGGGGGACACACTGAGGAAGTCCTGAGCAGGAAAGGGGGGCATAGCATCCAGTGTCAAAGTGGCCTAGGCTCTCAGAAATCAGGCTGGTGGGGAAACTCGGGGTGTGGGTAGGGGTTGGATTGTGGGTGTGGGTTAGGTTGTGTTTCTTGACCTAGGTGCCAGCTACATATGAGCTTTTCCTTTGTGTTAATTCCTCAAGGCGTACATTTATGGTACGTGCATTTTTCTTAGGCACATTACACCAGTGCTACTCAACATGTTAGCGTGTGACAAGACAGCAGCTTGATCAAAGCAGAATCAAGGCTCTCAGGGTCGTGGGATCGAGCCCCATGTTGGGCTCCATGCTGGGTGTGGACCCTGCTTGGGATTCTCTCTCTCCCTCTCCTTCTGCCGGTGCCACCCCCGGGAGGCGCATTCGCTTTCTGTCGCTCTCTCTCTCTCAAAAAAAAAAAAAAAAAAAAAAAAAAATAGAAATCAAGGCATCTCCACTGAGGAGGTCTTGCTGTAAAGACAGTTTGTCCAGTGTCACAGTTAATTTATAAGCTCCTTCTTTTTGCAGACCTGCCACAAACGGACTTGTCAATGGCACCAGTCTGTGGACCCCACCTCAAGTAACCCCTGTTCTACTTCAACAATAAATTCAATAAATTCATGGGGAAAAAAAGACCAATGCCACTGGAGCATAGAGGGAAGGCAGAGGGAGAGGGGATGATGTTGAAGATGTGTCACAAAAGCAGAAGAAAAATGCGAGCAAGCAGAAAAAGAGGAGGGGAAGAAGAGGAGGAAGAGAGGAGGACAGTGACCCCAAGAGGCCTCAGCGTGCAGGGGGCAGAAGCAAGCCAAGGGACTGACCCACAGAGACCAGGCTCGCACCCCTGTCTATCACAGGAAGAGAAAGTTCAGCTCTCTGCAGATAGGAACACCGTCAGGGCCTTGCTTCCATAAGGGTTTTCACCCTATGGAATGAAAGAAGTAGAAGTTGATGTTAGAACTTGACTCATGGGTTCAGTCTTTGTCTCTTAAACATTTGGGGTCTTTGTTGGTGGGTTCCCTGTTGAAGAATCCATCCCAGTGCAGAAGCAGGTGATTGGGTAGGCAGCACAAGGTATGCACTGGCATTCACCTGGAATGTCCGGTGTGACACCTTGTTAGAGCGGAGAAGAATGCAGGTGAAGGAGACCTAGGCAGAGGAGGACAAGGATGGGAGGGAAAGAGGAGGAAGACAGGGAGACAAACAATTAGCATCTGGCCAGGGCGCCATGCAGCCTTACAGGCCCTGCCTCTGGCTTACTTACCCTTTGGAGGAATACTTTTCTGACACCTTCTTGTTGAACTTGAACTGACATTTTTTTTCCTTTTCTTTTCTAAAAAAATGAAAAAAAATTAGTGTCATCTATAATTTGAAACATAGATTTATATGCTTTATATATCAACTATTTTAAAGTAATTTTTTTCTGTCTTTCTACCGCTTTGGAGAAACAAGATAGATATGAGTCTTGTGAAATGAATATTATAGCATTGATCACGGAAAAATAGCAAGCTCATGTTAATAGATAGGAAGGCTAAAAATATTATAGATGCTGTATATTCATAAATTAATGTATATTAATATAATATATAATAATCGATATAATGTTTTTAATACAAACATACTTATATCCATAATATATATGTATTTAATACAAACAATAGAAGTAGATAAAGGATATAACCTTATAACACAGAAAGGGTTTTTTAAGGAAGAAATATAGGGCATAAAGCCATGGTTCTCAGTGTGGGGTGATTTGGTCCCCTGGGGGATATTTGACAATGTTGGGAAATCTTTTTGTTTCTCACGGCTGGGAGGAAGATGCTACTGGCATCTCTAGGCTGGGATGTTGCCAAACTTCTCATGATGCACAGGACAGCACTCATGACAAAGAATTATTCAGTTCCAAATGCCAGTGTCAAGGTTGAGAAACTCTGGCATAAACCCTCTTGGAAAAGATAAACTGATTTGTCTAAATAAAAAAAAAAAGTCTCCACAACCAAAAATTTCTCAAGTTAAAAGACACAAATAAAATAAGAAAAACTGCAATAAGATAACAAAGTGTTCATTTCTGTAATAGATTTAAGAAATGAATCATTCTATACAAAAATGGGCAAATATGAACAGGTGATCCTCAAAAGAAAAAATTCTAGTAACAAAATTTATTTTAAAAAACAGGTATCTTAGTAGAAATAGGCTAGATGTTGTTATGGTAAATTGTGATCCTCCCAAATCTCAGTGGTTGATTACAGGTATCAGCAAATGACAGCCTGATGGCCAAATTGGCTCAATACCTGTTTTTAAAAATAAAGTTTTGGGGTACCTGGGTGGCTCAGTTGGTTAAACGTCTGCCTTCGGCTCAGATCATGATCCCGGAGTCCTGGGATTGAGTCCTGCATTGGGCTCCCTGCTCAGCAGGGAGTCTGTTTCTCCCTCTGCCCCTCACCTTGCTCATGCTCTCTCTCTCACTCTCTCTCTTTGTCTCTCTCTCAAATAAATAAATAAAATCTAACAAAATAAAAATAAAAAATAAAAAAAGTTTTCAATTAGCAATTATCGCACCTCGGATAAACCTCATTGGCTACGATACGGCCACTGCGCATTGGAACACAACCAGGTGTATTTGCTTATATATTTGTCTCTGGCTGCTTTCATGCTACAATGGCTGTGTTGAGTAGTTGCAATAGAGACTGTATGGCCAGCAAAACTTGAACTATTATCTGGCCCCTTTTAGAAAAAGTTTGCCAAGTGCTGGTTTAGAACAACCCAGTTGTCCTTCTCCTTCATGTTACTCATTCATCACAAGTTAGATGAAGTTCCGTGTCATTGACATACATGGATCCTGCGGACAGAACAACCTCTCTCTAGAACACTGTTGGTCCCATGGCAGAGAAAAAGATGATACACAGGCTCTTAAAGCTTTGGCCTTGAAGGGACCCTCACATCTCTGCCCACATTTCTTTGGCCAAGTCAAGTGACATGGCCACACTGGAGTCCACAGGGCAAGGGTATATAACCTTCAGAGATATCAGTGAGCAGTAATACAACCTATCACATGCAAAATGCAAGGAAATTCAAAGGAAAAAATGGGTGGAATAGCATTCTTTTTTTTTTTTTTTAAGATTTTATTTATTTATTTGACAGAGAGGGAACACAAGTAGTGGGAGTGGGAGAGGGAGAAGCAGGCTCCCCGTGGAGCAGGGACCCTGATGTGGGGCTCAATCAGGGCCCCGAGATCATGACCTGAGCCGAAGACAGACACTTAAAGACTGAGCCACCCAGGCGCCCCTCATTCTTTGTTTTTAATCTGTCAACACAGAAAAGTCTTATTATTTCTAGTTTTGGTGGAGGTGGAGGAAAAAGAGCATCCATGTGATGTTAATGGGAGACTAAACTGATAACAATTTGATCATCAGTATGTGCTAATTTTAAATATTGACTAAGCCACTTCACTTCTAGAAATAAGCCATTAAGAAATACTCTTAAGAGTGTGTCCACTTTGAGGATTGGTGCCACTCCTCCCATGGAGCAAGCTTGAATCAGACAGGAGCCCCCAGACTCAGTGGAGCAGTGGTGACTCTACTAACAGAAATGTAAACAGTAGACACTGGGACGTGGTCACGTTGAATCCACGTGGCACAGCTGACCTGACCTGCATGTTGGGAGCACTGCACTGACTTCTTCCCACAACCACTCTCAGTCCAGCAGCTCCTTGCTGTCTTGTCTGCACTGCTCCCTTCTGCTGTTTCCTTCACACAATACCCAACTCTGTGCCTGCCCCATGAGAGGCCCTCCCACACCGAGCATTCGAATGGCAGATTCAGTCCTCAGCTTACCCTTTGGTCCAGAGGTTTGGACACATTCAGTCCTTGCCTTTTGGGCCCTTGTCATGATCTTTGAGCTCCTGGTTGAATCATCCTTCTTTTCAGTTGTTTGATCCACCACATGGAGCTTCTCTTGGATTCTGTGCCCAGGTGAGGCTGCCCATGGGATAGTGATTTGTGAATAGTTTAAATTGGGGTCCCCGGTGAACCCCCTCCTCCCCTTGTTAGTGACTTCCTCTCTCATACCCCAGCCCTCAACCTTTCAGGAAATCCCTTACTCTTATACCTCTCTTTTATGTTATTTTCTTATAGTTATTCCTCTTCTTTTTTGTGTGTATCTTTTTTTCTTCCCCAAACTCACAATACTTCATCCTGTTTCTCTTTCTCCCCTTCAACTTCTCTTTTTGTCTATTAATTACATGTGCATCAACTAGAATGTAAGCTCCATGAGGGCAGGAGTATTTGTGATTTGCTCACTGCTGAACCCATAGGACCTGGGACACATACCTGACACATACCTCACACTCCATTTGCCTTTGTTGACCGAAAATATAAGGGGAGCATATTTTTGGAAATATTAAAATGATGTATTTTTTATCTTTATAAATTACAATGGC
The DNA here is from genome assembly GCF_004348235.1 of Phoca vitulina. Lineage (NCBI taxonomy): Eukaryota > Metazoa > Chordata > Mammalia > Carnivora > Phocidae > Phoca > Phoca vitulina. The sequence goes on along the minus strand of NW_022589704.1, from coordinate 9,375,229 downwards.
CCATGGTTCCCTAATTATTAAATCAATAAGTATCTGTGAAAGGACAGATGCTGGCTAGAACTGAGATGTCACTGCTCAGTTGAGAGTTTTGGAGACCTTACACAAAATCTTGAAACACAGAACTTGTTGAGAGCCCAAAGGATTTCTAAATTCCAAAAATTACCTTTATATGCTAACAATACAAGTTTGGAGGTCTAAATGTGAAGTTTTCCTAGAAGAAGAAAACTCAGCATATGACAAAGACTAAGTTTCTCTGGCTGAGGGAGATGATGGGGTTGGAAATCAGGAGGAAGAGACAAGAGGAAAAAGAGGGCAAGCGAGTAGATCTGAGTTCCCTCCTAGGTTAAACCCTGAGACTGAGAGGCACCGGAAACAAGCAGGAAAATTTGGAGCATGTCCAAAGCAGTGATGCTCATGTCATGGGATGCATGTTGAGAGCTGAGGGGAAATGCCCTCCCAGGGTGCTCACAGAATGGCCCAGAATCCAAGGGAATCCTTACTGACTGTCACACCCTGAGTACATGGTTTTGAGTAAAAGAATGAAGGAAAAGGGAAGGAGAAAAGTAGGAGGGAGAGAGTTCAGGGTGACAAGGACAGCAGAGAGATAAAGCAGAGGAACCAGAAAATGCAGTTTCACAAAATTTTGTTTCCTAAACTGCAAATAATGCAATTTTCATGCATGGAGTAGACACAAGATAAGCAGGCATGAGTCAATTCAGGTGATTTTGAATGCTCTGTGACTCCAAATCTAACTCCAGTTTGATATTGGGAGTCTGAATCCTGCCTGCCCATTAAGACTTGCTTTGTCTATTCATCCTGGCTCTGAGCCAGACTAGACACAGTCCTAATCTCAAAACTGTCTGACACCTTCTGTCCAGTTCCACCCTATCCCTCCCATTGATAAGAGAAAAGAAGTCTGCTGGAACCAACACGGTTTCTGGGTTCTCCTTCCTTTGTGAGGAGAGGTCCTTTAACGGGTAGTCTAGGGGGCAAGGATGGGACTGGCTGTGCTCCAGGGATACCCAGATGGCCATGTAGCAGGAGAGGAGGCCATGCTGGTCATCCAGTAAGGACCATGATGAACAAGGGAATAGTAATTTAATTTTTCTTGCTTACTTCTTGGGAGCTTTTTTTCCTGTCTTCTTTTTGAAGATGGCAGGTTGTATTTTTCTGTCCTCTTTCCTAAAACAGAAAAAAAAATCATCTCTTATGGCTATAAATATTGATCTTCAAGCTTGAAATGTCAATACTTTATAAATAAATTTATGTAAAAAAAGTATTCCATTTTACTTGGAAATAAACAAGGATTGAACAAAGAAGTAATAGATACACCAAATTATCAACATTTAAATATGCCATTTAAAAATAAATACAATATGCCATTTTTTTCACATTAATAACCAGTTTTTCAAGAGTAGAAGAAAAATAGAGACATCACTATAAGCTACATATAAGAGATTTACTTAGCTAAAACTCAAGGGCAGAAATCATAAAAATAAAAGATGAATAGATTTGACTGTTTAAAAAATAAAAAATCCCCACACTTTAAAAAACATCCTTATAATATTAAGACAAAAAATGAGGAAAATTGCAGTATATGTAAAATATAGAGGGTTAATATCCTTACTAGATAAAGCAAAAGAGGAATAGAACACTAGGAAAATGGGAGAGAACATAAGTTGAAAATACTCAAAGAGGAAAGACAAATGACACATTTATTTAAAAATTGTCTTTAGACAACTAATCATAAAAAAAAGTATTGTTTGGTTTTAAGGATTCCCATCTCTTAAAATGTTTTATCCTACCCAGTGTTGATGAGGACGTAGAAAATGAGCACTTATGAGCACTCATATTATCAAAGAGAATGTAAACAATCCCATTTTCTGAAGAACGATTTGCTGACATAGACAAAATCAAAGATGTGCAGACTCTAACCAAGTAATCTCACACTTAGAAATTAACTCGGAGGAAATTATTGGACATGTGTGCAAAGGTACAAACACACACAAACATGATTTCTTTTTTTTTTAATTTTTTTTATTGTTATGTTAATCCCCATACATTACATCATTAGTTTTAGATATAGTGTTCCATGATTCATTGTTTGTGCATAACACCCAGTGCTCCATGCAGAACGTGCCCTCCTCAATACCCATCACCAGGCTAACCCATCCTTCCACCCCCCTCCCCTCTAGAACCCTCAGTTTGTTTTTCAGAGTCCATTGTCTCTCATGGTTCTTCTCCCCCTCTGATTTCCCCCCCTTCATTCTTCCCCTCCTGCTACATTCTTCTTCTTCTTTTTTTCTCATGATTTCTATTTTCATATAAAAATTGGAGATAGCCTAACTGTCCATCATATAGGCTATTATTTAAACTAAATTGCTAATTATACAATAATGTGCTATATAACTAAAAGAAAGAAAAACAGATAACATTGATATGCAGATATGTGTATTAAATACACAATGAAAAAACTGTTTATAGACCATATAGTATGAGCTTCTATGTGTATAGAATGAGATAAATGTATGCATATTTCTAAGGTGTAGAAACAAAGTGGGGAAAGCAGGTATGAAATAGGAGTTTCACTTCCTGATTAATAACTTCCCGTACAGATTCTGTGGATTTTATTGGGAACATTGTATCACACAGGCCACATTTTGGTGGTTTCATGTTCACAGTGTAAGTCTCAGTTACACAGAGTCCCCTGCGGGATTTGGAGTCTCCCAGCAGCCTTTGCGGTGGCGCTGAGACCCATGCTGCCTTGGCCTTCTGGCATCTCCCTCTTTCACACACTTCTGCAATCAGGGGAAAGGGGTGCAGAGAGCTGCTCAGTACTCTTCTGTGTTTTGACTCAGAAGTGACACTTGTACCAGCTCATTGGCCAGACCCGTGATCACAGCCCTGTCTCCTGCAAGGAGCTGGGAAATGCAGCATCCAAGGCAGAGAGGAGAACTGGAAATAGTGGAGAGCACTAGCAATGCTCACCACCACAGTGTCCGGGGCAGGGACTGCTGATTATTTGGCTTTCTCTGGTCTCGCTTTTCTTTGCTAATCAAGCGATTTGATTTCGAGCTGGATACGGGTCCTTCGAGAAAAAAAAGTGACATTTCCCAGCCTCCTTTGCAGTCAGGTGTAGTCAGGTCACTCGTAGCAAAGAAATGGTAACAGAATGTCTAAAGGCAACCTCCTCCAGTGGAGGAGACATGCCCTCCTAGACCTTACCTCTTTCCTTTGGCGGGAATGTAAACTCGCTGGCTGGACCCCAGTGAGGGGATGCCACACTCTGAAGTTGGTGGTGCAATGACTAATGAGTTTGAGATTCTAGGTGCATGATGCCAGCCCTGACCGCCTACCTCCACATAGGAGAGAGAAATAAGCTCTCTTATTTCAGCCACTGGTTTTTGAGGGGAAGGGCGGTTCTTGTCCCACACAGCAAGCTAATCCTAATGGCGGCTGAATATTGCTTTTGTAGTGTGGAAAATTTTCTAGGTTGAAAAAAATCAATAAATCACTGTTTTAAAAAGCACAAATCTTTTTATGGTCTAGGATGTCTCTTTTGTAGCGTAGAAGAGTGTTAACAACCCAAAAAAGTAACATCAAATCCACCCTAACAGAGACCAAATAGGTTCTTTACACTTACGTGTTTCCCCAGATTTTCCCAAAGATGGTTTATTTCCATTATTTGTTGGATCTAGAAAATAATGAGAAAGAAAGTCATTTTAAACAGGCTTTAAACTTTGTGACCACCTCATTTCAGACAATATTGAGTTGGCAAAGCTTTGACAGTATTATTTCTGTCCTTCCTTTATAATGGGGAATGATGGGATCTGAAGAGAGTTCTAGGGGACCAAGGTGCTTGTCCTGTGCCACCATCCTTTACCCACAGGATCTTGGAAAAACCCACTCATCCTTTACATGCCTCAGTCTCCTCATCAGTAAAATTTGAATTCATTATTCAACCTTCTCCAACGATTGTTGTACAAATACAATGAAATTATCCATGAGAAAATTTGCAATATTACTATATAAGTTAGTGCAATGTGGGAGAAGCTGTTGAAATGATCATTTGTATTTCAGGGTGGTCAAATTTAACTCATTCTTTCTGACAATAAATACTTGTCATTTGAGAGTTGCATTCTGTGAATTAGTGACACAACGACCACATCGCCAGCAAACAGAAGAATGTTCATATTTTTTTCCCTTCTGAGGATAGTGGTAGCAAATGCACAATGGTAGTGGTGGTGAGGGTGGATTCACCTCACCATTTGTCAGTTCATGCCCACAACGATATCAGCTGCAACTGCTCAGTTGGTTATAGTACTACATTTGTGTTTATGATGAGTTGTTCTCTTCCCAATTCTCCCAGAAAGGTCGAGTGAGAAACATGGAAATTCAGATCTTAGGAAAAATTTTGTTCCATGACTTTGGCACTTTCAGGAGAGCACCATGAATGTATTTAGAACACATTCAGCAGCAGTGGTATTGCCCCAAGGTAGAAAAAATTGATTTGGGGATTGGGGTGGGAAATCTTATTCTTTTTATGTATGATGTATATAGATAGATACTTATTCTTCCTCAAGATAATTATCTATCTAAACATAAGTGGATATATAATATATTTGTGGTATTAAAATATAGGTTGTGTTCATGGTTAGGAAAAAGTATCTAAGAGGGCTCCTTAGGGCAATGATAATGGAAAAAGGGCTGAGAAACACTGGTTTAGGATCAAAGAGTTCTGATTTGGGCTTCTGGGGATGGCCCTCTGAGACTTTGCAGTCCCTCCTCTTTACCACGCAGGATGCTTGGTGGTGCACTGGGTGGCTCCTGGGGGCTCTTTTCTTCTTTCATTTCTGAAGAGTCATCACTGGTTTCTGAAAAAAGAAAAGACATTTCTTTCAGATCTCAGAAAAAGCCCCTGGAAAGCTCCATAGGAGTCTCCTGAAGTCCCAGGAAAGACCTTTTGCGGTGAAGGCTGGAGGTTCCAGGTCTTGCTTGAAAACCTCCATAACCCTTCCTGAGAGTGATTCTACCACTGGGTCCACCTGCCACTTTGGGGAGGAGCAGAGCAAGGCTGGGCAGCAGAGCATCCCCTACCAAGGGAGATGTCTAGTGAGGTGCAGTCATCTGAGTCCCTGGATCAGAGGCTCAAATTGAAGTTGTGAATCCTTGGGATATCCCAGAAACCCTTTCAGGAGATCTCTGAGGTCAAAATTGGTTCCATACTAAGATGTTCTTTGCCTTTTCGCTATGTTGACATGTGCTCACATGGAGCAAAAGTCATGGCAGGTAAAGCTGCTGGTGCCCTAGTACAAATCAAACCAGTGCCCCTAAACCTTATGCAGTCCTCCCTGCCACAGACCATTAAAAATAAAAAAGCCAGTTTCACTTAAGCATGTTCAAAAAAAAAAAAAGAATGTTCTTGATGAACCAATTAAAATTATTAACTTTAAATTAACTTTATTAAATTTATTAGATTTCTACCCTTGAGTATAAGTATAAGGATTTTTAAAATTTATTTGAGAGAGAGAGTGAGCGGGAAGGAGAGAGAGAGAGAATCTGAAGCAGACTCCCCGCTGAGCACAGAGGTGGATGCGGGGCTGGATCACACGACCGCAAGATCACAACCTGAGCTGCAACCAAGAGTCAGGAGTCGGATGCTTAACCGACTGAGCCACCCGGGCGCCCCTGAGTATACATCTTTTTAATAGTCTAAACTGAGGAGTTCATATAAAACTACATCTTGAAGTTCACTACATCTTGAAGCATGAATGTCTCGAGAAAAATACTTGTGTGATTGAGCTGCAAGCTCACTGTAGAATTCAGTGAACCAATATTTTCCAAATGTCCAAGATATTATAAAATCCTGCATAAGTAAAAGATCCATTTAAAATACAAGACAGCATAATGCATTGTATTGCAAGAGTATAAAAAGTTAAGTTTTAAAAAAATTTTTAAATTTTATTTTGTTGAAATTCAATTAATTAACATGTAGTGTATTATTAGTTTCGGAGGTGTATAAGAAGTTAGTTGATGTGGTTTCAGATGCTACATCTCAACTAACCTTTATGAAACCATCCCTTCTTGACTTTGGGTGCAATATCAGAGATGAACATACATAGTTTTCTCAAAAAACTGTTAAAATACTCCATCCTTTTAAACTACGGATCCTTGTGAAGCTGGATTATCTTCCTGTCCTTCCACCAAAGCAATGTATCCCAATCAATCAAACACAGAAGCAGCTATACGAATCCAGCTGTCTCTGATTCAGCTAAACATTAAGAGGTTTGTAAAAATGTAAAATGGTGCCAGTCTTCTCACCAATTTTTGTATTTGGAAAATATATTTGTTTTTCATAAAAATATGTTATTTATGTTAACAGGTAGTTGGTATATTACTGTTACTTTTAAATGAATTAACACATAAATATTTTTGAATGATCGGTTTTAATTCCTAATGAAGTACATATAGATAAATATAAACAACAGAAACAAAAGGTCTTTAGGGTCCTCCATAATTTTGAAGAGTGTAAAGAAGTCTAGGGACCAAAAAGTTTGAGAGCTGCTGCCTAAGGTCACAGCTGAGGTCAGCTGTACTGTGTGGACAGAGCTATTTCTGCACAAAATCTCCTCAGGTGCAATAGATCTTTGTTCCCTCTGTCACACACAGCTCACTAACTTTCTCGGCACTTCTCCCTCCTTCTACCATTACCTTTACACATCCCTCTAATGCTGTGCCTGCTCTGTGAGAGACGCTCCCACACTGAGCATTCAAATGGAAGGTTCTGTCACCAGCCTTACCCTCTGGTCCAGAGGTTTGGGCACATTCGGTGCTTGCCTTTTGGACACTTGTCATGACATTTGACTTCCTGGGTGAATCATCCTTCCTTTGAGTTGCCTGATCCACCACTTGGAGCTTCTCTTGGCTTCTGTGCCGAGGTGAGGTTCTCCCTGGGTCAAATAGTGAATAGTTTGTGAAGAGTTTTCATTGGGGTGCCCAGTAAAGCTCCTCCTCCCCCTCCCATGCCCCCAGCCCCCACACTTCGAGATCTCTGTGCTCCTGTGCCTTGTTTTTCTTCTGCTATTTCTCGGTAATTATATATTTTTCTTGTGTGCACCCTTCTTCCTCCGTTAGACTCACCATCTTCTCTCACCCGGGTACAACCTGTGGTAATTAACCACACTCCCCGAGCACTGGAATTTCTTTCCTGGGCCCTGTTGTATGACACCTTCATCCTGGAGGTGGCCACATCCGAGTGAAAACGGCTAAGTGATCCGTTTTGGCACAGGAGGAGTTTTCTGAGGGCCCAGGTGTGAAACAGGAGGGATCTGAGGGTCCCTAGGTGCCTCTCGTGGACAGAGTGCAAGGTATCAAGGAATTGAGGGGCCTCGTGATAGAGTGAAAGTCTGGAACAGAGAGGATTTGCAAGGGGTTGTCAAGGTTAGGGTTCTCTTTCCCACGGTCCTGGATGCCTTCATTTTGCCAAGGACTTATATTTATATCTTTGGATCTGATTTTTTATTGAGTGCCAGAGTGGCATATTGTGGGGATATTAAACTCCCTTGATTTCTCAGTGCTTCTGTAAAAAGCCCTAGCCTCCAGAGACATGGAAATAAATACAGAATAAAGATAGGGAATGCTTACTTTCACTTCCCTGGAAACATTTCACTTTTCACATACCATAAGAATGAGATCTGTAGCTAGTAAACTGCTGTCTGATCCAAAAGGATAATAAAACTTCTCCTCTCCTGAGATTGCCAAATGCCTACAGCAGGGCTAGCTTCCTAGGTTAAGTCCCAAAGTACCAGGATTACTGAAGCCCTCCCTCCATAGGTATATACACATCAAAAGGGATGAAGCCCAGAACTTGGAGACATCCTTAGTAAAAGCTGAAGACACCTGGGCTTTCTCTGCCTCTTGGAAAGAGGCCTTTAAATTCCAAAAGATTAGGGTGAGGACTCAGGATTGTTTCAATCTTATCTCAAAGCAGCAAAGGTTTTTTGTTTTTTGTTTTTTCTTTCTCCTTTCAGGAGGGCAAGAGGATGACTGTCCTTGTCCCGTCTGTAAACAGAAAATCCATCATTCTCTGTCCCTTGTCTATGGGATATCATCTGCCTCTCAGAAAGATTCCATCAGCTCTCTTCTCGTTGCCTATGGGTCTGCGTGTGGGAGGTAGATGCTGCAATGTTACTCTGGCTGTTGCGCTGGTTGTGAATATCAAGGAGGAATTCTTTCCCCTGATCCAGGTGCCTGGGTTCCTGCAGTGGTCATACACATAAAGAACGTGCCTAGGCCTGTAGGGTACCCTCTCAGACCCTTCAGTTTTTGACAAAGCACTTACCATGGCACAAGGGCATAGACAGCTAGCACAAATCTTGAAATCAGCAGGTCAAAAATTGAAAATTCTAAAATTTCTCCCCCAATTATTTGCATCTTCTCTAAGCAACACATGCTACCATTCACCTGGCCATTCAAGCCAGATACTGAAGAGCAAGCCTTGCTGTCTCTCTCTTCCCCGACTTCCAATTTATCAAGGTCTATCAACTCTACCTCCAAGTTGGTCTTGAACTGGCTCTCCTCTCTCCATCTCCACTGCCAGACCTGAATGCAGAGTTCTATTGACTTACATGACATCTGCCCCCCCAAATGGTTGCCCTGCTTCCATTCTTTTCTGTTTCCAATTCATGCTTTACACAACCCCAAAATTGTTCTTGTCAAACATAAAATGGGATCATGTCACTTCATTGATTAGATCTCTTCAATGTCTCCTCATTTCATTAGAATAAAATTCAACTTCCCACACCTTGACCCACAAGCCTGAGCTATCTGCAGCCTCTGACCTCTTCTTATTCTCTCATCTTACCTTTTGGGAGGCTTTTTTTCTGACGTCTCTTTTTTGGAGTTGACCAGATACATCTTTTTCTTTTCTTTCCTAAACAGAAAGGGTACAGATCATTTTTCCATGGCCACAAACATAGACCTGCCAACTTTACGTGTCAACAGGTCTCAGCTTGAACTTTCGGTCTTCAAACCATAGTGGTGAGGAGGTCATTGGTGACCTTACTTGATGCTGCTTCATGGAGTAATGAGGGAGAAGATGAGTGACATGAAGAGATGGGGACAATGAGTTTAGCTAAATCATTTCTAGCAGTTTGGTTGTGAAATGGAGGAGAGAGCTATGGAAACAGGTGAGGTGAGCTGAGGATCAAGAGGAAGCTCTTTTTATGAGCTATGATAAACTTGGGCAGTGGCTGAATGCAGATCCTATGACAGGGAGATGCTGAATTCTCAGGAGAAAGAAGGGATCATGGACCCCAACAGGCAAGGTGGAATGATTGCTGTAGAGAGAAAGAGGGAACAAGAGAGGAGGGGACAGATGCAGTTAGAGTTTGCTGGTTGGTAGCAGGAACTGAGGAGATTCCTATCTGATGCCTTTCTATGAAGTAGGAGGAAAAGTAATCTGTTTAAGAAAAAGGAGGTGGTGAGGGGGTAGGCACTTTGAAGAAAAAGCTCAGTATTGGAAAGGATCATTGCAAGAAGTGGAATTGTCATGCAGCGTGGGAGGATCATTTACGCTGGACTCATGAAGACACAGCCCGTGTGCTCTGCCCCGCTGTGTGGCTCTCCCCAGAGGTGTCTGCCTTCAGACACAGTGTGCAGAAAGCAGATAATGGGTCCCTCCAAGACCTGCCAGAGGGTTCTAGGAAAAGACCGAGAGAGGCAAGGCAGATTAAGATATCAGCAAAAAGGTTACTGAAGCCATGGTTTGTGCACTCTAACCTGGTATGAAGGGGCGTGAAGAGAGGCATAAGATGAACCAGAAAAGAGATAGGCCAGTGGACTGGCCATCTAAGTGAGGTTGAAGGAAAGCTCCAGAGGGAACAAATTGTAAGGAAGAAATCAGGCAGGGATACTTTCAAATTAATTTTTTTAAACGATTTTATTTATTTATTTGAGAAAGAGAACACACATGTGTGAGCTGGGGGAGGACCAGAGAGAGAGGGACAAGCAGACTCTGCACTGAGTGTGGAGCCCGACATGGGCCTTGATCCCACAACCCTAAGATCATGCCCTGAGTCAAAATCAAGAGTTGGAGGCTTAACTGACTGAGCCACCCAGGCGCTCCTTGAATTATTTTTTAAGATTGGGCTGGGGAGGAGAGCTCAGAGATTGAACAATGGCTGTACAAGGAGCAGACCTCAAGGATTAAATGTCAAAAAAGAGAATTCTGAAATTAATTATTGGGAGGTCGAGCCAGGCTTCAATGATGAGAATGCCGATCGGTTGCCTTTGGGTGCAAGAGGCCAAGAATCAGTGCAGAAAAATATCACTGGAAAAGAGCCAAAGAAGGATCTAAGGGACCTCTTATCCCTGTGTACCTTTAAGGTGTCCAGGATGGTGGCAGGACTTGAACTGACAGAAAAATTCTAAGTCAGCCTTTGAGGTGTGCTGAGGACTTGGGGGCAAATCAAGGCTGATAGTGATGAAGAGCGATGGAACTGTTCATTTGAATGGTTAAGCCTTAAAGTAGAGGATGGAAGAGGAAGGGGTTGGCCAGGGATGGGGGTTAGCAAGCAGTGGGCATCTACCCTGCCTTCCACCATGAGTGATAGCAGAGAGTATGCAGCCCTGTCTTAAAAGAAAGCAGTGGGTCCTCTTGGGGGAACCCATTTTCAGTTAAAGAGGGAGGTACAACTAACCCTCTAAGAAGTTGTGGGTAAAGGAGACCTTGATGATTTCAGAGCAGGTGATTGCAATGGGTACATATTTCAATGGCCTTCAATGCCTTCCGGCTTCCCTACAATCTTCATGAAGGCTTTCAAGGAAGATGCAGTGAATGGGAGAAACAAGCTGTAATGAGCATCATAAGAACAATCACATGGTGGGTGCTTCTGACCACATAGGATCCGAAAAGCAGAAAGCAGCTCCAAATTCATGCTCCCAACATCTACAGGAGAAAGGCAACCTTTCCTTACCTTTCTTGTTGGGAGGTGTCCTGGATGCCTCCTGGAGCTCTTTGGGGTCATTTGGTTCAGGAGAGTCATCAGTTATCACTAACAAAGGAAAGAGATTTTGGTTCAGAGCTTGGAACAGGCTGAAGGAAAAGTCCTAAGGGAGCTGAGGGCAGAGCAGGAGGGTGCAGAGCGCGTGTCACCCAGGGCAGGGGTCTGCCAGCCCTTGGGCTCCCTGGCTCTGCCTTGATTTGATCAGTCTGTGGTTAGAGTTACCTGTGTGGCCATCCCCGTGAAGCAGGGAACAATTGCCCCACAGAGGAGGGCTCAGTTTGACCCATTTCGAGAGGCTCCCCTTACATAGTAGAAGAGAGGAACACGGGCTATCAGCCACCCTCACGCAAGGAATGAGGCTGCGAGTAGGGTGAGTGCTGACCTTGACTTCTGGTGGCTTCAATGAAGGGGAATGTCTTCGCCATAGGAAAAATACACGTTATTGCTTAGAGGTCTGTGAATGGATATTTTTGAACCGCTCTCTTTGTCATTATTTCACCTTGAAAAATGGTGAAGGAAGCTAAGTGCCTTATATATTTCTGTGTACAAGGACCAAGAAAGTGGGAGCTAGCCTCGACTTGGCTAGCACGTGTTAATAGCAAATAAATACAAAGTTCTAGTTTTTGCTGCACAAGGAAGACAGAAGGGGCTGGAAGCCATAATAAATCTCAAGTAAGACTGCCAACTTCCCCTTGTTTACATGGTACTCTGAGATCAATCTCAAATTTTGGCCTGCTTAAGAATAGGTCATTGAGGCAGATGGCAAGCCGTCATGAGACATTTTAAATAATTTGTTGCATTTCAAATTATTTTAATCCTATCAACTCTTAAAGATCGAAACGATATAGAAATGACTAGGCTTGAAGGTGAAACTTCCCCACAGTCAGGGTGGGGGCTGGGAAAAAGAACCATCCACACCTGGGCCACACAGTGTTTTTGTTTGCTTCACATTTGGATGGAGCAGTTTTGAGCTTTACCTTATTGCAGGGACCTCAAAGCATGGGTGAGTTACACAGTTCTGCTCTGACTCAGTCCCCTGTCCTTTCCCCAGGGTTCCTGCCACCAGCCTTAGCAGACCTTCTAGTGATGTTTGCAGCACGAAGATGGTGGTCCAGGGTGGTGAGGAGACCCCTGTCTCAAGAAGATCCGAATGGCCTCCCCTCTTGGTAGACATGGAAAGTAAGGCAAGCTAAAGTTGTCTACATCGAAATTACCCGGCAGGGGGCCTGGTGGGACATCTCTTGAGCATTTCGTTATCTCTTATCTGGGGGCTCAGGTTGTTACCGGACACTGAGCAGAGGAAGGAGAGGAATTTCAGGTCCCAGGACCAATGAACAGGGACCAAAGGGGGAGGAACAACACCAATCTATTCCAGCCAGTAAAAACAATGGGGCCAACCAAACACCAAGGCCCGGCAAGGGTGGGATAGAGAGGGAGAGTCAGCCATCATTTCCTTTCAACTAGCTGCTTACTAATTTTTTTCTACTTTATTATTATTTTTTAAATTTTAATTCTAATGTAGTTAACATACAGCGTTATATTACTTTCAGGTGTAGGATACAGTGATTCATTACTTACTAATTTAACAAATTATTTCTTTCTTTTGGTGACCTAGAAGATGGAATCTTCCATTGTTATTGGCTTCATGATTATGTTATTTGGATGGTGTGTATTAGAGGAGTGAAGGAAACATTTGGAGCAAATGGGGCCCTTTATGCTCAGTATTGGAGAATCCACAATACCATTTTTGACAGAGCCCAATAATACTCCATGGTTATATTTAATGTAATCAAAGTCCTTAATAATGATGGTTGGGAGAGATAAGAAACACAGTTTTGGAAGCTAAATCTTTCAATGTTTTAGCAGATCTTTCAATCAGCAGAGCCTTCAACGTTTTATCATCTTTTCTAATAATTTCAATAACATTACTCTTAGAGTCCAAACTACATAAAAATGAATATGATTGAAAGGCCCCTGTAATCAGAGGGTGAGTGATTGAGTAAGGGTCACAGAGGGATGTATTGCACAAGTTACATGTCCGTTCAGAACACTGTTATTAGTTGGACATCGTGGCATCAAACTGGCTGTGGAGACATCCTTGACAAGTAGTCCTGTGCTGAGCTGGGGCATCAATCTGCCTGTTTCTTTTTCTTTGTCACACCCGGTTCTTTTCCCTTAGGCTTCCGTCACAAGCCTCCGGGTTGGCAGGTGCATGTTTGCCCCTCATACCCACTCTGAACTAAACTAAGTCAGCCCCAAGCAATATTACCTTGCACAGTGTCGGGGGGAGTGCCAGGCATCTCTTGTGAGTCTTCTTCACCATTTATTTGGGATGTTAAGTTGTCATTGGGCATTGAAGAGAGGAAGAAAAATCATTACAGGGTACAGAGACAGAGTGTCAGGGAGGAAAGCAAATGGTAAAAACACCCAAGACAGAAGCCCCAATGCCCCAGGGCAAGAGTTGGCCTGCTCTAGGGGTGCGGAGCTGGTGTTTGGGCTCTAGGCTTTCCCCAAGGCCCTGGCAGTGCCCATAGTCCTTCTTGGAGAAGGCTGTGTGTGGTAGGTAGGCACATGGGATGGACCAGATTAACAAAAAGGTGGAACCCTGGGCTTCTAGACATGACCACAGGTACCCTGGGCTGGGGAGGCACAGGTGTCGGACAAAGTCTTCCCCTCACCTGGAGTGATCCTTCCTTCCTGGGTGGTTCTGGGGAGAGCCACAGCAGGGTCAGAAGGGCTGGATGGTTCGCCTGTGATCTCAGCGCTGTGCTGTGTGGATGCGCTGGGCTCAGTGACACTGGGAGCACGGGGTGGGTGGCTCTGGGGTGGGGGCAGCAGCAGCAGCGTCTGGAGGGAGCTCCCTTCTGCTGGGTTGGCTGGAGTTTCGAGGAGGGTCAGCGCAGCTCTGTTCCATCCTCCATAGGAATTGACAACTGGGATTGGTGAAGGAACATACATCAACACCCTGGCTACTCAGAATGATTAGGGAATTTCTTTGTACAAGACTTCCGGAGGGTTGGGGGCATGGAGTGATTCATCCTCCTCCAAGTGTGGAGAACTGATTCATCACCAGCGTCAACTGTTTGTGGCCCCATTCTATTCTATGTGTTTGATTTGGGCATTAGACCTCTGGTCTAATACTAAGGTCGTTTCACACATAAAGCTGAGTTTGACTTTGTACTCAGGGATTTAATTTTCTTTAGTTTTTCTTTAATTTTGGTTTCAGAATTTAGACAATTTTGTATAGTGTTATAATTTTAATACATGTCCCTGTTTTAATAAATAAACACATCACACCCCCCGTAGCAAATAAGATAAAATGTAAATTCCTTCACATGGTGCATCCTTTCCACTCTGGTTTCTGCTCATTTCTGCAGAATGAGCTTCTGTGCTTCCCTGCCTCACACCCTATGATGGGCCACACCAACCTTCCTCCCCATCCTCAATCCTCCGGGCCCTTGGCTTTCTGCATGCGATTCCTTCCATGGCCAGGTTTCTCTTATGATTCTTTTCCATCATTTATTTCAGGAGTTGAGTTGTCTCAACCAGTGAACAGAAAAAGGAATTAAGGTAGGATTTTGAAGGGCCTAGAACAAAAGCACAGATCTGCAGATCCAGAAAGACGTATGAGCTCGGCTAGGTTGGGGGGCACCGCAGTGTGTGGTGCCTCTGGCTCTCAGACGGACTTAGCGTGGCTTCTGAGAACCCAGTCCTCCCTGTGCCGCCCTGATGCTGCCGGGAGCACGGGCTCAAGTGCACCTATGCCGGCCGGGAGGGGCGCTTTTCTCTTTCCTTGCCCCTTTAGCTCAAGGAGGCATTTCTCCTTTGGGGGAGGAACTTCTTGCTGTCAACAGTGGTTACCCCACTAACAAAACGTCACAATGCAGTGTGATCTGCTGGTCCTCTTCCTGTTGTTCTCAGCTAAGTGAACCATGCGCTTTGGCCAAACTGTCCTTAAACCTAAAATGATCGTGTCACCTCTTCCTCTTTCCCTGGCTTCTTCCTTCCCAGCTCTGTCCTTGCTCTTTCTCCTGCTCTTTATTCATCCAGCTCGTACTCGTTCCCAGTGTGCATCACATTCTGCTTCCTTCTTCTACCCTCTCTCTGTCTTCAGCTCCCTCTCCTCTCTCCTCCAGCTTCACACTCTGCCTTCCACCTGTCCTTGTTTAAAAGAGGGATTGAAATCTCAGGCCCCGGTGCTAGGAAACCCAAGTAGGACAGCTGGCTCTGCTCTTAGCAGACAAGTAACTTTGGGAAAGTTATTCTGAGCTTTAATTTCTTCGTATGTCAGATGGGGATAATAACGACTTCACAGGATTGTTTTAAAGATGATATGAGATAATCATATAAAGAAAGTGCTTGGGACGATGCCTGGTACATAGTAAGTACTAAAAAAAAAAAAAGATACTTATTGCCCATCCGTATTCATTTCTCTTCCCCTCTGGTTCTCCTTATCCTTCTGCCAGACTGAGTCTCTGCAACTGCATTTCCCTAGAGACTGTCCAGTGGGGTACACTGGACAACTTTCCCCCCACTTCATAGAATAGGTAAGACAGAAATTTGTCCTCTAGAAATTCATCTTAGAGAGCTGGAGCCAGAGGCAGCTCGTCCTGGCACACTGGTGAGTACACTCCCTATCTCCCCAGAGAACCCGGCACTCAAGTGCATAATTCCACGGGGCTGAAAGCCAACCCAAATTTTGAGGGTAGCAGCTTCTGGCATGCTTTTATAGCCCAAGGATATTCAAGAAGCCTCGTACCACTTCTGAAGCCCTTGAGAATCATCATCAGGTTGGGGTATTCACGCAGGTTAATTCGGCTGAACAGCATCTCCAGAAATGACAGATTGGAGGTCTTTTCCAGGTGGGTGAGGATGTTGTACACCACTCTGGGTACAGGGACCTGATTTCTACAGGCTTCCATGGATTCCTTAAAAAAGGGAATCGAGGATTATTATAAATGATTATAAAATGGAATGGAAGTTTATTATACATTTGTGGTTTTCTAAGTCATAGGAATGGTATTTCGTTCTGTTAAGAAGGAATTTAACACAAATGTACAAACTCTAACGTAGAAAAGTCACAGTTCCACATGTTTACTTTTAGAACTTCACATATATTTGGGGGCGCCTGGGTGGCTCAGTTGGTTAAGCGACTGCCTTCGGCTCAGGTCATGATCCTGGAGTCCCTGGATCGGGTCCCGCATCGGGCTCCCTGCTCGGCAGGGAGTCTGCTTCTCCCTCTGACCCTCCTCCCTCTCATGTGCTCTCTCTCATTCTCTCTCTCTCAAATAAATAAATAAAATCTTAAAAAAAAAAAAAAAAAGAACTTCACATATATTTGGATTGTTAGTCATAGGAATAAATAACTTAGCCTTCTTTAAAATAAGTCTGCTTTGTGAACCTTATTTTAGGTACATTTGAAGGAAGAGAGAAATTTTAGGGAAGGAAAAGGGGAGTCAAAGGTTTTTACTGTGTAATTAATTCTCTAAGGCTCTGGGCAGAACTCTGTGGCAATGGACCAAGGAGTTGGTCACAAGTGGCAATTCTGCAATTGCTTGTTAGCCTCTGCTCTCTCTCTCTCGGACTTGGGATGGCCTGAATGGGTTCTAGCCACAGGGAAATCATCCAGCAAACTCCTCTTCATGAAAGGCTGGCCAAAAGGAGAAACATGGCAGGAGAGAATTGACTGCATAACACTTACTGAGCACCTACTACGCTAGTCCTTGCGTACATAGCAATGGATAAGATCGCCTTGGTGTTACCCATATTGAAGGAGGGACTCTGTCAGGTGCAGAAGATAGGCATTAAATAATAAACAAATTAAAGAAATGCCCAGTTGCTATTGAGAGAAGTATTATGAAAGGAAAGCATAGATTTCTCTGAGAAATCGGTTAGATGAGTGGGTTAAGGAAGTCTCGCTGAGTAGTGACATCTGGGCTGTGACGTGAAGAGGGGTTGGAGCCAACCAGGCCGAGACTGGGAGAAGATCGTTCAACCACTGCTGCACTTCTCTGAGCCTGGGACTCAAAAAATGCATTAAAAACCCCAAAATTATAAAAGAATGCCATTTTTGTCCACACAGCCATATCTTCCAGTGCCTGCCTTGCTTCACATCTGAATGGACTATGTGCAACAAATTCTTGGGAATTGGGAGTGTACCCTTAGTGGGTTGAATGCTGTCACCCCTCCAAAAAGATATGTCCACTTGAACCCTGTGAATGTGACCTCATTTGGAAAAAGGGGACATTGGAAAAATTACATTTGCTGATGTAATTAAGTTAGGCTCTTGAGATGCCATTACCCTGGATTAAGGTGGGCTCTAAATCCCAATGACCAGTGTCCTTATAAAAGAAGAGAAGGAGAAAAGACAAGGAAAGGAAAAGGTGATGTCGACATTGATGTGGAGATTGAAACAGCGATTGTAAGTGATTTTTCTACAAACCCAGGACCACAAAGTGCTGCTGGTACCACCAGAAGTTAGGAGAGTCAGGGAACGGATTCTCCCTCAGAGCCTCGAGAAGGAACCAACCCTGCCAATACCTTGATTTTGTACTTCTGGCTTTGAAAACTGTGAGACAATACATTTCTCTTGTTTTAAGCCACTGGGGTTGAGGTCATTTGTATGGCAGCCCCTGTGACCCCGTCTTCCCCTGATAATGAACCTTTGGGACTAGGCCTTCTGAGCTCCAGAAGCCCTGGGGCCTGGGGTGTGAAACTTCAGTAATGGGGACTTCTTGGTGGGGGCTGGGCTGCCATGGGAAAGTGGGCAGCGCGACTCACCCGGTATATCGTCTCTGTGATGAAGGAGCTGTCTCGGAGGCCTTCGAGGAAGGGAAATGGCTTGTATATGGCATAGGCAATCTCCAGCTTCTGGTATACGAAGTGCTGGAGAAGAGCCTCTTCTAAGGCCCTGGTCATGGTGAACATCCTATGAAAGAGGCATGAGAGGAGAGGAAAGACTCTGGGAACTTGGGGAGCTGCTCTTTGCGCTCAGTGGGCATCTTCAGACCAGCATCCTGGTACCAAAGGTCGTAGCCCTTGGGAGTCTGCAAAGCAACTCCTGCCTCAAAGCCTCATGGGCATAAGAGGCAATGACAATGCCCAGTGACCACGGAGGCAGAAAGTAACCTAAAAGATGATGCTGAAATCCCAAAGGGGCTGCTGGTAAACATAAGACAGATAGTCAAAATAGCTAGTATCTACTGAGTACTTCCTATGTGCTGGGCTTTGTTCTAAGGGTTTCACACGCAGCAACTTATCTGATCTTCACAAAACGCTTGCAAGATGGTTACTATGATTTTACCCATTATATTGTGAAGGACACCGAGACATAGAGTTGTTTACTAAGTTGCCCTAAATCGCACGACTTGGAAGTGGTAGAGGTAAACAAATTCCAACTCTCTGCTTCTAGGTTTATGGCCTTAAGTTCTAAGGTCCATGGCTATGTTGAACGGAGTTAAGGTTGCCTGGGCGGCAGCTTAACACAAACACTAGCAAAGCTTGTAAAAAGGGACCACCCAATAATGAGTAGAAAGATGAAAACCTGATAATATTTAGAAAATTTAGTAACCCACCTACAATCTTTGACACACAAGCAGGCCAAACATAAGCAGACATGAAAGATGTGAAAGACATGATTAGTAAAGGCAAAGTAACTAATTTATTATATGTATCAATTTCATATCTCAGAACAGACATGCACCTTTCCCATGCCCATGCAACATTTATAAAAATTAACCACTGATAGACCAGGAGAAAATATCCATGTTATAATAGGCAGAAAACATACAGATAACATTCCTGACAAATTGTCAAGAAAAGAGTACTAATAAAAAGTTCAACCATCCAGAGATATTTTTTTAAACAAAACAAACAGAGATCCCATCTTTCCAATTTCATTTTGTGTATGACTGAAAATTAAACTATAAATAATGACTGTTTCCAGGATTAATCCCAGTGGTAGATTGAGCAGCCCTGCTCTCTCTACTCATTCCCACATCCTTTAAGTTTCACAGAAAAAAAGAAACATATTGTAAAAATAGAATAATCCATAATAGTACCGGAAAAGAAAAGATGTCATAAGAGGTCTATAATCGTGAAGAAATCCTGGAAGATTGAGAACAGGTGGAAGGGAAATCTAGCATCCATGATATAGACAGAATCCATCATACGGGGAAGAATACTGCAAAGATCAGCACAGAGCCAGAGAAAGCCAGAATGAACAGGTGGTAAGAAGAGCAAGTGGCCGTGGGGTTACATTTCGGATGATTAATTATACTACAGCATTCAGAACATAATATCCACCAGGTTCCTTATCCTTCATCTGTTATAATTCTCAAGAATGAAAGCAAGGCACAGAGAGGTTAAGTAACTAGCCCAAGGTTGGCAAAGCAGAGCTTGTCTGACTAAAGCCCCATTTTTCACTAGTGCATGATATTGGGTCTCATATGCTACTGTTCAGACTTTTATCAGGTAAAAGGAGTCTTAAAAACGAATAAACAAAAGACAAACATCCATGTAGAAAAAAAAGCAAAACACAAATAGGCAATTAAGTCAAGTGTGCAATAAATATATAAAAAACATGGCAATTCACTAGTAGTTGGGACAGTACAAAAGAAGACAACTTAATAATGTTTGCCTATCAAAATGTTCCACATAAAGAATAAAAGCAATAATCACAAATGCTCCTGGTGAAAATGTAAAAAGGTCCAAATGTTCTGGAGGCTAATTTAGCAATCAGGGTCAGATGCTCTAAAGTATATATTCCCTTGAGTCCCAAATTCCACTTCCAGGAATTTATTTCAAGGAAGCAATCATAAATGTGCTTCAAAAAATATATATAAAAAGTTCATGAAACACTGGAGAGGAAATTAAATGTTCTCTCCTTATTGTCTCTTTCCCACCAACTACCTCTAGTCACTTGCACAATGGATAATAAATGAGTTGCCCATTTGGGGCAGAGTGCAAAGCACAAAGCACAGAAGAGAAGAGTAGAGAGCAAATCTTGGTTCCATCCACAACAACAGGCTAGAACTTAGGGAAAGAAGAACTGAGCTGTGTCTCTGCTCCCCCACCACTCCCACGTCTGTCCCCCTTTTTCGGAGTCTCTGGTTAAATCCCACATTGCTCTCTATCTTTGGAAGACAATATTTTACAAAGAGAGAGGCTCACAATTTCAATAGTTGGGTTCCACCCTGTAGCTGCTGCCAGGAAATCAGCTATCAGAGCCCAATCACCAAAAAGAAAGAATAAAGCAGCTGAGACAAAAACCCACCTGGATGCTGGGTCAGCCACCTGCTCGTACCCCTTTCCCGGTCCAGGGGCTGGGCCAGGGATCACTCCCGGAAGACTGAGAGAACAGCAGGGAGATGCCAGTGGGTGAAACAGGAAGTCTGTGCTTTGCCACATGCAGAGAGGGCCAGGCTTCCGGAGAAAAGAAAAGTGAAAGTATTTGGAGCAGATCGTGCAGGAAGCTGAAGACAGTGCCTGCTGCCTCCCTCCATCTCCGTCCAGACACTTGTGAGGTTCCCGGGGCATTGGGGGGAGGTGGAGGGTGGTGCCTTCTGGACCAGCCTGGGGAGGGGTGTGCAGAGGGGAGGAGGCAGAGGGGTCCAGCCCCAGGGGCCACGGGAGGGAAATGGGAATCTACCATCTATGTGCTTCCCTACCCACTTCTATTTCCCCAGGACTTGTTCTTCTTCTGTACTTTTGGGGGGATGAAAATGTTCCCACACTGAAGTGGGGTGATGGTTATACAACTGAATAAATTTACTAGAAATCATCAAACTTTAAAAAACAAACAAAAACCAAAGGGGAGGGGAGGTGACTCAGAAATGCCCAGAATTTGTCAGGATAAAATTATTGCCTAAGAAAGTTGAGATAAAAGGGAACCTGAATATAATCTGAAATCACATAGAGGTAGGCAGATCTCTGGGCAGGAAAGTGATCAGGGGCCAGGCAGGCATTTGGGAGCCGGGGATGTGAGGAAGTCAGGTCTAAGGCAGAGCTGGGGCCAGGAGAAGACTCGAGAACAGCCACTTGCAGGATACCCCCTCCACACACCCTTTAAAAATTCCTTATGTACATTTGCGTGGAAGGTCTGTGAGAACACAGGAATCTGTTTAACGTTATTTAAATCAGTAATTCTCAAATGTGTTCTACCCATGAGTTCCCCTTACCAGGACACCCATGCTTTTTCCTTAGGAAAAAAAAAGATGGGAGAAAGGATTCTGGGGTCTAAGAAGCCTTGAAGCCAAGGCTCACGTGCTCAAGTGAGAGCCCTTCCATGCTTGTCGTGGAGGCACCAGCACACCTGAGTATTTTCTAGAGCAACAGGCTCAGCCCTGGTGTGGGAAGGTCACCACTGTAAGAATGACAGAAGCATAGGAGCCTCAGGAAGCCCATGGTAATGGAGGGAGGCCCAGGACACAACGTGATACTCCCAGCCGAGGAGAAGGTTCTGTGGTGCTCGGTAGCCCACAGCACTGTGCGGGGCAGGGACGTGGGCAGCGAGAGGGATTCAGACCATTTTGTACAATTGTCACACTTCATTTACCTGAAGCCCTCCACTTACCCTGGAAGACCCCCTCATGGACACTGGACATCCCAGCCTGGAACCAAGAATCTCCTCCTTTAGACCTGCCCAAAGATAGATTAGGCAAAGACACCGAAAAAAAAAAAGCAAGAGTGGAAACATAATGCCAGATCGGACAGAAATGATTAAACTAGAAAAAGATGTGAATAAAGATAAAAGATGTTTCTATCTCAGCCACGCATGCTTGAGAATACAGTAATAATGGGAAAACTTCCGCTGTTTATTTCAATGACACATGTACTGAGAATTTACTAAAATTAGGTATAATTCCTTTTTAGCTCAATTTTATTGAGGTATAAAATGCATTCATCTTAAAGTGTACATTTAACTCGATGAGTTTTAACAAATGTAAT
Source organism: Phoca vitulina (assembly GCF_004348235.1). Taxonomy (NCBI): domain Eukaryota; kingdom Metazoa; phylum Chordata; class Mammalia; order Carnivora; family Phocidae; genus Phoca; species Phoca vitulina. The sequence goes on along the minus strand of NW_022589704.1, from coordinate 9,353,276 downwards.
CATAATTACAGTTAAGATATAGATCATTTCCATCATTCCAGAAAGTTCCCCCGTACCCTTTGCAGATAGCCTCCTCCCCAACCCCAGCATCAGGCAACCATGATGTGCCTCCTATTACTACAGATTCTTTTTACTGGTATCAAAGTTTTACATAAATGAAAACATACAGTAGGTGTATTTTGATGTGTGGCTTCTTGGGGTCGTCATAATGCTCTTGAGATTCACCTCTGTTGTTGAGGGTCAATAATTTATTCCTCTTTAGCCGGTGTGCTGGCCAGCTCTTGTTCATCCTGTCCAATCACCATGATGTCACCAATGTAATTGATCAATGTGATGTTCTACGGGATGTCCAGGTGATCCAGATCTCTTCAGACTATATTATGACAAAGGGCAGGTAAGTTAATATAACCCCAAGACAAGACTGTAAATGAATGTGCCTATCTGTCATGCAGGAACTAAAACTCTTTCTGATCCTCCTTTCCAATGGAAAGAACACATTTGCCAAATCAATGGCCACATCCCATGTACCTGAGGTCCGTGGAATGACCTGGGCTGGGGGTCTTACTGCCCAGACTGCTTATTTTCTTATCCCAGTCTTTGGCCATCCTGTAAATTCTGAGAGTGACCCAATATATGTCTAAGAAATTGATTTTTCTGCCTGAGTTAGTCAGTGTCAGTTTTGATCACTTAAACCCCAAAACTTCAACTGATTAAAAGTTGGTAGCAGAGAATGAATTGTGGGCAATGAATCTGCACAGAAATATGCTCAAACTGAGTTTGGTTATCTGACCTACCTGCACATAAACGTAGTGGACATCCCATTAGTGTTCAAAGATGGGAGTTTGGTAGACTTTGGCAAACAGGGGCAAAGTAACACATTAACTTCTAGTACTGGATTGTGATTAGGACTCTACATTTCACTCCAGATTCCAAGTGCCAGATCTTAGCACACTTAGCAAAATGGAGAGGAATTTTCCAGGTAGAAAGAAAGCATTGACTGGCCTTCAGAGATTCCCACCTCCTTGGCCTAAATCTGGGTGGGAAAACAGAGACAGGATGGAGGCCAGAATCTTCTTATCCCACGGGTCATACGGAAGAAAAAGAAAAAGAAAACAACTCTGCCCCTGTGTTAGGAACCAGCGACTATCCGATGGGCATAGATGGTCTTGGTCCAGGATCTGTTATCTCAGGGAGATTGGTTCTCTAGCGAACGTAGAGAAAAACAAGACATGTGGGAGATACAAGCTAAAATTCCAGTCTATTGTTATCTGGGCTAATGCATGATATTGCAAACTAGGGCTTTCTCGTAAACTTGACGGGACTTCCCCTGAGGAATGCCAAAGACCTTGTGCTTCCAAGCAAAAGAAGCTGGCACATTTATGTCACTGTCCCGCTGAGTGGTGGCCTGGGTCTGCCTGCTGCTTAAGGGCAGGAAGAGGAGAGAGAGAGGAGACACCACAGCGGGTTCTTGTAGTCTGTGCCAGGCCTTATCCGGGCCACTGTGCCCCATGAAGAGGACAGCCATGCCCAACAGAGGCTCAGCTTCACAGCCCATTTGCCCCACAACGTGAGAGAGGGAGAGACAAAGGACGGGCAGTGGGTGGTGACAGGCAGTCCCAGGTGTGCGAAGCACCTGGTAGACACGCAGACCCCACCCACTGGGAAGATGTCCTCATCAATATCCCCAAATCTGGAATCTGTCCCAGCCAGATGGATGTTCACTTCTTTGGAGGAAAGAAAGAGCAGAAGTGGGCAGAAGGGTAGAAATCTCTGGCCCTCTATACTTGGCAAACAGATTTGTGCAAATTTCTAGTACATCTATAACGAGCCAGACGAAGCAGGATTCGGTGGAATATACTTTGGAAACATCCTGCTTTGCTTCTGGTTCCCCAGACCTCGCCTGCTTTGGCCATTGCTCTGAGCGAGGCCCTGGATTCTGCAGATGCCCTGGCTCTCATTTGCCTGTCTTGGATCCACTGTCCTACCTGGATTTCTAGTCCTCCAGTTTTGTTTATTTTATTTGCGCTTTGCTCCCGTTTCTTTTTCTTCCAACTTTATGCTGACACGGTGTGTTCTTGTAAGTTGCTTTAAACCCTTTACAGAATGAAGGCTGGCTATGTGTGAAAAAAATTCTGTACAAACATAAATGTGATGTACTTGGTAGCTAGCATCCCATTGTCCTTTGAGGTCTAGGTAATGTCAGTTCCAAACCCTTTCCCCAGCCCGTGGGAAGCCTGTCACCCCGATTTCAGGGACGAGTTGAAGCTCAGTTTTTTCTAATCACTCTGGCTGCATTTGTAAAGTGCCCAGGAATTCAAGAAAACTTAGAATGGCACACCAAGCCTCTCTGGTCAAACTTGGCACTTCCCTCGGGTTTCAGGAGTGGGGAGTTTTCTCAGGCCTTTGGCTGCTTTCCAGCAATTTGAGGAACATCTTCCCCACCTCATAAGGCTGAGTATTTCAGCTCTGCTCAGCCCTGTGTCCAGTCCAGGCTGGGTACTGTGCCCCGCCGGATCTGAAATGTCTGGCTTTCCTTCTTTCCTTCTCACAACCACCTGAGCAGAGAGAGGCAGGGGCAAACCTGGGGTTCACTTCCTGCCCCCACACACTCTGCCCCCTCACCGCGAGGCAACCTGGATCCATTTGAGTGAAATCAACCTTGCTGCACTCTTTCCTTTGCACGAACAGTGACCTGTCTGCCGTGGAGACTGAGCTGGCCCTGCTCGTCCTCCCCGGGCCTGAGAACCGCCTGAGAGATTGGGCACAGGGCGACCTCGTGTTGGTACAACCACATCACGCTGTTCAGCGATTTCACTTTTACCCTTCGGGTGCCACACAGGACACATCGACCAATTGGTAGACTTTCACCTCAGACCTCTGGGGAGGCACAAAGGCAGTAAACGTCTGCTCAAGGTTGACCCTGGGCCAGCTCCATGACCCCGTGGGGCTGGCAGTGGCAGATGGCGGGTAGAGGCAGCCAGCTCAGCCGCGGGTCGGTCCTCACCTCCTGTCCTCGATCCCCAGGTCGGCGTCTACGCTGGTTATTTCTGTCTTGCCAGACTCATTCCACAGGTATATGACAGAACAAGATTACACATAAATAAATACTGGGGAAATCAGATTTCTTAAATCACAGCAGATTAGCAGCCAGGGAAACTTGGAGCCATGTTGACTCATGTCATTTTCTTATTTCCTTGCAAAAGCCATGCAGATGGACTGGCATGGGCAGAACTCCCTGGTTCTCTCGAGGCCTCGCTGCAGGGTTCCATGATTCCCAGGCCCTACGAATCCTCTCATTCCCCCCACGCCTCCTTTCTCCCTACCCCAGCCCCCAAAAGACAACTCTGCCCAGAAAAGTTTCTTTTAGAAAAAGTAACGTTGAAATTGGATGCCTGTTGTCAAACTTCTGGTTTCTGGGCAGCTGGTGGTTAGTTCTGCTCAGAGCTCATCTAAGCAGGGCATCTGAACACCAACGAGTTACAGGAAGTGAAAGCAGACCCAATACTGACAAATGCAACTAGGGGGGGAGGGAGGCGTTGCTTTATCTGTTCCGGGGTGTTACACATTTGACTAGGGAAGGAGGGAATTTGTCTTCTAAAAACACAAGACAAAGACTTCAACACATTCTTGTTAGAAATGAAAGCAACGTAAAAGTGTATGGAAACCCCCTAACCCAGACTCCAGTGCTGGCCGGGCCCCAACAAGGCACCCGCATTGCTATCAGCAGCGGCAGAAGGTAGGTCCTCAGCACCCAGCACTCTCACTCCTGGCAGCCAAGGATGCAGCCCACAGCTGCTCCTCCACCTGGTCCCGAGAGATGGGAGATGAGCAAGCTTGAGTCCAGCCAGGCCTTGGCCTCCAGGCAGGGAAACGAAGGCACTGAGAAGTGAGGGTGGGGTAACGCTGACCTCATAAAATGAGCTGGGAGGGGCTGCCTTTTCTTCTATTTTCTGGAAGAGATTGGAGGGGACTGGTATCATTTTTTCTTTAAATGTTTTGTAGAATTCACTAGTGATACCACCTGGGTCTGATGCTTTCTTCTTTTGAGGTCTATTTTTTTTTAAGATTTTATTTATTTATTTATTTGAGAGAGAGAGAGAGCCCGTGCGTGTATGCACACACACCCATGAGTGGGGGGTGGGGGGGTAGGGGGTGGGGTGGTTGGGGGGGGGGAAGGGCACAGGGAGAGGGAGAGAGAGAATCTCAAGCAGACTTCACGCTGAGCGAGGAGTCTGATGTTGGCCTTGAGCCCACAAACTTGAGATCATGACCTGAGCCTAAATGAAGAGTCAGGTGCTCAAATAAGCCACCCAGACACCCCTTTTGGAGGTCTATTAATCATTGATTCAATTCTTTTAATAGATATAGGTTATTCAGGTGATTGTTTCTCCTTGCGTGAACTTTGGTAGTTTGTGTCTCTTAAGGAATTTGTCTGTTTCATCTTCTATCAAATTCTTCGTCATAGTTTTCCGTGGTATTACTTCTCTATCTTTTTAAGGTCCATGGGATTAGTAGTGATGACCCCCTCTTTCATTTCTGATATTAGTAATGTCTGTCTTCCTCTCTTTTACTTTGTTAGCTTTTCTAGAGGTTTATCAATTTTATTGATTTTCCCAAAAAATCACCTTTTGACTTCATTGATATTCTCCGGTGTTTTCCTGTTTTCAGTTTCATTGACTTCTACTCTAATTTTTATGATTTATTTTTTTCTGCTTGTATTAGGTCTCAGTTTCTCTTTTTTCTTTAGTTTCTATAGGTTGAAGCTTAGATTATTCATTTAGATTTTTCTTCTTGTCTAATATGTGCATTCAATGCTGTATATTTTCCTCTAAGCCCTGCTTTTGCTACATCCCATAAATTTTAATAAGTTGTGTTTTCATTTTCATTTAGCTCAAAATATTTTATAATTTCTCTTGATATTTCTTCTTTAACTCTAGAAGTGTGCTCTTTAATTCCAAGTATTTGTGGGAATTTTCCAGCTATCTGTTATTTCTACTTTTATTTCATTATGCTCTGAGAACATATTTTTAAATGATTTCTATCCTTTAAAATTTTTTAGAGTGTGTTTTATAGTCCAGAATATGGTGTATTTTAGTAAATATTCCATGTGAGCTTGAGGGGTATGTGTATTTTGTTGTTGTTGAGTGGAATATTCTATCACTGTCAACTAGATCAGGTTGATTGATGGTGCTGTTCAGGTCAACTATATTCTTACTGATTTTCTTCCTGCTTGATCTATTAATTACTAAAATAGGGGCATTGAAGTCTCCAACAATTGTAGGGGATTTGTCTATTTCTCCTTGTAGTTCTATCAATTTTTGGATCATGTACTTCGATGCTACTTTGTTAGTTGCATGCACGTTAAGGATTCCTGTGTCTTTCTAGAGAAACTGACCTCTCTATCACTATGTAATGCTCCTTTTTAGCTCTGACAATTTTCCTTATTCTGAAGTCTGCTTTGTCTGAAATTAACATAACTATTACAGCTTTCTTTTGATTAATGTAGGCATGGTAAATCTTTCTCCATCCCTTCACTTTGATTCTACCTGTGTTTTTATGTTTCAGGTGGCTTTCTTATATACAGCATATAGTTGGGTGGTTTTTTTGTTTTGTTTTTTTTCATTCTATTGATCTTTGCCTTTTAATTGTTATATTGAGATCATTCACACTTAGAGTATTTGTGTAGTTGGATTAATATCTACATGTTTTTACTCATTATTCTTGTCTTTGATCCTACTCTTTCTTCTTTTCTTTTTCTGCCTTTTATGGTTTTAATTGAACATTTTATGACCCCATTTTATCTTCTCCCCTAGCATATGAATTATGTTTCTTTTAAAACATTTTTAGTGCTTTCCCTAGAGGTTGCAATATATATTTACAACTAGTCATATCTGTTAGTCATTTATTTACTTATTTATTTTTACTTTGCTTGATACCATTTATTTTCTTCATATCCATGTTTTCAAATTACACTATCCTGCTTCATGGGAGATGCATGCATCTTATAACAGAATGTCACAGACTTCTCCCTCCTGTCTTTATCAACATTGCTGTTGTCATTTTGCTAATCCAAATACTCTCATCACATAGTTGTTATTATTACTTTGAACAAACAGCTATCTCTTAGATCATTTGAGAATGGGAAATTAGTGAGAACTCCAAAAGCTAGCTTTTGTTTGTATAGATTATATCAATTGATATTTGCCATATTAGGAATTAAAAACTTGAGCACTTAAATATTTATTTGTTCATTGAAAAAAATAATGAACTCATTACCTGCTAATATAAATGACATATTTTATGAAAAATAACTGTGTTTTCTAAAAGAAAGTAAATTAGTAAGAAGATGAGCAATGCTTTATATTTTCACAGATCTCTTTAATAGTTGGCCCAGTAGAAGACAGCTGGATTCTCCTATTGGCTCTGCATTCAATCCTTGGTGATACCAGAGAACATGTATTCCCTGGGGAATTCCGCTATACATGTGTGACAGGACAAGAGAGAAAAAGGGTTAATAGTATCTTAGTACTATTATGAAAACTGTTTCGACCCTGGTCATACCTGAAAGGGTCTTACATAATCCCAGGGGTCCCTGGACCATACTTTGAGAATCACTATTTTAAAATAATTTTTGAGGGGCATCTGGGTGGCTCAGTCAGTTGAGCTTCCGCCTTGGCTCAGGTCATGATCTCAGGGTCCTGGGAAGGAGCCCCGCATCGGGCTCTCCGTTCAGTGGTGAGTCTGTTTCTCCTTCTCCCTCTGTGATCTCTCTCTCTCAAATAAATAAATAAAATCTTCTAAAAATTAAAAAAAAATAATTTTTGAGATGTGCTTTTGTTTTCAAATAAAATTTATGGGTTTTAGACATCACTATTTTAACGGGTTTTGGTGATGCCTTCCACTTCTTTTATAACAAAATTTTGCTGGTTTTGTTTTCTTAATTAACTTTGATTTCTTAATTCTTTTATTGTAGTACATCATCAAATAATTTGTCCTAGAGAGTGTGTCAGTAAGAATGGAGTAGATTATTCTATTGCAACAACGATTCCAAAATCTCAGTGGGTCATTGGCCTCTGCTTCAGGGAACCCTCACCTTGGATTCTGTCTTTGGCTGATGAGTAGCTGCCATCTGAAATGACATCTGAAGTGACAGCCACTGTAACAGAGGAGAAGTGAGCGTGGCTAATCAGGGGTTAGCTTGGAATTCTGCCAAAGTGATACCTATCAGTCCAAGGAGGCAGGGAGATGCAATCTTACCTTTGCCCAGAAGTAAAGAGCATGGCATTGAAAATTGTGTGACCGAGACGCCTGGGTGGCTCAGTCGGTTAAGCATCTGCCTTCAGCTCAGGTCATGATCCCAGGGTCCTGGGATCGAGACCCTTGTTGGGCTCCCTGCTCAGCGGGGAGCCTGCTTCTCCCTCTTGTCCTGCCTCTTCCCTCCCCTTGTTCTTTCTCTCAAATAAATAAATGAAATCTTAAAAAAAAAAAAATCAAAATTGTGTGACCAACACAGATGGTGCAGGAGTGAAATATTTTCTGAGCCCTTGCACAACTATTTGTTTTAATTGAAGTTTGGTTGACACACGATGTTACATTATGCTCTGCTCAGCACAGTGCACCTTGCACAAGTATCTTGCTTTCACACATGAATAACTGAACAGGGTGTATACTTTTTAGTCATTTCCTTTTACCTCTGAATCTATAGATTTGCATAACTGTTTTAGACATTTATGGTTTCAAGTTTAGTTGGTTGGTCCCCCTCCCCCTTTTTTACCCGCTATGTTCTGGGAAAGTTCTCTTCTTATTTACAACCATTTTAACTAACCTTTTTTTCTTTTCTTTTTTAATTTTAGCAACCATTTTAAATTTCCAGGCCTGCTGTCTTATTATCTGATCTTTTCTTCATGTCATCCTGGACAAAATATATTCTCCTATCCATACGACAATATACTTGTTTTTTGGAAACTCTTTTCTGTCCCCAGCACTATTTCTATGTATGCTGGGGTAATTTTTGTTCTTTGCTCATCTGGGTTCCACTCCTTCCTGTGATAGGTTTGCACAAATGCTTGTGGCTTCTTGTTTGTTCCTACTTAAGGGCGAGGCACTCAAGAGCTAGTTTTCAACTCCATTTAATGAGATGGGCTTGAAAACCTGTGGTCTTGGCTGCATGAATCCCAAATGCCTGAGGGTGAAGGCCTTTTTTTTTCCTGAGTCATCTGTATTTTTCTTAAGAAGCAGCCTCTAGTCTCTTGCCTGGATGCGGGTGCGCTGCATGGGGGCGTCAGAGGGGAGCAGATCATTTAGTATTTTGCCTTTCAATTAATCCTGCTGGCCTACGCTTGCGTCTCCCTCCCAGGCCCCACTGCCTCTCAGGGGCTGCAGGACATCCTGGACCCTTTCCTCGCACCTGGGACCCTTGGCCACCAGCGATAGCAGTTAGCACTCGGACTGCTTTTGCTCTTTCAGACTTTGGTTTCAATTTCTCACCTAACTTCCTTCCCTCAGCTATAGTGCCTTTAATTCCTTTACTCTCATTTTAGGGAGCCTTCTAGTCTGAGGGGAGCAAAGCACTTGTCTTGGGTCAACTATCTTTAACCAGAAGTCTTTTTCTTTTTTAAAGGAATTCAGGGAAGGAATGGGTTTCATTCTGTTCTAATCCATATGTATAATGGGAAGTCCCAGTGACCCTCTTAATATGGGATAGAAAAGTCTTACAAGTGTTTACCCCTTTTAGAATTATAGAGAAGTTTATCAAGACATTATCAGCCAGGGGAATCATTTATCGAGCAAGAATCAGAATTACAAAGCTTTTTGCGTTTAAAAATTACTTTTCCCAGGCTTGGCCATAATGTTTGGAATCCAGGGGTCTTACAGGTCTCCACGTATAGATAACACTTACATGGGCAGGTTTAGATGCAGAACGAGTCATACTTTTGAATATACACACAAGTCTGTATTAGACCAGAGAAAAACACATATTCTTGTGACTGTTAATTGAAACCTTACGGGAGGGGCATCTTTGACCTAACTTTACCATGTGGGATGCGATTCTTGCCCCTGCAGTTGCAGACGGGTGCGAGAGATCTACCTCTTGTACACCTTCCTTGAGATTTCTTCTATTTGTTGTTCACTAAGGAGATTTGCTGCTCAATTGTTCTACACACTCACACACATGTCTTATTCAAGCTTCTCCAAATCCTATAAATGGATACTATTACTACTCCTGTGTCACATCAGGCAACTGAATCTCAGAAAGTTGGCCAAGGTTAGTACAAGTGAGAAGCACAGCCAGGATTTGTCCTCAAGATAATCTGCATCCAGAGCGGCACTTGCCTTTATGCAGGCTCATTATGAAATACGGGCAAATGGAACAGGCTTTTGCAAAACTATACCTTACCGTACTTGTTTATGACACCACACAGTGGGGTCAATGAACACTCTGGAATAACCAGGAATGATCTTGCTCTGTCTAATAGAGGCAAACAGATTAGGGAACATGTTAGACAGGAGAAGGTGAGGCAAAGTTCTTAGAGGTGATACCCAAGCTATTCTTGAAGAAGAGTAGGATTTTTTTCTAGGCAGAGAATATTTAGTTTAGAATTCTGCATACAGGATACGGTGCAGCAGAATAGCATTCATTACATGGTTTCATCTAAGTCCTTGATTTTGAGAGAGAGAGAGAACATGAGCGGAGGGAGGAGCAGAAGGAGAGGGACAAGTAGACCCCACACTAAGCCTGGAGCTTGACGTGGGGCTCGATCTCACCACCCGAAGATTATGATCTTAGTCGAAATCAAGAGTTGGCCGCTTAACCGACTGAGCCACCCAGGTGCCCCAACTGTCAGTAATTTGAATCATGTAATATACAATGGAATCTCAAGAAACACACCAGACAGAACAGGATGAAGGGAAAGAACCCTGGGGCACAGTTCGAGAGACGTTTTCTGCCTTGATGCCGGTTCATATGTGCCACATGTATTCTTTTAACTGCAGAAAATACTTCCTAATATAGGCGAAAACAAAATTAAGTGACTTTACAACCATAGTGACTGAAATTTTGAGGTATGACGATACTTACGGTCTACAAAGGTATAGAGAAAAACTCTCGGGAAATCTTGGCAGGACCGTAAACTAATCAATCATTTTGAACAAGAACTTAGCAACTTGAAAGTTTGAAGGTAGTATACCTAATTACTCTACAATTCACTTCTAGGTACATAAGCTAAAGAAATTCTTGTTATGTGCACATAAGGAGATATAAACAAGGATGTTCACCAAAATACTGCTCATAATAACAAAAAATTGGAATAGACCTAAACATTTACCAGTAAAGGATTAATAGGTAAATATTGTCTATATTTATATAAAATATTATTACACAGCAATTAAAGTGCACTGATTTGACTTAAAAATATCAATATGGACACATTATAAATACAATGATACATGGAAAAAGGCAAAAAAAAAATCAGGCATACCTTGTTTATAATAAACCTTGCTGTTCAGTGGTAGATTCTGTAATATTATCTTAGTTGGTTTTTATTTTTTTTTGTCTGTGAACTTCTTTTAAGAACAGTCTGTGTTAGTCAGGATTCTCCAGAGAAACAGAAAAGACAAAATGTGTATGTGTATGTGTGTGTGTGTGTGTGTGTGTGTGTGTGTGGCATGTGTGTGTGTAAAAGAGATTTATTATAAGGAATTAGCTCGAGGGCACCTGGGTGGCTCAGCTGGTCAAGCGTCTGCCTTCAGCTCAGGTCATGATCCCAGGGTCCTGGGATTGAGCCCCGTGTTGGGCTCCCTGCTCAGCAGGGAGCCTGCTTCTCCCTCTACCCCCTGCTCATGCTCTCTCTTGCTATCTCTCTTTCTCAAATAAATAAATAAAATCTTTAAAAAAAAAATAAATTAGCTCACATGAATATGGATTCTGGCAATTCCAAAATCTGCCATGTGGACTAGCAGTCTGGAGCCGCAGCAGAGTTGATGGTGCAGTTCCAGTCTGAAAGTGGCCTATTCGTGAATTTCTTCCTACATGGAGACGTCAGTCTTTTTTTTTTTTTTTAAAGATTTTATTTTATTTATTTGACAGAGACACAGCGAGAGAGGGAACACAAGCAGGGGGAGTGGGAGAGGGAGAAGCAGACTCCCCGCTGAGCAGGGAGCCCGATGTGGGGCTCGATCCCAGGACCCTGGGATCATGATCTGAGCCGAAGGCAGACGCTTAAGGACTGAGCCACCCAGGTGCCCCAGTGTTTTAGTTCTATTTGGGCCTTCGACTGATTGGATGAGGCCCACATTACAGAGGGTCTGCTTACTCAAAGTCCACCAATTTAAATGTTAATCTCATCCCCAAATCCCCTCCAAGTTGACACATAAAATTCACTATCACAGTATCATATCAATTCCTGTAAAGCTGTTAACACTTTTAAATTCACTGTTTTCCCTAGAAGGTTCAGGTAAAAATCTTTCTTTGTGGTTTTGATTACCACAGGGTGAACTCTTTCACTGCTGTGTCTTTCTTAAGCTAAGTGTCTTCTACTTCACCCTTGATTACTCTCTCAGTAAATACATTCCATTCATTCTGGTCCTTCCACAAGAACACTACTGGATGCATATTGGCTCTCCCTTGACTATCTTTCATGTCTAAAATCATCCACTCACCACAGACCTCTTGGAAACTCAGTTTTCGTATTGTGTCTTTGTTTCCAGGATGTTCACAGGCAACCAGAACCCAGAAGACCAAACCCCAGAGGAGCAGGTTTTCTACGAGTTTATTTTTAGGCTCTTCAAAGAGAATAAGGTGGAGATTGCGAGTGCAATAAATAAGCCATTTCCTCTCCTTATGGGCCTCCGAGACCGTGGCTTTATCCCCGAGAACAAGTATCAAGTAAGTGAGGAGATTTCCTTCTGATACCCAGCTCCACCGATGTTATGCCAGACTGCAGGGTGTAATGAATCGGCCCAGAGGCCTTCTGTGGGTGGAGACCGCCACCATCCTATAAGTTAGGAGGTGACAGGAGAAACAGCATCACAGAAAACATTCCTTTTTCTGTAGGAAATGTGGGGGGAAGGGCACGGCAGTGGAGATGTAGCTGGAGAGGGAGTGGGGTTGCTGCGTAGCTACAATGCATCTTAGGTACATTTATACAGTCGGGTAACAGTAACTAAAGGCAAATGAATGAACTGGGCAATGTTTCATTACAAAGCCTTCTTATTTGACACACCTGAACCTGAGATGATTGAAACTCACAGGCAAGGTGGGTCACGTTAGGATAAATCCGGAGGCAAATGCTTGCTGCTCTCTGTCCAAATCATTTCTTGCTCCTTAGACATTTCTGGAGCCCTAGAACACAGGTGAAGGCTAATGATGGGTCTTCCTGGGGACACTGAAGACAAGCCTTCTCTTTGTCTTTATGAATTTTCTTTGCCCTTTGGCCACGTTCATTGCAGGGGAGAGTGGTCACCTGAATTCCTGGAGCGCTTCAGGCCAGGTCAGTCCTGGGGGGAGGGCAGTGGTTACTGTCCGGTCAACAGAATGGCCTCTCATTACCAGTCAGGGCCACTCTGGAAGCATCCCTGCCAGGCTCTTAAAGCCTCCACAATCATTCGACTTTGAAGCCACATTTATTCTTCAAAATTCCTCCCTCAAGTGTGCATCAATGTCAGAGAAGTTCAAATAAGAGTCTATTTTTGTGATGGAGGATATTTAAGAAGTCATTCAAACGTGCGACATTCTAACATTTCACAAGAGAACAGATGGTCTGGGTTATGATCTGCATCTTCTATAACCTGTAAATCCATAGCTACATAATTCTCCATTCACTATTTTTAAGCATTTTCAAGAAGCTTGTAGAAATCATGTCCCAGTGGAAAGAGTGGTCTATGATGTGCTCAGTGAACTGGAGAAGACATTTGACAAGACAGTTCTGGATGCACTGTTCAGCAATCTTAACCTAAAGGCCTATCCTGACTTACTTGAGATTTGCCGAAGCTTCCAAAATGGTAATTATAGCTTTCAACAACTTTGGGGGATTCAAGCCCATCTTATTCATCGATTCATTCATTCAATCTTCATTCATATTTGACAGTCATTTTATTGAGCGACTGCTCCACGGCAGGCAGGACAGAATACAGTGGTGAAGAAAATGCACATGACCCGTGTCCTCATGGAACTTACAACCCGTGGGGGTGGCAGACATTTAGCTGAGTAACCCCACAAATGATTGCTCGGCCAGGACCTGAATTTGGTGCTGAGAAATGTAGGATTTGAGTCTCTACTTTTTTTGGGGCGGGAGGAAGGCATGAATTATGTGCTTTCGTAGGAAAGGGGAGGAAGCCTCTCTGTTACCTGTAGTCATGTTCAAAGATTAAAGGATTTTCTTTATCTTAGAAAATGTGTCATTTGGTGCGGTTGTGCGCCAACTCACTTCTCCAGACAAACAGTGGAGAAGTCACTGGAGAGGACGGGGGAGCGGCAGCTGGGAAAGGACCGGTGGGCTGGCAGAAAAGTGTGGCTGCAAATACAGCCTGGGAGGGAGTGTTTGGAAGCTAATTCTGGGAAGGGAAGTTCATGGGGAGTTTTGAGGGTCTGACACCCAGTGCCAAGAAATTTGAAGTTTACTATTTGGGAAATAAGAAGGTAATGAAGGATTTTTAAGCAGAGTAAAAGTGAAAGAAGTCAATGTAAAGAATGGGATGTGCTGATTTGTGAAAACCATACCTTGATTAAAAGAAAAGCTATAATATTTCCACGCTATGATATATCCAAGTCAGAAAAAGGAATAAAGGAAATCAAATACCAATCATAAATTTTAAGTCAGTATTATATGTGGAACCAGGATGGCCCAAGGTCATGGGTATGAAGAAATGGCAGTTATCACTACTGCCCACATCTCAGAGGCTCTAATCCTCTCCATGGACTGTGGGGATCCCCTTCCTTGGACCCCAGCACCCACACCACATGTGTTAGTTTCTGGGGCTCCCCATGCTGAGGCTCACCGCACCCCCCAACACCCGCTGGGAGGTTGTTGCTGGTGCTTCCTAGACCCTGCTGTCCAAGGGAGCCAGGGGTCAGTGATCCAAAGCCAAGAAGCTGGTAGGAGGGTTGTGCAACCTGCCGAGAGACACATGCACTTGGGCCACCCCCTGTGTTCTCAAGACCTCTGACTCACACAGCATTTATCCCCATGTCCTCCTCCAGAGTTTGCCTGGACAAGAAGTCAGTGTGTCCTGGGGATGGCAGAAGCATCTCTTGTGCCAATAGAGCCTTTCTACCTTCACGCCTCCCCTACTGCCCTCACCCTTCAGTAGGTGCTGCCTCCGAGAGGTGTGCTCCCGTCATCTGTCTTTCTTGGCCAGCGTCCTTCTCTATTTCTTGGATTTTTTTCCCTCGTGTTTTGTGAGTCTTGCTTTTCTATCTATCTTCAGTTGCATTGCCTTGCAACACAGCTGCGAAGCGGGGTGCCCTGGGCTGCTTTCCTGCACTTCTTGTCACCACTTCCTGGGTCCCTGGTACAGCTATGATATTCACTTTCAGTTGGGTCTTTCAAACGATATTCACTTCTTGTTTATGCCTTACAGAGTGTCTTTTTGTTGTTGTTCCCTGTATCTCTCCCCACCCCTCCCACCCCAGGGAAATGCTAGCTCCTCTTCACTGTTAGGTTTCCTTCCCTGATCTAAGGTCCCCTTCCTCCCTCCCTCCTTCCTTCTTTCTTTCCTCTTTTTCTCTCTTTCTCTCTCTCTCTTTCTTTTTCTCTTTCTTCTCTCTCTCTTGATTCTTTGCTTCTCTGTTTATTTCCTTTAAAACCTCCATCCTTAAAAGATGTTGGAGCTCTTTTTTTTATATATAGGTCTATTTCTCTATAAACTTACTTTTCTCCTGATGAAATCCCTCTGCTTCTTCTCTATTCCTAGTTGCATGTAGAATTTACAAAGTACATTCCATATATATTACTTATTTTAAATTAGCTTTCATTGTTCTAAAGAGTTCATTGAACTATTTACAACTTTTCTACCATCCATCCTTTCTTAAACTTTGTGAGATGTATGGCAGCATCAGTCTCTGGTCCCATGAGACCCACTGAAGCCCAGGGTTCCCTGAGGGCTGGAAGGCTCCCACTCAGCTGCCGGAGTCAGGGGTGAGCCAGGTATATAGTTGGGAGAAGAAGCTCCTGGTCACCGCCAGAGGTCTCTAACTGCCTTTCCTTCCTCTTCCCAGTGATTTATGACAACTTCCATTATGAAGCCATTGATGAAGAGACAAAGGCGATGCTCCACCTACAAATACCCCGTGAGCTAGGTACTTGTGACTCCACAGAGACTTGTTCTCTCATCTGCTGAGAGGAAAGGGGAGGAGAGATCAGGGGGGCCGAGCTCCTGGGTGGAGAGTGCCCCATGGGAAGGGGTGCAGAAGGAGACAGTGGGGATGCAGGGGGGAGCCAGGCCGGTGGTGGGTTGTATGGGATCCTAACTAACCAACCAGTTGTGGAATCCAAAAATGCTGTCAGGCAGATAGGACCACTCAGAAGATAGAACAGGAACCCACAAGAGCAGGTATTACTGTGACCATGAGGCACAATTAAGGGGAAGAGCTGGCAGTGGTAATTGTGAGTTAGGAATTCAGTGGATCTGGGAAGGGATGAGGTTTGGCACCAGGTGGCAGACCCAAAGAGAAAGCCAAGAAGGAACTGCTCTAAATGCTTCCCATAATAAGAGAAAAGAGAGGGAGATGGAGCAGTAATTGTGTGCAGAAGAGAACATGGAAGGAGTGGCTCTGGGTAGAAAAGAAAGAGAGGGGCGCCAAGGTGGCTCAGTCGGTTAAGCATCTGACTCTTGATCTCAGCTCAGGTCTTGATCTCAGGGTCATGAGTTCAAGCCCCGCATTGGGCTCCATGCTAGGCATGGAGCCTACTTAAAAAAAAGAGGGAGAGAGAGAGAGAGGAAAATGGAAAAGAGTGTAAGGGGGAGAAGAGAATAAAGGGCAGTAATCGCTTAACAGTGACAACAGTAGCAGCACCAGCCTTTCTCAGACCGCTGCGTGTAAGGTCAGCCCTTCCTGTGAAGCAACTTTTCTATTGCTCACAAATGAACTATGTACCCTCATTACCAATAGCCACTGTTTCCAGCTTTTCAATCATCCTTTTGCTCATATTATTACTAATAACTGATCATTGAATTATAATGCCTACAGCATTAATACCGAAAATTATGATTTCTTGCTAAGCTATTCTAACCCAGATATCCTTTTACAAGTACTCCTCATTATAACCCTATTATAAGGGTTTGTTATTCCCACTTTCCAAGGGAAGGAACGGAGGCATAAGGATAGTTAGTGATTTGTGCATGGTCACATGACTGGTCTAGGACTCGAACCTTCTCCCACACACAAGTTAAGGGCAAACATGCTGAGACCTCACTGCCGGGCTTCACATCTGGCTCTACCTCTTGCTTACTTGGGCAACTTACTTACTTTCTGTGTTCCAGTGGATAAATTGAAACTGTCAATCTCTATATCTATAAATCTATATATCTAAAATAAGGTTGTTGTGAGTGTTGTTCAAGAGTCCGATGTACACTGAGCAAAAGAAGCCAATCACAAGAGTACATGCTGTGTGACCCTATTTATGTGAGCGTCAGGACAGATGAGTACAGTTCCAGAAAGGAAGGGCTTAATTAATGGTGATAAACATCAGAAGAGTGGTCGCTTACAGTGGGCAGAAACAGACTTGAAATCAGCACATGAGAACTCTCTGGTGTGGTGGAAATGTTCCAAGTGTTGAAAATGTCTAGTAAGCACCACTGCTTTGTTGGGAACACAGCTGTTTTCCATTTCAGTCAGGTGCATCAGAATGAGAAAGAGGTGGGCAAGGCTTTGGTGAGCCCCAGGTGGGGTCCTTGGAGCTTGAACAGCAAAGTTCAGCTTCAGCACACAGAGGTCTCTTCTCTGGTCACTGTCTGAGTCCTGCTATTTTCTTGTCCCCTTTTCAGAGTCCTGTGAACGCTCACCTCTCCGAATTAATAATGTCAGAACACTGGAAGAGACACCCAGCTTACTGCCTTGTGAGGGACCAGGTAACTATCATTCAACTTACAATTCTGTATCAAATCTTTGTTTTCTTGTCTTTGCGGGAGGAAAGCCTGCATTTTGTCTCTGATCCCAGGCCTCTGCTAGTCCTTCCTTCTATCTGCCCTTACCTGCCCACAGATGTGAGAGAGACTATGAGAAAAAGAGTCCAAGCTCCTCAGTAGAGAGAGTACTCATTGATGGAGAATATAGAAAGAGAAAGAGGAAAAGATAGCTAGGGGTAATATAGGACAAATCACACAAATGGATCCAGTTTTCCAAAAGGAACACAAACTCCTACCCTCAAGGGTGGGGAAGGGGGACAATTTTCAGTTAACTTCAGAGACCAATTGAAAGGAATTTGGAGGTAGCATGCCATGTGTGTCCATGTGGGAGACTGTCCCCCCCCCCGTAGCCGACCAGTGGGAGGTCCCTGGTACTGTAGTCAAAGCCCCGAGTGCTGGAGACAGTGAGAGAGGGGAATCAGGAGGACACCAGAGCTCAGAGAGACAGAAGATCAAGGTAAAGTGGGAGAAACAGTGATGGACAGGGAAGAAGTGGGAGATGTAGCAGAGAGGAGATAAACTGAAAAATGACTCAAGGATCAGAGGTAAAAATTGAGAGAAAAATATACAGAAAAAGCAATATGGAGTGGAAAATAAATACTAGGATGTGGGGAAAGCCAGGGAGGTGCAAAGGCAAACTACGGAGAGAAGCAGAATAGATGGAAACTAGGGGAAGGGCAAATGGGGGACAAGGGGGAGAGGAACAGGTTGGGACGCTGCAGGTTCGGGGCCAGAGCACTGGATAGAAGCACCTTTGGGCACAAGGGCTGACAACATTAGGTGTGAGTTTCCACATGAAACTGTCCCTAGTTATCAAAGTGGCACTTACAAAATGTCAGATTGCAATAGGTCTCTCCCCGAGTATTCCAGTGATTCCCAAGACCAAATCTCCACCCCAGATCATCTTCAGAGCTCATTTATCCATGGACCTGAAGGCAGGAGTTGGATAGAAAACTACACTGGAGTTCTTTCAAGAACCTTAACCTTGGCACACCCCGAACTGAGAGCATTGTTCATTCTTCATTGTTCAAGCTAGATCTAACCCTTCAGTGTTCTTTCCCTCAATGATAGATCACTGTTCATCCGTGTTTTTTTCAAGTCGGAAACGTAGAAGTTGCCCATGATTCCTCTGGCCTTCAATTACATGCCTGTCACTCCTCCAGCATGGTCATTTCTCCTTCAGAATATCTCCCACCTGTCCATCTGTCCTGTCCCCAGAGCCGAGTCTCTAATCCATGTCTCTGTCACTATCATGGTTCTCAGAGGCCGCCTTCTGCCTCCCTCCTCCCTCTAAACTTACTCCCATTAAGTGCATTATTTGCACTTCAATTAAAGGGGACATTTGAAAATAAAAATTAGATTATATTATTTTCCTACTTAGGAACAATAAGAAGTATTTCCTACTTCTTAATACACCAAGGATTACATTAAAGTTTCTTTCAGTGGGGCCCAGGGTGGCCCCCACAATGAGCCACCTGCCTACTTCCTCAGCCTCATCACCTGCCTGCTACACTATTACTTCAAGATAGAAGAGACTCTCTTCCCCAATGATTTTAATTGTTAAATATCTCCTTCACATCTGAGTCTTTTCATGTGCCTTATTTAGTACTGTCTTTCTGTTCCACTGCCCTCTGCTTTCCTTCCTCCATTCTGGTTAAATCTTATTTAACACAAACCACCTCGGGGAGGCCTTTCTTTAGAGAAAGCTAGACAGGAATAACTGAGAGACAAAGGATAGGAGAGAAAGAGCAGTATCAGGGAAAACAAGGGGGAAAGTCGCAGGAACGGAGAACGAGAGAGAAACACACCAAGAGAAAGAGAAGCTCCAAGAGACAACAGCAGAAACTGAGGCAGGGAGCAATTAGATTTACAGAATCAAACAGAAAAGGGAAGAATAGAAAAAGGATGATGTGTAAGTAAGAAGAGGAAGATTTTCCCATGATGGGTGAATTATTCTCAGCCTCTAGTGAAAGCTACTGAAGTGAACATAACCTCAGGTCAGGTTGTCTTGGGGAATGGGGCATTCCAGTTTCTCAGGCTTTCTTGGTTTTTCTCATTTTCTTGCTATGCTATTTCCTTGGTCATAAATTGAG
Organism: Phoca vitulina; assembly: GCF_004348235.1. Classification (NCBI taxonomy): domain Eukaryota; kingdom Metazoa; phylum Chordata; class Mammalia; order Carnivora; family Phocidae; genus Phoca; species Phoca vitulina. The sequence goes on along the minus strand of NW_022589704.1, from coordinate 9,334,059 downwards.
ATGTCTGCGAGATTTCATTCCTTTCTGCAGAGGATAGCAAGGCCTGTTGGGAGACCAGTGATGATGAAGAGCCTCAGGAAGCCTGTGCTCCCCACCAAGATGTGGGCCCAGCAAAGAAGTGGGGAGGTTGCCAGTGTTGAGCTGCAGGATATCAGGCAGCTGAATTTCAAGCTGGTGTTTCCTGATGCATTTTACTCTGAGCACACGCCACAGTGAAAAGATTCAGTGTGTTCTGGAATCCCATGAATCACATAAATGTTCCCAAGTGCACATTTGGGGAGAGATATGCTGAAGAAGGGGGATGTCTTTCATACCTATTCATAGTAAAGACTTGGATTTATCCCCACTGACCCTTTAGCTTCTCCAGAGAATAAAAACTAAGCATTATCCTAATTATTGATAATGTTATTATTTTGTGTCTAATTTTGGAAAAAGCCCAAGAGAAACATGGTCGTCCTTCAGATCAACTGCTCTCCACTCTAAATTATAATTTTTGTCAAATGGTTTTTATTATGTTACTGTGATTTGTCAAAGAATTTTGGCAAAGAAGATGTCATTTCATCTCCACAAACTTATGCATTTAGAGAGACAAACTGTTGCTTCTTCCTATTTTATAGATAAAGAAATAGAAGCACTGCAGTGTATAAGGGTCTTTTACCAGGTCAAAGTAGTTACATAAGGGGAGGGACTGTGGTGATGGTCGTGTGGGGCTGGCAGAGGGTCACGGTGGCCAGGATCACGGAGGCAGAGTTCACACCGGGGAACCCAAGAGGTGTTCAGGTACCCAGGCCAGTAGATCAGGGCCCAGTGCAAGAAGGCCCTCATCCAACAAATATATTTCAGTAGTGAGAACAGGGAACGGCAGAAAGAGCTGGTAGGATTGGGACTTACCACGTGGAATGCAAGAGATCTGAGGCAGGAAGTAGGAAAACTGACAGAGAGCGAGGAAGAGCCGTGAAGAAGAAAAAGCCCAAGAGGGAAGCCCAGGGATTCATGGAGATGTCCAGTCCTTCCTGGTATAGAAGCAACAGTGTGTGGTGACAGAACAATGAGATGGAGAAAGGAGGTGTGTGAAGGATAACAGAAGAAGAAGAGACAGAGGGAGGCTCTGGTAGGTCTTAGGCGAGGTCCTTTTTCCCAAGGAGAAGCTCACCTGAGCACTGAATTCAGCATGAGGTTCCTGAGGTCTATTCCCTTATTGCTATGTCTGGTTGGTCATTTCTGCATTTCCCTTCAGTTTCCTGTGAGCACAAAGCTCTCCAAAGGACGAATGGAGGCGATTTTGAAGAGATACCCGAGCAGCCACCAGGCGATGGGGGAGGTAATTATGATTTAAATGACCAATTACTTCATTAAATTTGTTTGTCTGACTGTATGCAAAGGACATTTTCTTCCCATCCCCCAAACACAAATACACACTTTGTCTCAGCCTCTGGTTGCTTCCCTCAGGTGTGTGGGAGGCAGGGGGGAAGGGAGGCTAAGCACCTTAATGGAAGGGCTCTAGGGTGAAGAACTGAAGGGCACAGAATAATAAGAATGTAGACTGGGGGCACCAATGGAGTTGGCTAAGTAGGCCCAATTTTATCTAAATGTATATGGACTATAACACTACCAGGTTGGGGTTTGGGAGGGGAGAGATAATCTTAAACTTACTTCCCACGGATTGCATAGGATTAATGAAATACTAAGTATAGCAGAGAGAAAGTGAGGTAAGGGAATAAATAGGGAGATAATGGAGCAAAGAGATGAAGAACTTCCTGGAGGAGCAAAAAGAGCAAAATGCAAACAAATGGCAGAAGTCAGGGAGAGCAAGTCATGGTCAAAGAGACCCACAGCTTCATGGTGCAGGTGCAGCAATGTGTGGAGACAGGGTTCGAGGGAGAAGAAGGAAGGAGAGAGAAGGAAACAAGGTGCTAAAAAAAGCGGAGCGAGTTCAGTGGGTATAAACATACTTTTCTTCCTGAGGAGCAGTTCTCCTGTACTCTGAACATCAAGCTCCAATGCTCTCTGAGCATTGGCCACATCCAGGCAGAGTCCAGGCCAACTGTCTATCATGTTCCTGTTTCTCTCCTCAGTGTCCTGTGAACAGGTAGTTCTACAAAGGGACAACGGAGAAGAATCAGAAGAAATGCCCAGATTACTACCTTATGATAGAGAAGGTAATTAGGATTTAAATGACCTGTTATCTAATTAAAACTTTGTTTTCCTATGAATATAGAGGGACACTTTCTTCCATCTCTTCCCTATTCCCCTTCCATCCATCCATCCATCCATCCTTCCTTCCTTCCTTCCATCCATCCATACATCCATCCTCACATATTCACATAGACAAACTATGCCCAGCTTCTGATTGCTTCCCTTGAGAGACACAAGCAGTGAAGGATGATCTCAGACTGGTTGAGTTTTCCCTGGGTATAGAACACAGACAAAGAGAAGAATGGAAAATATAGTTGGAGTCATGAAATGAAGAAACACCAAGGTGATTGACAATTCTACTCAAATAGACATGGAGTCTAAATACAACCATGTTATCAGGGAGGGGAGATAATTTCCAACCTATTTTCCCTGAGGTTGTGCCAGGAACATGGGCATAATGGGTATAATTGCAACACAGAGAACTCACATGAAAGAGTTTTTTGAAATGGACCTGGCAAAGGGAAGGATCCTTGCTCATTTACCAATGGCCACAGTCCAGAACATTGATGATATGGGGAAGGAATATGGATGTGGATGAAATACACAGAAAGTCTGAAATTTAAATTTTCAGTTTTAATTCTTAGGTTGAAAAATTAGAAACAGAAAGTTAAGAACTAGAGAGAACAGACAGAAGCAGGGAAATGAGCACCATGGAAGAAAGGAGATAAGCTCCATCATCTTAGACAGGTAGAGAACATGATGTTAAGAGAGAAATGCAAGGTGAAGTGGGGGGGAGACACTAAGAAAAAAAAGGTGGGGGAGGGGCACAAAAGTTATACATCAAGAAAAAAAAGATGAGTGAAAATTCAGCAGAGATGAATACTGTACAAAGGATAGAGAAGACAGTTTGGGGCATTGTAGGAATTGAGAGAAGAGTTGTTCGTCAGAAACAAGTCTGCCACTAGGGGTGGAACATGTTAGCCATGGGTTTTCAAGTTATGATGTCCCCAGTTATCAACATGGTACCTGTAATATTCTCAGAGGCAGTGGGCCTCCCCACCAGGCATCCTTGTCTGCTCCCATCTATAACTTATGATCCCCAAGCACCTGTCTGGCCCGGACTTGTCTTCTAACCTCATTCATCTGAGGGCCTGAATACAGTTGTGCAGAGGGCCTAAAGGACAACTCCATTTGGATGTTTTTCAGGAACCTAAATATAAGATACCCACAATTGCACATACCATGTTTCTTGACACCAGATCTGCTCCTTTCCCCGTATTCCCTATCTCAGTACAGAACACCATTGTTCCATTCCTCAGGCAGAATTTAGGGGTCATCATGACTCATCCCCCTCCCTCAACTCACATAGCCCATCAGTCATCCAGATTAGTCAGCTATATATCGAACTTGTCTCTTGCCTGTCCATTCTTCTCCATACCCAACACAAACACTCTGGTCAGATGTCTCTTCTCTCTGGAACCAGAGCAATAGCCTCCAGTCTCATATCTTCCCCCCAGTCATGTTCCCATCACACCCACTCTCTCCAGGTCAACTAGAGGACTCTGAAAATGCAGGTTGGTTTATCCTACTTTCCTATATTAAGTTGATAACTTCTTGTTGTCAGAAGGATTAGATCCACTTTCCTCCCCATGGCTCCAGCCTCATGTCTGTCCTGCAATTACTTCAAAAATTTGTATAAAATTTGTTCAGTAATTTTAATTATCTGATTACTCTTTCTCACCTGAGCTTTGGCACTGTTTTCTTGCCCACTTGCTCACTAATCTGGTGAAATCATGCAGATATTAGACACCATCTCAGAGATGCCTTTTCTGACCCCTAGAAAACAAGATAAGAGTCAGGGAGAAGAAATAAAGCAGAGTAGCAGGGAAGCATGAGGGGAAAAAAAGGAGGCGGGAACAGACATGGGGAAACAAACAAAGACGAAGAGGAGTGTCAAGAGATCCCAAGAGCGAGATACAAAGGTAGAAATGGAAGAGGCAGACACATTTGGGAAGGGTGAAAATGAGAAAGAGAACAAAGTGTGGGAGACAAGGTGTGCAAGGTTTCTGACAGTCTCCATCAGATTACTGGGTTGTGGGAGACTTCCTTTTATCTTCGAAAACCTTAAGATACAGGCATGCAAACTGTTGTAACCTCTCTTTTGTGGATGGGGAAACAAAGCACAAAGAGGCATGCAGGTTATTTTTGCAGGGGCAAAGCAGAAAAGGCAGAGTGGGCAGCAGCGGGTGTGTCACTGAGGGAACAGTTGTGTGAAGCCACCTGGCAGTCAGGGCAGGGTCCTGTGGTCAGACACAAAGAGGAAGCCCCAGGAGCCCACACGTTCCCAAAGAAGTGCACCTGGGTCCAACATAAGACCTTCATTAAAAGAAAAACTAAGTTGTTAATTTTAGCTATTCTGACTGGTGTGAGGTGGTATCTCATTGTGGTTTTGATTTGTATTTCCCTGATGCTGAGTGATGTTGAGCATTTGTTCATGAGTCATTGGCCATTTGTATGTCTTCTTTGGAGAAATGTCTAACTATGTGATGGGTATTAAGGAGGGCACTTGAAGTAATGAGCACTGGGTGTTGTATGCAACTGATGAATCACTAAATTCTACCTCTGAAACTAATAATATAGTATATGTTAATTAAACTGAATTTAAATAAAAATTTTTTAAGAAGAGAAAAAAGAAAAACTGAGCATGGGTTTCCAAATGTTTCAACTATTTGACAACATTCTCAAGGGCCTGTGAACAGAAGAGTACTTTTAACAGCCCCTTCTGCTCTAATAGAATTTAATGATCAGTCTCCCACCTTAGTATAGGGGAATTGTTTCTAGTGTTTTTGCTGTTGGGCCTGTTTCACCTCAAAAAATAAAAATTTTCTTGAGTTTAAAAAAAATAAGGGAAAAACTGATGTTGGTGGGGAGAGAAAGGAAAATACTGACAGAGAGCATGGGAATGGACTCAACCACTTGGGCTTGAAGACATCTAGAGTAAGGAAGCTAGACAAGGTAACAGGAGAAAATAGATACATTATCACTAAAAAACAAAAACAAAACTAAGGCCTAAAAACAAGAGATGGGGTAGAAGCCCAGACAATGGAAGAGATACACAGCTAGGAAACAGAGATGTGTGGAGGCAGAAATGCAGGTGGGATGGTGAGAAGTGGACAGAGGAGGTGTAACAAGATGGCGGAAAGCAGAACAAGACAGTGTGGTTCCCAGGGGCAGCATGGAGCAGGTGGCTTGCTTTCCCATCCTGGTGGGCATGGACATGCTGAGGTCTGCTCCCATCACCCTCCATGATCCATCATGTCCTTGTTTCTCTGCAGTGACCTGTGATCCCAGAGTTTCCCCAGTGACTAATGAAGGAGAACTAGAGGAGATGCCCAGCCTACCAGCAGAAGAGGGACAAGGTAATTCTGATTTAAATTCCCAACTCCCTCAATAAACCTTTGTTTTCTGATCAGCATGGAAAAAAATCTTGCCTTTCTCCCATCCTACCATTCTATTCTCCATATTCACATACATACAGGTGAGACTGTGTCCATTTTCTGTTTTGCTTTTTTTCAAAAACTGTAAGAGAGACTAAGAATAATGGTGAGCAGAGCTCCTGAGTGTAGAGGGTATCCATGCCTGGAGAACGTAGGGAGACATATAGCAAAGGTAGGCTGGGGCACCAGAGCAGAAGGGCCTGGGTAATTTTATTAAATGCCAATAAAAACCCAAGTACCAACAGGTTATGGCAATTGAGGCAACAAGATCATTTTCAGCCTACTTCCGGAAGTACCAGCAATATGGGAATAAGTTTTGTGAATGATTGATAGGTTTGCACTTTAGAAGGTCCCTCTGGAGATTGTTAGCATAGAGCTGATAAGGGAAGGCTGTCTGGTGCTGTGGTCCATGCAAAAAGGAAAGAACTTCTGTCAGTTTGAGAGGAAGCATCTGTGAGAATGAGGAAAATAGATAAAATAAGGGAAATTTTAAGGCATCCAGAGGAAAGACTCAGAGAAACAGAGCTAGAAAAGGAGAAAGTGAGAGACAACCTGGAAAGGGTATAAGCTCACGAAGAAATGAGATATGGAGATGAAAATTAGAGCGATTATATAATAATTTGGCAAATAAATATCAAAATAATAATAATGTGGAAGTAAGCACAAAGGAAACTATGTAGAGAAAGAGTTATATCAAAATAATTTAAAAATCAATAAGGAGTGGAAACTGGGGAAGGAAGAAGTTGGGATTTTGTAAAGCTAAAGTGCGAGTCTAGACAGGAGCATCTTCCGGCAAAAAGTGTCTATCTCGAAGGTGAGTTTTTATATTTAATCTCCCCAGGTAGAGAGTGGTACATGGAAGATACTCAGAGACTAATAACCCTCTCCCTGGCAGTCTCAGTTCTCCGGTAACAGAATGAGTCTCAAGTGCCTGCCTGCTAGGGACACCTGTCTCCCAAGATCATCCCTCTGTGTACCTGAAGGCATTTATCACAGGATCCTCTCCATTTAGATGACTTTCAGGAACTGACACTTCCAAAGTTGAAACTAACAGCTTCTTCTGTGAAACTAGAAATTCCTTCTCCAGAGTTTGCTCCCTCGTTAAAGAGAACACGAATGTACCATTTCCTCTTGTTTCCATTCTACCCATTTTCTCCACTTTAGCATGATTGTTATTTGCAAGATATCAATCAGATCATATTATTTTCCCACATAAACCTGTGATTTTTGTTGCCTTAGGATTAAATCAGTTGTCCTTCCTGTGGTCTTCTGTGTCTCCCATTCACCATGGGGTACCAGTCTATTGCTTCTGCCTCATCTCTCGTGAGAGTGTAAATATTTTCAGTGATTGCACTGCTCTGATCTTTCTTTTATATGTGGGCCTTAGAACAAATTTTCCCTGTGTTTGGTGGTGTTGCTTTGACCTAGTCTGTTCCTTATCCCATCTCCTGATCAGGTTCTACAGTACTATTTTAGGGATACCTCTCCTAACATAGAAGAAAGGGAGCAAGAAAAAACTGAGTGAGGTAGGGAAAGGCAATAAAGACACTAAAGAGTGTCAGAGGTGCAAGAGAGAAAGAGAAGAAAAGGAGACAGAAACACATCCAAACAAAGAGAAGCACCTAGGGACACTGGCAGCAAGAGATAAGGGCAGAGACAGAAGTAATGAGCAGGGGCAATGAGAAAGGGGAAGAAGTAGAGAGAGAATTAGGTGTACATGAGGGGAGGAAGATGGTGGATGGTCCTCAGGCTCTGGTGATGGCAACAGGAGTGAGTCAACCTGCAGGCCAGGAGAGCCCAGAGATTGACCAGATGGTTTGAGACAGGGACAGTCCCACCTAGCAGATACCTGAGTGTCCCATGTCCTCACTATGAGTTTTCCCACCATGATCTCCCCTGATTGTGTACTGAGATGACTGGGGCATTTCATTCCTTTCTGCAGAGCACAGCAATGCCTCCTGGGAGACCAGTGATGAAGAAGAGCCTCAGGAAGCCTTGAGCTCCCCACCAACATGTGGGCGAGGTAAGGAAGGGATTGCCAGCCCTGGGCTGCAGGATATCAGGCAGCTGAATTCAGAGCTGAACAGCATGGCCCTTATTGTTAGAACAGATGTATTCCCTCTTCATGTTGTGGTAGATAAATACTGGCAAAGACAGTGTCTTTTTTCCTTCACATTCTTTATGTCTATTTATAGGAAGGACTCAGTATTGTGATTTTAACCTCTGCCTACTTCTTATTTTCTATAAAGAATAAAAGTTAAGTATGTATCTAGTGCTTAATATTATTATTATATTGTCATAACCTTGGGTGGGCTTCAAACAAAACATGGTTCTGTGATCTATTTGTCAGAAGGAAAGATCAAGGGTTTCGAGCCCAAATTATAGTTTTTGTCACATTTTTGTCATCAGGTTATTGGATTATTTTGTGCTTTTTTTCTTTTCAAAGTACTTTGGTAAGTGAGATTTCCTCATAAATCTTTAGGACTTAGCTAGGGAAACTGCTGTTATTCCTCCTTAAAGAAAGACATAGAAGCACAGATGAAGGATACTTGTTTTTCCCTAAGATCAAGTAGGAGGAAGAGCAGAGACCCATGCCCTGAGCATCTCATTGCAGATAGTGGCTGTGTGAGGCTAGCAGGGGTCAACGTGGTCACATGTAAGAAGAGTCCAAGGGGAGATCTGTGGCTCCCAGAGGGAGCAGAACAGGGCCTAAAGCAGAGAAACTTCCACTTAGCAGATAAAGAAGGCCAGTAGGAAGGGGAAGAAATCAAGAGAGACAGTGACAGAAGGAATGGACCCTGTTTTAGGGATTGGAGAGACCTGGAAGAACAGAACTAGGAGGAATAAGCAGAAAAGAAAAGATTAATATCACCATTGAGGGAAAAAAAATAGAAAAGTAAAGAGATGGGAGAAGTCAGGGGAGTGGAGCCCACAAAATCAAGGATGCACAAATATTCTCCTAGTGCAGATGAGGAAATGTCTGGAGACAGATCTATGGGAAGGAAATGGAGAAGCAGAGAGTAGGAGAGTCAGGAGAAGGAGGGCTCGGTTGGATCTCAGGTGGGGTCCTTGGACCAGATGTCCCTTTTCCCAAAGGGCAGCTCACCTGTGCTCTGAACATCCTGGCTCAGCTCATTTCCTTATTTCCCTTCAGGGTCCTGTGATCCTGAAGCTCCCCAAATGATCAGTGAAGAAGAACCAGAGGAGGTGCTCAGGCAACTGCTATGTGATGGGGAAGGTAAGTATGATTTCAGTTCCCATTTCACTAACCAAATCTTTTTTTTCTGTCTACAAGGAGGAAAATTTCCCCTCTCTTCTCCCCTCCTCCACTGCTCCCCTTCACTTATACATACAGAAGAAATGTGTGAAGCCAAGGGAAAAGGATCAGGATTAGGTGTATGGGAAGGGAGGGAGATGGGTGGACCATTCTCAGCCTCTGGTGATAGTGACACGAGCCATGTTAACTCCCAGGTCAGGTGAACTCTAAGGCAGGAGGGTCTGAGGGCAGGGACATTCCCACCTGGAAGATACCTGAGCCACCTTGGTTATCAGGGTGGGTTTCCTGCTATGGTTTCTATTGGTCATATGCTGGATCCACTAAGGGATTTTATTCTGTTCAGCAGAAGGTAGCAGTGCCTGTTTAGAAATGTGTGATGAAGAAGAACCCCAGGAAGACTTGAGCTTGCCACCAGAAAGTGGATCAGGTAAGGGAGGACAAATGGCAGGATTTCCTTCTTTTTTTAAATGGATGAATAGTATTCCATTTTGTGTGTATATATATCTGTCTACCACATTTTCTTTATCCATTCATCTGTTGATGGACACTTAGGTTGTTTCCATGTCTTGGCTATTGTAAACAATGCTGAAATGAACATGGGGGCACAGATATCTCCTTGACATACTTATTTTGTTTCCATTGGATATATACCCAGAAGTGGAATGGCAGGATGATATGACGGTTCTAATTTTTAGTTTTTTGAGGAACCCTCATACTGTTCTTCATAGTGGCTATACCACATTACAATCCTACCAACAGTGCACCAAGGTTTCCTTTTTTCCACATCCTCACCGGCATTGGTTATCTCTCATGTTGATAGCCTCTTTTTCTTAACATCAACTCTGCCTGAAAATGGAGGTAATATCTCATGATATTTGCAGTCCCTGGGGTCGGGGAAGGAAATCTTGAGTGGACATTGAGAATTCTGCCTACTACAATGAGACTTAAGTATATTTCTAGAAAATAACAGTCCAGACAAGCCATTGACTTTCCCAAGTAAATAATTTAAGCTATTCTTATCAAATGGGACATTAAACAAAGCTGAGCATAAATATATTAAAGAAAAGAATCTGGCTTTAGAAAAGAGTTATAGTAATTGGGTTAGGCACTACAGAGAAGTGCGATATACCTACTTTGTTGATTGCCTGCAGATCTTGAATCATGCATAGTGTAGACATACTAATGTTCAGATCAATTATAAATTGATTATGTGTAGGAGAATTTTCTAAGAATTCTAAAGTTATTCTTCCTTTAGTACATTTAATCTGGTAGTTTCTTTTTTTAAAGATTTTATTTATTTATTGGAGAGAAAGAGAGAGCACAGGAGCAGGGGGCAAGGGCAGAGGGAGAGGGAGAAGCAGACTCACCGTTGAGCAGGGAGCATGACGTGGGGCTTGATCCCAGGACCCAGAGATCATGACCTGAACCAAAGGCAGATGCTTAACCGACTTAGCCACCCAGGGGCCCCTTAATCTGGTAGTTTCATTTACAGAATAAGTCCTTCCTATTAAGTTTATAGGGACTTTTTAAAAGAAAAGAAACTGTTAGATGATGGTCTGAAAGTAGCAGTTACTGGTTGGGACATGGGAACTTTTGGTCATCTTTCTCTCTCTTTCAGAAATACTATCAAAAGCACTGTTTACTTTTGACATGTCCAGAGTTCCCCTTTGAAACCCAAAGTTACCTTTGGTGAAATTTTGCCATTTATTAAAATAAGTGCAAGAATGATTCTGAGAGTACAAAGAGGAAGTGGAGTTCTGTCAGTGGGAGATTGTAGCTTTGGCCAAGACACAACCATGACAAATAGCAATGAGGCCACCACATGCAGTCCTTAGTGTGAATGGTGTCCTGCAAGTGAATGGAGTAATGGGTTCATCCACCGAGCAGAGACTACAATGGGAACATATGATTGATTACATGATAGTAGTTGACCTCAGATTATATGCTAAACAAAATGATTTTGTTTCACAAATTGACAAGAGGTTTTGGAGAAGGATTCAAGACCAAGGGTGACCAAATATCTTTGCACAAGTTAGCTACTATTTAATGGACCCACATCCATGAATTAGTTTTGGACAGGGGACTTATCAGGGTTATGCCTCCATTTAACCATTTAACCCTCCAGGGTTATTTGCTTTGGATCACTTTCTTCTAACATTCAAGAAGCACAAGAAATCAGGAGCAATCAAACACATAAGACAAAACTTTTGAAAAATAGACAAAAGTAAGAGTAAATGAAAGAGTAGAAGAATAAAAAAATATTACAGAATATTTGTTAAATGCTGCACCTCCAAACCAAAATGTCTAACTACTTTGTGTCTAATTGCATATACATCTTTAAGTAATAAGATTAATTCAGAAATAAGAACTCAGTGAAACAAGTCAGAGTTCAAGTCGTTGTTGAGATGGATTGATCAGGAAGACAATCTGAGTTGGGCAAAAGAGGCAGTGGATTTATACCTATTGGCCCAAGGATCCCACAAGACATTGTTAAATAAGAGTCTTCAAGATGGGTTGGTGGGAAATCCATTTTTGGAGGGATAGACCATCATGCCATCTCTGAAGCTAAAGGAAGGATTTATTGCGTGCTAAGCAAGGTGCATGGTGGAAGGAGGTATGGTATTTACAGGACATAGTTCTTTTAAAAAGGAAATTGCTTTTAGGTAGAGTTTTAGGAAGCTTGTAGTTCAGGAACTGCAGACTTTCAGACCTGGGGACTGTTTATAACTAGGTTATCATTTAGTAATAGACATAGGCTTTCTGGAGTGTGGCTGATTGGCTGATTTTCAGAAGTGTAAGGCTGTCACTGATTGGCTGGCTTTAAATGTGGTTAGTGATGTAAGTAGTGATGGGCCAATTGGGATGAGTTTAAAAACCATTCTGGTAATTACTTTTTACAATTTTCAAAGAACAGTTGGTTTTTCCTGGAAGGATAAGATCTTTTTACTTTATTCTTAGGGCTACAGGTAGAAAAGTAGGAGTAAAGAAAGCAGAATGAGGTACAAAAGATGGGGAAAGCATGGCTTTGGCAGCTCTAGGTTGTGATTATTAGAGCAGGTGTAGTCTTCTCCCAGAAGGCAGTTCATTTTAGCTCAGAATATCAGGGTGCAGCATAAGAGCACCAGAAATTCTTCCCTCATCACTCTCAGGATCCATGGACTGTAATTTTCTTGCTTCTCTTTAGTATCTGGCGAACTAGAAACTCTCCAAATGAATAGAGAGGAAGAATCAGAAGAGCTTATTTCCAGCCTACTAACCTATGATGGACAAGGTAATTATGACTTAAAGAATAATAAAAAACAGAAACAGAGGCTGATAAAGAGAAACAGACAAGGGAGGAAAAAGAGACTTAAAGGAAAGGCCAGAGATGGGGAGGGTCAATGGAAGACTTCAGAGGAAGAAGCAGAGAAGGGGAGATCAAGAAGGGTACAGAAAGGGGGATCCCTGGGGTAAACGAAAGTCTTCATACATCACAATTTTGGCCCAGGCGCTGAGCTACCAGCATATGGAAATAAGAAGTGTTCCTGTGTTATGTGCTTCTCAAAAGATGTGCCAGAAGGTCCAGAAGCAAGTACTGCAAATAGCCAAGCACGTGACACGATGGGTAAGGCTACTGGAGGGTCGAGGGATGGGGGTGACTCTAGGGGCAGGGTGGTGGCAGGTGATCTGGTCCATCCCAGTATCCTGATCCCTGCTTTGCTTGACCTGACCCTTTTGGGAATAGTAGAGAGGCAAGAGATCATTATAAAATTGCGTTTAACAGGATGGGCCCTGCTCATTATACATGAGTGACGTAGTAGAAATACGCTCTTAAAGATGGCAGTATCGTGTTTACTACATTAGTCTACTAATAATAAAGTCTTGTATTTATACAGTGATTTCCATCCCTGTCACACCCAATCTTCTGTGGAGCCCGAGAAAGCCAAGCATACTTCTGCTAGTAGATAACAGTGTCATTTTGTCACAACCTTAGAAAAATCTCAAAAGACAACTAGTGATGCCACTTACTTGTCAGGAGGAAAGACTATTCTTAACCTAGCACATATTTTTGATGGATGCCCTCTAGCGTGTCGCTGGTTTATCTAATGATTTCCTGTAAATGTTTGCCCGTAAGATTTTATTTAATCCTCACAAAAAATCTTAAGACCTAGACAAATATCCCTGAGTAAACTGAAGTACACAGGTATTTCAGTGTTTTTCCAAGTACTGTTGAGAAACAAAGGAAGACCCAGAGCCCATCCTGGACTCCTACTTCTCAATTCAGTAGGTTTTTAGTCCCTTTAGAAAGAAGAGAGAAATGATAACCCAAACAGCTTTATAAATTCAAGTGTTCTGCAGTATGAATAATCCTAAAATTTGTAACTTTTATTTATTAATTTCTGTTTCCTCACCCTCACCTGTTATTCTCCAGATACTGTGGATCTTGGAAACAACTCTTCTTCGGGAAAACTCAAGAGGAAGAGAAGTAAGAGTGCCTAAGATTTTGCTTGCTTTCGATGTTAAAAATGAGGTTTTCAATGCTAGAGTTGCATTATTACTATTTACGATAATAAGTGATAATAATATGATGTCCGCCCAAAATGTCCATATCTTAATCTCTGGAATTTGTATTATCTATTATCTTACATAGCAAAAGAGATTTTACAGATGTAATTAAGGTAGGGACCTTGGAAGAGGATATTGTTCTGGATTATCTGGGTACACTCAATATAATGGAATAGCTGTTCTTGTCTGTGGAGAGAGGGGGGTGGCCATGGACGATAGTCACAGAGAGATACCATATTGCTGACTGGAGGAGGAGGAAGATGGAGGAAAGGAACCAGGAATATGGATGACCTCTGGAAGCTGGGAAAGTCAAGGAAACGTATTCTACTGTACAACCTCCAGGAGGGAATGAAGGCCTACTGACCCTTGTCAGACTTCTAATCAACATAACTGTGAGATAATAAATTTATGTTGTTTTAAGCCACTAAATTTGTAGTCATTTGTTATGGCAGCAATAGAAGAGTAATCCAGACTTTGGTTATTGGAGGGGTGGTGCAGCTGTAACACATTCCTAAAAATGTGGAAATGGCTTTGGAATTGGACAGTGGGCAGAGGGTAGTATTTTAAGTGGAATGATAGAAAATGTCTAGATTGCCTTGAGCAGTTTGTTAGAAATATGGGGCTGAAGACTCTGCTAGAGAAAGCTTGGACGTGCAGAACATGGTAGAGAAAGCCTATTTTGTCTTAGAGGACATGCAAATCATCATGAAGACTTGGTAGAAATATGGAAGTTCAAGGTGTCACTGGTGAAGGCTCTGAAGGAAACAAGGAACGTGTTTTTGGAACCTAGAGAAAAGGAGATCCTTAGTATATAGTGTCAGAAAGCTTAGCAAAATTCTGTCCTGCCGATAATGTGGAAGGCCGAACTTTCTGGATAAACAGCTAAGGAGGTTTCTAAGCAAAGTGATAAAGGTGCAACTGGTTTCATTTTGCTGCTCATAGTAAAATGTAAGGGGAAAGAGGTAAATTGAAGGAAGAACTGCTTAGCAAAAGGAATCTGGACTTGATGATTTGAAAAATTCTCAGCCTTTCCAAGCTGCAAAAGGTGCTAAAATTTGGAGCTTCACTGTCGGGAAAAGTGTGGTCTATAGTGATAACCAAGAGTATGGCCCTACAACTTTCTGCTAATGCAGCAGAAGTAGTGAACGGTCAGAGTATTCAGTCACAAGGAAAAGGTTCTTTGAAGGGATTAAGTATGTGACTCACAGATCCCCTCGGCCATGTCAGCAAAAGTAAAAAATAGATACATGATTGTATAGGAAAGATCTGTGGAAGAGTCTGTCTAATGGAGGAGATCCCCATGACATACAAGAGAGTGCTATGATCCCTAAGGATCTTCTATCAACAGAAACAGGGACGTCCATGTCCTGATTTCTGGAACCTGGAACCCATTACTTCACATGGCAAGAGACTTTGAGGGTGTGATTAAGCTAAGAATCTTGAGATGGAGAGATTGTCCTGGATAATGTGGGTGGCCCCAATTAAGTCACACGGGTCCTTAAAATCAGAAACCCTTTCCTGCTGTGGAGAAAGGGATATGTGATGATGGGATAATGATCAGAGCAATGCAGTGCAGCTGGTTTGAAGATGAAGACAGGGGGCAGTGAGCCAAGAAATGTGGGCAGCATTCAGAAGTTGGAGAAAGTAAAGAAATGGATTATCCCCTATAGCCTCCAGTAAGGAACAAAGCCCTGTAGACACCTTGATTTTAGCCCTATGAGACTTGTCTCAGATTTCTGACCTTCAGAACTATAAGATAATAAATTTGCATTGTTTTAAGCCACAAAGTTTATGGCAATTTATTACAGCAGCAATAGAGAACTAACACTTTTCATAAGACCAAAAAAATTAAAAAAGGAATATTTCACCTTTATATGGTTAGATTATATCTTTTAAAATAGTAATTTACATATTTTTCAAAATGCTCCCATCTTTATTTTATTTATTTATTTTTACATATATGATCTTTGTTGGGGCGCCTGGGTGGTGCAATCGGTTGAGCATTGGACTCTTGGTTTTGGCTGGGGTAGTAATCTTGGGGTTGTGGGATCAAGCTCTGGGTCAGGCTCCACACTTAGCTCAGGGTCTGCTTGGGTTTCTCGCTCCCTCTCCCTCTGCCCCTCCCCTAACGTGCATGTGCAAGTGTGCTCGTACTCTCAAATAATAAATTAATCTTTAAATATTAAAAAAACATATGATCGGGGTGCCTGGGTGGCTCAGATGGTTAAGCATCTGCCTTCGGCTCAGGTCATGATCTCAGGGTCCTGGGATCGAACCCCGCATCGGGCTCCCTGCACGGCGGGGCGCCTGCTTCTCCCTCTCCCTCTGCTCCCTGCTTGTGCTCTCTCGCTCTCTCTGTCAAATAAATAAATAAAATCTTTAAAATATATATATATATATGATCTTTGTAAACTTTAATGTATATCTTTACAGATTTTTTCTATGCATGTATTTTTTATTTTTTTATTATTATGTTATGTTAATCACCATACATTATATCATTATGCATATATTAACACATTTAGAATTTTATCATAAATCTAAATAAGTCTATTCATACTGTCAGATTTTCTTTACTTTAAGTCAGTATTTCATGCACAAGACGCTACAAACATTTAACATTTTACCTGTAAAAATTTTTATTTCATTCCTGTTTTAATTGGTATTGCTTTCATTCTTGTTGTGGTTGAGCATTTTTCAGTTATTATTGGTCATTTTTTTTTCTCCTAAAAATGCCTGGTACATGTGCCTTGCTAGTGATACAATCCTGCTGGCCTTTTCTTTTTTTTTTTTTTAACCATGCTGAACAAGCATAGGACTATATATATATATATATTACATTTTGTCGATCTATGTTATTATTTAGTTTTGTTTGATGCTATTCTTTTTGGTTTATATTATCTTTTGTTCTAAGGAAGTTGGAAAATTTTATGTAGTAAACCCTGTCAGGCTTTTTCTTTATGTTTTCTAGGTTATACTTAAAATTTACAAAGATATTTCCCACCTCAAAATTTTAAAAATATTTATATCTGCTTCCAGAATACCTGAAGTACTTAATGCTTTTTAATGTTTAAATCTATAATAATTCACCTTTTTGTGTTTGATGTGAGACAATAATTTCAAGAAATAACCCCAATGCTTTTTTCTTCATGACTTAAAATGCCCTTTTTATGTGCCTTTCCTTGTATTTGTGGATCTGTGGGTGCACTCTACTCTGAAACATTCGTCTGTTTATTTCTAATGCATAGCAAATTGGTTGTTTTTTTTTTTTTAAAGATTTTATTTATTTATTTGAGAGAGAGAGAATGAGAGAGAGCACATGAGAAGGGGGAGGGTCAGACGGAGAAGCAGACTCCCTGCCGAGCAGGGAGCCCGATGCGGGACTCGATCCAGGGACTCCAGGATCATGACCTGAGCTGAAGGCAGTCGCTTAACCAACTGAGCCACCCAGGCGCCCCGCATAGCAAATTGGTTTAATTACAAAGCTCTCAAGTATATTTTGCTATTCCTACTCATTATATTTTCTTTTGCAAGGAAAAAGTAAAAAGTGCAGGGAGGAGCATCATAAAAGAGATGTCAAAAGTTCAGTAATCCTGGCTTGCTCAGTGTGGATGAGTTTTAAAATCAGTCAAGATTTCCCCCCAATCCCTCCCCAATTCTGTTGGGACCCTGATTGAAAATACATTGAACTTGCAGATTAATTTGAGTAGAATTGAAGGAGAATGAATCACACATTTATTCAGATCATGTTCTATGTTCTTCAAAGTTTTAGTTTTCTTTCTATAGATCTTGCACATTTTTACTTTTCTTATCAGCTTTATTGAGATATAATTTCATACGATAGCAGTCATCACTGTTAAGGGATGGTTAGATAAGTTTTAACAAATGTGTTCTGCCATGTCATGCCACCACGATCATCACATGTAACATTTCCATCATCCAGTGGACCTGTGTCCCTTTTCCCACCCTCTGGCTCTTGACAACAGCTGATCTGTTTTTATCACTATAGTTTTATCTTTTCAGGAATTTCATATAAATGAATTCATACAGTATACAGACAGTATACAGTTTTTCAATATGTGGCTCTTCCATTTAGCATGAAGCTTTTGAGACACATCCATGCTGGTCTGTGTATCATTAGTTACTCCATCTTTACTTCTGAGAAGTATTTCATTATATGAATACTCCACAGATCTACTCGCCTGTTGATAGATGTTGAGTTGTTTCCAGTTTTTGGCTATTGCAAATAAAGCTTCTAGGAACATGTGCATACAAATCTTTAGGTGGACATATGATTTAATTTTTCTTAGGTAAATACATAGGAGTGATACTACTGGGTCATATGAACATAAGTACATGTTCAACATTTTAAGGATCTGCTAAAGTATTTTTTATGTTGTTGTACCTTTTTATATTCCCATCAGCAATGTATGAAAGTTCCCATTACTCCATATATTTACCAACACTTGGTATTGCTAATCTTAATTGTAGCTATCCTCGTAGGTGTGTAATGGTAATTCATAGTTTTAATTTGCATTTTCTTAATGAGTAATGGGCTGAACATCTTTTTATGTATTTGGTTGCCACACATAGATCTCATTTAGTGAAGTGTCTATTCAAATCTTTTACCCATATTTATCTGGGTTGTTTATTTTCTAGTTGTAAAGTTATTAATATATTCTGGATACAAGTCCTTTGTTTGTTATATACCATACAATCTGTAGCTTCTCTGTTCATTTTCTTAGCAGCGTCAAAGAGCAAAATTTATTTTGAAGTCTAACAGTATTTTTTATAATCTGTGACTTTTTAGTTCTATTTAAGAAATCTTTGCTCAAGATACCATATTTTCTTCAAGAACTTTGATGGTTTTTAGCTCTTACATTTAGATCTGTGATCCAGTTTGAGTTAATTTTTGCATATGGTATGAGGTAAGGATTCTTTTTTTCTTTCTTTCTTTCTTCCTTTCTCTCTTTCTTTTTTTTTTTTTTTTGGCATTCAGATATCCAGTGGTTCCAGACCATTTTTGCATTGAATTAATGAGTTAATTACCTTGACATCCTTGTTTTAAATCAGTTGCCCATATGTGCTTAGGTGTATTTTTGGACTTTCTTTTCTACTTAACTGTATGTCTTATCTTTATGCCAATACTATACCATCTCAATTACAATAGCTTTATAATAAGTGCTGAGATCTGGTAGCTTAAGACCTCTCATTTTGTTTTTCTTTTTCAAATTTGTTTTGACTACTTTAAGCCCTTCACTTTGGAGCTTCTTCTGTCTTTCAATTCAGTCACTGTCAAGATCATGTCATTGTCCAGGGGTACCTGGGTGGCTCAGTCAGTTAAGCGTCTGCCTGCGGCTCAGGTCATGATCTCAGAGTACTGGGATCGAACACTAACCCCATATCGGGCTCCCTGCTTAGCGGGGAGTCTGCTTGTCCCTCTCCCTCTGCCCCTCCCCCAACTCTCTCTCTCTCTCTCTCTCAAATAAATAAATAAATAAATAAATCTTTAAAAATAAAAAAAAAGATCATGCCGTTGTCCAAAGTGCTTCCTGAGCTCCAGCTGCGTGTTAATGTGTTAGGCCAACAGAGGGAAAAAGGGTGAAGAGCAAAAAACACCTTCCTCCAGAGGTCTCTTTTGTGAGAAGCTTTCCTAGAGTTCCCCTCCTCCCACAACAATATCCTGCTCTTACCTTACTGATCAGATCTTAAGCTGGTAGCCATGAGAGCTTGAAAGGGAGGTTATGAACTAGGGTGTTTTATACAGACACATTGACGTCTTCAGTAGTGCAGGTATTCTATTAGTTAAATAGGAATGGAAGATGCATATCTGGAACACAGTCTGAACAACTGACCTCATCAGTTCTTTAAAATTTGGTGAAAGTTCCTTTGCACACTAATGTATGGTCAATATTTGTAAATGTTCTATGCCACTTCAAAATAGTGTACGTTGGGCTCTAGCTTCTCCCCATACACATCTTTATCAAGCACAACTTTGTTATCTATATCTTCTAAATTAAACTCTTCTGGGTTTGCACAGAGATGTGTTCGGTTCTCCCACGTGATTGTGTATTTGCCAATTCTTCCTTATTCTGTTGTTTTACTTTAAATACCTTTGGTGTTTTAGCCTTGAGGTTCCCCTTCTTTTTTTTTTTTTAATTTTTTTATTATGTTCAGTTAGCCTTCTTAACCTTGCCACTAGCATTAGCCTTCTTGGCTTCCGGTTTCTTCTCCTTTGTTTCCAGCATCTCCACTTTATTACCTGCCACCTTGCAAGATGGGAAAGAGCTCTTTTTTTGGTTCAGCTGATTTAATTCTTCTTTTTTTTTTTTTAAGATTTTATTTATTTATTTGAGAGAGAGAGTGAGAGAGAGCATGAGAGGGGAGAGGGTCAGAGGGAGAAGCAACTCCCCGCCAAGCAGGGAGCCTGATGTGGGACGCGATCCCAGGACTCCAGGACCACGACCTGAGCCGAAGGTCGTCGCCCAATCAACTGAGCCACCCAGGCAACCCAGCCAATTTAATCCTTTTGGTTCTTTTAGTGAGTGGTCTCTAAGTGGCAGACTCTCCAAGTGTTATGTTTGCAAATTAGCCTTGATAGAATTTTTTTGCAAGATTAGAAATTCTAAGTTGACATTTATTCCTCCTCAGTACAGTAATGTGATTACTGTACTGTCTTCTCAAATTATTGTGTGGTGGATGAAAATTCTTCTTTTATTGTGTCATTTCTTGGTAAATAATCTTTCTTTTCTTTCCAAAGCTCTTTTTGCCATGATTGAATCATGGAAAGTTTAGGTACGGAAAACTTGGGAGAATTTTATGTAAACACCAAGGTACTTTCATGTAGATTCATAATTAACATTATACCATTCTTACTTTATTGTGTTTCCAATCATATATCCATTTGTCTGTTCATCCACTTCACTAACCCATCTTCAAGTATGAAACATCTCAAAGTTGCAGACATCAGTACACTTCCCCCCACATACTTCAACCTGCATATCATTAACTAGAATTCATTATTTGTTTTCAGTTCTTTTCTTTTTCTTTTGAGATAACCTTTATAATAAAATGCACAAATACTAAGTGTATCATCTGATGACGTCTGATAAATGCATTCCCCTATATAATCCAAATCCTTATCAAGAAACAGAACATGACCATCCCCCTGCAAAGAACCTTTATGCCCTTTGGTATATCCTTACCTGTCACTCATAAGACAGAACCACTTTTCTGTGTTTTCTTGGCAAGTTAGTTTGGCTTGTTTTAAAAATTTAAATAAGTGAGGTTTTTGAGCATGTTCTCATTTGGTGTAGGGTTTCTTGAACTCAGCATAATATTTTTCAGATTTATTCACATTGTTGAATATATCAGCATTTTGTTTGTTTTCAATTGCAAAGTATCACACATTATATGAATATACCAAATTTTGCGTATATATTCTCCTATTGGCACACACTGCAAGTGTTTCCTGTTTTTTGCTAATATGAAAAAGCTGCAGTGAACGTTCTTGTAGAAATCTTTCTGTGGCCTCATGCCTTCAGATCCCTTGTATAAATACCTAGGAATGAAATGTCTGGGATATGGGATAGGTGCATTCGTTCTTTTCCCCAAAAATCCGTGTGCACACACAGGCTGTGCTCAAGCTGAGGAGTACCACACTTCAGAAACCTCCATCTTAGAAGGTTGTTGCTGGCAAACCCGCTCAAACCTTACCCCTGAGGGAGACGTTATCTTATTAGCTGGAACTTAAGCAAATCTCCTCTGGGGAGAGGAGGGAGATGTTTTCTATTTTATATAGGTCAGTAAACAAATCGCTCTCTGACCTAGAGGGTTACATTATCTCTGGCTTCCAAGGGTGCTTGTTATTCAAACAACCTTGCAAAGATAATTTGAGGCATGTGGAAATGCCAAGGAAAATTGCCTCCCAACAAATTCACCTCGCGCAGCAGATTCTGGCAAATTTCTCCATGAAGACACCACTCCATCATCCATTTTGATTAATTTGACCAGTGTGGACTAGGACCAAATCCATTCGATTTGTTACATGCAGTATTTAAAAAATTTCATAAAATATAAATGATTTAGGTCTCTAATGACCAGCCTAAGCTATAATTTACCATGTTTGCATAAGGAGGTGAGTGGATGCCTGGCTTTTACACAAGAAGTGCAATTCCAAGGGCACACATGGTGGCCCTGAAAGGGAAGCATTTACAATTGCTGAGGTCCCCTAATGGAACGTACATCAAGCAGGGGAAGATGGACGGTGCCTCCAACGTGGGCCCCTTAGAGCTCCCAGTTTCATTCATTGCATCTAGTCCTTGATTTGGGGGGGCACTTCCTGAGGACAGTCCATCCCAATCTGCCCTCTTTGTCCATGACACCGACCAAGTGGCATTTGCCTCCCCTGCCCCTCCCCCCTACCAGGGACTGAGAGTCGGGGTAGGGATGATGTCTAGAGGAATCTTGCATGGGATGTGCAGACACTGGGGCCTATCCCTGTTTTTTCGTGTCTGATGCAGAATGGTAGACTCACCATGTCTGTGGTAAGAGATATGTACCGGGTGGTTTCTCTCTGGAGGTAGGATTCAGGGCAGTTCTGCAAGGCAGATATTATTAATGCTTTCCCTTCACCGTACCAACAAGGCTTTATGGGTTCCCTCCTCAGATGTCTGGATTTTTGCTCTTCCTTTACTGGCGCAAAATCTGTGTGTACTGTTTCAGTGGCTGTAACTTCATCTCCTTTCCAAATGATCTCCTATTCCCACTCAGACATTTTATCCAGAGGGTCAGATATAAGTGGGGCAAAGGCATTTTCATAAAATATAATCAGATCAGAAATAAATCTGAATCCCCTAGGCTCTCTGAAGGCTCTGCCCTCCAGACTGGTAGGGGAAGCAATGAGGCATCATCTCCAAGAGCAGCAGAACAGAGTCCTGAATTTCCAGAACTTGTCTGTCTAACACAATTAATCCCCCACCACTTTTATCCTGATCATGATGCAAGAAGGAGCTGATCCCTTTCTGGGGACAGCTGCCTTCAGTGACGAAGGAGCCTTCCCGAGGTGGGTGGACAGGAGGAGATGAGGGACATAGAGTCAGACAATCAGTGCATTGCATTGGACGTAGTTTTTTTGATAAAGGGCACACCATTGTCAGACTATTAGTGGTTCAGTCATGCTCCTGACACATATGAGTTTCTAGGGCCACAGTGGTGTGGCCAGAGTCAGCTGGTCTGTTAGCTGAAGTGTGGATGGTGTTGAGGCACCACCCATAGCCCCCAGAGGGGCTCAAGGCCTGATCAGTGTCCTGGGAGCAGTCAGGGACAAAGTCCCTTGTGATGTGGCTCTCCCCACTGAGAGACAAACAGGTCTGTTTCTGGGAGGAGTCACGAGCCGGGCACATAGCCATAGCCCCTACATAGGGCTGGGAAGGGTCATGGAAAGCCGAGGTGTCAATGGGGCAAAATCCCAGAATTCTTGAACATAACCATTTTAGTCTGATGAGCAAGGCTTTTTATTTGTAGGCCCTTCCTGCCTTGTAAGTCCTGGTGTCTGAGTTGACCCACCTCCGAATGGGATGGGAATCTCAAGTGGGAGTCATAAGGCCTCCCTCCATGGTTTGGGTCTTCACTCTTGGCAGTAAAAATCTAGTAGCTGGCTATTTTTATTTCACAACAGTGACAAGATAAGATCTCTATTTACCCAGTGCCAGTGGTCTTCTCACACTCCTATGTGTTCAAATCATGCACAACATATAACCTGCTGTGGTTTCAGTTAGGGTGGGGGGACAGTCCTGGACAGTCCAGGAACTCTGGGCACTAGATGGCACAGAAGTGGGAGGATTTGTGTCACAACTACAAGTACAGAGATTGTTTTAAGTCTCCGCATCAAAGCTGAGAGCACCTCCTGACCTCCAGCATGGCATATTATCCATGATGCTATCCCGCGATGAGGAGTGTGCCTCCTCATGGCACATTTGAACGGACTGGAAGACACTTGAAGAGGAAACATATTGACATATGCCCCCAACAATGGTCATTCAGGTTAAGACACCAAAATAAAACTCCTGTTCATTTTCCAATTTTAGTGGTTTTTTGTTTTTTTGTTTTTTTATTTTCAAAGCAAAGTCGTTTCCTGTAGTCTCCCAAGTCCGTGTGGAGTAAAGCATAACTCTGCAATCAGCCACACACTGTGTGCAGTGGTATTTAAGAATTTTGTCCTGTTCTTGTGGCCTGAAAAAGTATTTGAAATCACTAATATATATGGCTTTGAGAATTATGTTTATAGCTCTGAATGATTAAGTTTATTCTCTTTTGTTTGAAGGAAAAAAGAAAGGCCATGCCTGGACAAGAATTAAAAGGAGATATCAGGGAAACATACATCAAAAAGGTAAGCACTTGAGTGTAAGGATCTGCTTACTGTCCCCCTGAAGCCCTGAGGGCTCCTGAGGGACCTGACCCCTTCCTAGCGGCTGCGCCACGAGGGCGTAAACTAAGACGCTGTAACAAAGAGGCCTGAAAACACAGTGGCTTGCGCAAAATGGCTTAGTTCTCAACACGGAATCACCCAGAGCTAAATGATCCGGGGAGACACCGCCATCCTCAATATATGGCTTTCTGCTGGGTCAAGAAATTTGTATTAATTTGGTAAGATGTTCCAGAGAAAGCCAAATGCAAAAAGCAGCCTGTATGTGTAGGTGGGTGTGTACATGTACACATGGTAAAAAACGAAAAACATATATTTGTACAAATGTATTTTTAGATATTTATAAGTTCTTATTTGTATGTATTTATCTATCTATATATAGACACAGATATACATATATGGAAAAATCAATAGGTGTTCATCAATAAAAATATATGCAGCGGTTTATATATGGTCATTGGAATATAGGTGATATTTATATTGTTATTTGTGTTTTTTAAGAGTATGTTTGTACATGAAAAATTATATTAAACATGTTCAAATTTTGCAATGAAAAGGTATTGTTTAAATAGTAAAATATACAGAGACAAGAGCCTAGGGGAATATTTTTGAACAAGTTAATTATGGCTCTCTCTAGAATGGTGATATTTCATATAATTTTTATTTTCTAAATTTCCAGTAATATATATGTATTACTTCTAGTTGGACCTCTGAAATCTTGTTTATTTCAGTAATGGTTTACTTCTTTTTTTTTTTAAGTAGCCTCCAGCCCCAGCATGGGCTTGAACTCATGACCCTGAGATTAAGACTTAAGCTGAGATCAAGAGTCGGATACTTAACCAACTGAGCCACCCAGGCGTTCCTCAGTAGTGGTTTAAAAAACTCCTTCCTTCTAGACAATGAGAGCTAGACCTAATTTTCCATGTGATTGCCAATTTTGAAACAGATCCATATAATAAGATTTTAGAGTCCAATTAAAATTATTAATTTTCACCAATCTATATATCTTATGTTCTTGTGAATTTACATGGCTGCCCTGTTGGTGAATGTGTACAATTTTGTTTGGAGAGAAAAAAAAGTGGTAGCATCCATTTTAAGAATGCTTATTTTCAAAATACCAAATATTTGGATTTAATCACTATATCATTTTCATTTAGGTCTCTGTGTATGTAGATAAACTCTAAACCACTTTGTGCTTTCCAAAGTACAATGAAATCTTGTACGTAATTTAAAATCTTCCCTTCTAAAAGTAGAGCATGCTCTAGACACCTGTTTGAGATCCCTTACCATTAACGTGCTTTCTTGGCTGAGTGAATAGGGAAAGGGGCTTCAGAATTGAATCTGGTGTTCACTCACTTGCTTTTGGTCTCTCATCTGAACTGCTGTTTTGTCCAACTCTGTATCTTCCCCTGCTTATCCCCAGACAGAAGCAATATCGCTGGTCAGTCGGTCTCCAGTGGGAGAAAGGGGAAAATGCGTCCGCAAAAACGTGCCAAGATCAGGGGTAAGATAAAGTTTGCGCCACTTCTACTTGGCCCCATGGGTCAATACAAATTTTGCTAAGGTTTTGAGGAATATAGATCTTCCTCAGTTTTTTTTTTTTTTTTTTTAAGATTTTATTTATTTATTTGAGAGAGAGAGAGAGCACATGAGAGGGGGGAGGGTCAAAGGGAGAAGCAGACTCCCCGCTGAGGAGGGAGCCCGATGCGGGACTCGATCCTGGGACTCCAGGATCATGACCTGAGCCGAAGGCAGTCGCTTAACCAACTGAGCCACCCAGGCGCCCTTCCTCAGTTTTTTACTAGCCAAAGTTACCAGTCAATTTGAGAACTGTGAAATCTAGAAAGCAAACCCATTTGGAGTCAGGGTTATAAATTGTTTGCATTTATATCATAGTTTTTATCTGCCCAGGACCTAAAATCCTTTTCCTGGGTTTCATCTGCTTTTTTGTAGAAATTTCTTTACCTTGCATCATTGGTTTATTAAAATGGCCAGACTTGGTAAATTACAAGTAGAAAACAAGTTCATTTTTTCACTGCCCTTTCAAATCTACCTTCTGGATGAGTTTTTCCTATCTTGGGCAAGCCTGATGGTTTTCCTCTTCCCTTGTCACAAGAGTATAAGTCTCTCTCCAGTAGTGAGAGTCCTTTCTGGATTAGTATGAAAACTTCAATATTTTCTCCATTTCAAAGCACCTCCCCTCCTTCAACCTAAGCAAACCTCTGTCTGGGCCACCCTCAGTGGGGATGTGGCATGGTCAGATTCTTCTCACATTCTCTCTTGGTTCCACCCACACTCAAGAGCTGCCGGTTTGGACCCCTCCAGGATTTGGGGGGGGCATGGATGAGAGAGGAGAGATAAGAATATGGAAGTGTGTCCCTTGACAGATGTAGTTCTGAGACAACATTGGGAATGCAGGGTACACAATCGCTAGCTCTTTCCTCCATGAGATTCTTTCATCAACTCCACAGTATGGTCTGGCACCACTGCTTGACTTCTTTGCAGAGAAATGTAGCCCTTCTTCTACTGCATGGATGTGAGTGAAGAGCTAGAGCTGGCAAAACTTGTTCCACCGATGCTTCGTAGGGTCACACAGGTGGTTTGGCACTGTTGCCTTATGCTGTGGATCGCTTGACAGGACATTCCCAGTTTTGCCACTGAAACTCCTGCATCTGGGATGCCCCTTAGTCCTGGGTGGCCTGGGACAGTTGGTTACCTTCCTTGGCGTTTAGTAAATTGTTCCCAACTATTGAGACTTTTACTAAAATTTTGGGAAAACAGGAAAGAATTTAAAATTCTGTCACACTTACTGTTAGAGATTAATACCAAGCCCGACAGTTTTTTAAAAATAAACCTGAATTATATTCTGACTGCCATGTTAGAGTTCATGGTGGGGGATTCAGTGTTACTAAATGGGTATTACAACCTGGGGACACAAAAATTAGTTAGATCCTGTCTTGCTTAGTCACTCTGTTTTCAAAGTAAAATACAATAGTGCTGTATTATGAATTAGCTGGTTTTAAGCTCCAGGTCTCCTTATACCAAAAATGCCACAGGCCATAATGGACTTCAATGTATTTCCTTTTTTTTTTTTTTAATTAATTAATTTATTTATTTGACAGAGAGAGAATGAGAGAGAAAGCACATGAGAGGGGGAGGGTCAGAGGGAGAAGCAGACTCCCTGCCGAGCAGGGAGCCCGATGCGGGACTCGATCCAGGGACTCCAGGATCATGACCTGAGCCGAAGGCAGTCGCTTAACCAACTGAGCCACCCAGGCGCCCCAATGTATTTCCTTTTTCTCCCTGAAAGTATTAGGCCTAACAGGTTTGACATAGCCACCAGTCCCAGGAAGGATATAACCAGAGAGAGGGACAGATAGAGACCAAAAAAGAACTCTCTATTTATTGGATTGTTCAAGGCTGTGATTAGAAATTTAGTGCCAAGCCTGACTGGGATACAGTAAGGCAAGAGTAAGATATCTGGATCTCTTCTCACGGGGCTGTGAACATAGACCTTCAGAAGAGGAATTAGAGAGAGCACCAGAGAGAGTCCATAACCACTTTGGCATCTTGGGTGGAGAAGAGGTGAGGAGGGCCCCTTAGAGGACCGTACCTGGGTGGATGACCTTCTATTGCCTGGTGACCCCACTTTCTGGAGGGAGAAAACAAGAAGGGGCAAAAAGATTAATCTGCCTTTTTGAGAACCATATTTCCACCTTTTTAGTAGTTCTCCTTAGCCCATTGCTGGTAATACCCAAGTCTTTTACTTTCTTATAGAAATTTATCAATCTTTGTAGACCCCCTCATTTGAGCTGCTTTTATCTTGGTTAAATTATAACAGAGTGATGACTTACAAGTCTGTAATTTGTTTGATGTTGTGATAAAGTCTAATTATCAGTATTTGTCCATGGGGCCATTTTGGTCTTGAAGAGATGAAAACTCTCTCAGTAATTGTGTAAGATAAAGTCCAGAAAGTGGGACTATTTACCAAGCAATCGGTCCATTTTGGGTTTAATTGAAAGAAAGATTCTTTTTGCTTTGCTGGTCTAATATGCTCATAAATCTGCTTACAGTTTACAGCACTTAGGACTGGGTAGTCTGGAAAACATTTCCGTACGGGGTCTACATAGCCCCACTCAGTACCACCAGATAGTGGGGCATTGAACACAAAAAGAAGAAAATGAATTTGTCTTCCTGCCTTAGAAACTAAATCATATTTGAATGACAGCAAACACTGAGATGCATATCCATAGCCAAAACTTGCAAAAGGAAGAACATTCTCTGCTACAACATCTACCAAGTCAATCCTTAATAACTATTTGAAATTAAGATTTTGGAAGACTCAATTCTACCCAATCTTCTTGGTTAGCCTTCTTCTGGTTAGTTTCTTAGATTCTAATGTCTTTGTCCAAATCCAGGTAGACAAAGCCCTTGGTCACGTTTATTATCACTTTCAGCACAAATGTATAAATGACTTCATTCAAGGTGTGTGGAATGTGTCTCCCCTGTGAAACCCGCCCTAGGGTTTCCCCTCACAGAACATCCATTTATTTCTGTTTCTCCACAAGAAAAAACCTGAAATGCCTTCACTTAACTTTGTGGTTTTTGTCTCAATTTTCTCTGAATATTTTAGTTTCTGTAATGGCAGTAATCATCATCTTGATCTCCTATGTTTGTTGGAAAGATTAAGTAAATTAGTAGATGTACAATAGGCATCTATTAAGCACTTAACACATGGCTACTTGAGATATATGTGGAATGCTGATTTCATTTGTTTGTTTATTTTACTAATGTAGGATATGAAAAATAAAATATAAGATAAACCTAAGATAAGATATCTAATTCTTGGTATCTTAAGACTAGGGATTATATATTTTTCTTCATCCATTAGACAGGCTTTTGGGAAGTTATATTTAAATGGAAATTTTGGAAAGCACTAATATATGCAATGCAACTGCATGTCTGTGATTGTGATTATATTTTTCTATTTTCTCAGGGAAAAAGAGAGGCAGATCTCTTACTAACTTAATTCATAGTGATAGAGCCCCACGGAGAAGATTCCGGTCAAGAGGTAAAGAAGAAAAGGGGAATAACTTTCAATAACTAAACAGCTAATTTCCTGTGCTTTCCTGTTTTCTGTGATTTTAGTAATAAACCCATTTCCCTAATTGCTTGATAGCCTAACTAACGGTTGAGAGATGTATACAATTTGGGTCATTTTCAAAATACATCAGAGAGAGAAACAAGATAATCCCACAAACAAGTAACTTGGTAACCAGACCTTGTGGGTCCAAGGACCACTGTAGTGATGCTGTTTTCATTGAACTGATAAATTTTGAGCTGGAAATTGTCTGTTGCCATATAACCCACATTATTTAGTTGATCCTCCTTTTGCTACATTGAGTCACAGGTTGCACACCACAGGTAGCCTGGAGTGGTGGTCAGTAGTCTTTGTCTTTCTCTACTTTCGATTGTGTGGGCTTGGACCTGTCGCTTGATCACAAAGCAAGAGAGCAAATTAAGCCAATCATTTTCAGCCCATCATAGCTCTGATAGTCTACCCAGCTCAACATTGGACCATGGACA
Organism: Phoca vitulina; assembly: GCF_004348235.1. Classification (NCBI taxonomy): domain Eukaryota; kingdom Metazoa; phylum Chordata; class Mammalia; order Carnivora; family Phocidae; genus Phoca; species Phoca vitulina. The sequence continues at coordinate 9,304,592 of NW_022589704.1, read as the reverse complement.
CTCCCTCCTCCTATCATGGGTCTAAACGTCAGCTGGAAGGGCAGTATCAGCTACACATCCTCCTTGAGTTAGTTCATTTGAAGACCTTTCATCCCTATTTCTGTGGAGTCCAGTCTCCAGCCGCCTCTCCTCATGCAGTGTGAAGATTATTCTAGAGTCCTGTGAGCTCCTCTTTTAGATATGGAGAAAGCTGATGTGAGGGAGAAATGAAGCAAAGCCAAGAACAAGAATAGAAGGCAGACATCATCTCCATTAGTCTACCCTGTCATTCATTCCCCTCTCTCTGGTCAGTCAGTTAGATCTCAATTAGGGAGACATAAGTACAGTCACCAGCTACCTAACTGCAGTGAAATAGTGTGGTTGGAGACCTCCCTTCAAAACATGGCAGCTGTTGTGTGTTTCATTGTCATATAAGAACCAGCGAGGCTGACTAGATTGGCAGTAAGGCAGTTTTATTGAAGCCTGATTTCTTTGTAAAAGCATTCTGGTTTCTGTGGGATTTGAAGGGTAAGATAGAGGTAGCCATTCTGTAGTTATGTATCAAAAATGTCACATGGAAGAAAGCCTTTGACGCTGGAGATTTGTAGAATGGACTTCCCTAAGCACCTCTATATTTTATAAGAACAAAATCCAGAACGTTGGAGAGGTGCATGTGCATTTGCAAAATGAGGCGGAATGAGGAAATCTTCTCTTTCAGGGCCAAGAAAGCACAGAGATGATAGTGTGAATTTTCACTCTCAAATACTTCCTGTGACCTGTGGTAAGGAGAAGGGGATGTTATATAAGAAGAGACTGAAACGAGGTGGGTTCCATAGTCTACCTGATTTGCAGTATGGAATTACCCATGTGAATTACACAACATTCAAAGAATTGAGGGAGGGAGGAAGGGCTCCCTAAAATGATATTTTTACACTCTCAGAAATTATACCGATTAGGTGATCACTCCCACAATGCCCAAGGAAACAAAGAGAAGGGAATCAGAAATAAAAGGGAAGAGGCCCTCAGCCTCCACCTTCAGATCCTGCCTCCCTTCTGGATGATTACCACCAGGGCAGGGTGCTGGATGTGGTGAGAAGACCGCAGAATTTAGAATTGGAGAGCCTGAACCCCAGCCACAGCTCTGCCAAGAGGGACTGATTCATCTGATTAGACAGTGGGACCTTTCTGAGCTTAAAGTTTCTCATCCAAAATGGGGATAGTAATTAAAAACCTGCCTCACAGAAGAGCTGTGAGGAATTAATTTACATAAGCGATGGAAAATACTTCAACAGCTTAACTGAGATATAATCACGTACCATAAAGTTCAACCCTCAGTGTACAATTCAATTTTGAATTTTGTTTGCGTTTTCCCAGGATTGTTCAGCCATCACCACAATCTAATCTTAGAACATTTGTGTCTATCCACCACTAAAGCAAATGCCATGCCTATTTGCAGTCAGTACGCATTCCCAGTTCATCCCAGCGCCCAGCCCTAAGGAACTACTAATCTATTTTCTGCTTCATAAATTGGCCTATTCTAGGTATTTCCTATAAATGAAATTATGTAATATGTCTTTTTATGACTGGGCTCTTTCACTTAGCATGATGTTTTCAAGGTTCATCCGTGTAATAGCATGTATTGGTGCTGCATTTTTTTTTTTTTTTGCCAAATAATATATTTCATGGTGTGAATACACCATATATATCATTCATCCATCAGTTTGGGCTGTTTCTACTCTTTGGCTATTATGAATAATGCTATTTTGAATATTCACGTATGAGTTTTTGTGTGAACAAATGTTTTCAGTTCTTTTGGTTATATACCCAGGAGTGGAACTGCTGGTTCATATGGTAAATCTATATTTAACTTACTGAGAAAGCACCAAAATGTTTTCCACAGTGGCTGCACTATTTCATATTCCCACCAGCAATATCTGAGGGCCCCAATTTTTCTATGTCCTTGTCAATACTTGTTGTTGTCTGATTTTTTAATTATGACCATCCTAGTGGATATGAAGTGGTATCTCATTATATTTTTGATTTGCATTTCTCCAATGACTGAGAAATGCTGTTTAGCATATGATTATCTTTTATGCATAGCTTAATTTTCCACTGGGTAACATTTCACAATTATTTTTAATGTCAGCTATCTATGATTTCAGGGATGGGAAAAGCTCTGCTTAATAATGCCCTTACACTGGATAAAAAATGTAATAAAGGCTACGGATGTTGGGTGATAACATTCTAAGCTCAGTCTCAACCTGAGGTTCTACCTTCACATTGCCCCAAGAGCCTTTGGAGACTCTGGCCTGTTCTCTGTCCCCAGCAAATTGAGATCCTCTCACTCTTCAGGTTCACTTGATTTTCCTTTGTAGATGATTTTGAAATACTTTTAAAAGGTTGATTCTGATGGTAATTATCACTCTTTTGTTTCACAAAGTTTTAAAGAAATGTTGCTCCAAGGCAGGAAATTCTCCTTTGAGGGGACTTACATGTTAGATTTGGGGATTCCAAAGGCTGAAAATGGAGGCTAGACTCTCCTGCTATAAATCTTGAGCCCAAGTTGGGTGGCTCCAGATGCATTGTGGTGGAGCCCGTCATCTGAGTTCTGAAGACAAAGAGGGCTCAGGCTGAACTTACCCTGGTCTTACAGGAGCCTTGATGAGGTGTATACAGAGTGAGGATGGAAAATGGTTCACCCCCAGGGAATTTGAAGTCAAAGGAGGCCACGCAAGATCAAAGAACTGGAAGCTGAGTGTGCGCTGTGGTGGGAGGCCCCTACGATGGCTGATAGAGGTATTCCAAGGACTGGAGCAGATGTGACTTTCCTTATTGTACAGTCATTATTTGCTCACCAAATTTTTGTTGAGTTATAGTGAAAAACCTGATGCCCCTGAGTTTACCTGCTGACCCAGGAAGAGATGCCCCACATTCATAACCTTCCTAAGATGTTGCACATTAATGTTGTAAAAGGGGCTCTGTCTGGATGAAGGCCGGAGCTTGGAGGAGGGAAAGGTCATTGTGACACAGGTGCATGCAGACAACTTCATGCACTGAAAGAAGACAGTCTACAGTCAAACAAATGGAAAGAGGATACCCCAGAGAAAGAACTGCATAAAAACCAGAACCACAACTAAAGTAGCTCTGTGGGTTGGGGTAGACTGGTTGTGTGTGATAAGAGGTGATCCATCAATTGGGGTTGTTTGTGGAGGGATTTAATATCAGCCTAAGGAGTTTAAACTCATAGACAATGAAAAATCAGTGAAGTCTTCTGAGGTGTGCAGTGACACATTTAAAACAATATTTTAGACAACCGTGGGGGCTTGAAATGATTTTAGTGTCTTTCAGCCCAAAGATACCTATACTCAACTTGCAATGCTCATGTCAAATGTCTCCCTTCTCTGAATATTCCCTGAATGACCTGGCCTGGTCCTCCCTTCCCTGAGCTCCATGAGTCCACTACTAAGACCCTTTTTATACTGTTTTATACTTATCCTTCCATGCATTCTCTTTTTCTTTCTAAATACCTCTAGGGTTTGTCCATCTTTGTGTGCCCAAGATTGTCCAGAATGTCTGATACTCAGTACACACGGGATAAGTGTGTGTTGATGGTGTATGGTGTATGGACTCAGCATGAGTGGTTATTGGTGGAAATGGAAAGGAAGTGGGAGGTGTGAACAAGGAAAGGAAGTGGGAGGTGTCAAAGAGATTATGAAGGAAAACCTCTTAAAATTTAGGAAAAAAGACAAGAGAAAAGAAAAAAGTTCTAAAGATGATTTTCCAATGCTTGAAATTCTACCACTGATTGAATTCTAGAAGTACGGGTGAGGAGAGAGAGATGTTTTCTCATTTAGCCACCCTGGCTTTGATCTGACAGTGGGACACCCAGGTAGAAATATATGGGAGGAGGATGGAAATGCCAGACTTACAAAATAGAAACATAGGCTAGCCACAAACTTGGATCTTTTTATCTTTCAGAAAGGACTTCTACATAATCCTCCAAGAAAATATTTCAGGAAAAGAAAGGTGATTATTATGTCACTTTTTATAAGTTCTCATCACATAACTGATGTCATATGTACAATAATTTATAGTTCTCAATTGGGTAATTATAATTAAACTTCCTCCAACCCTCCCCTCCCTTTTTTTTGGGCATGTGACTTCAGAGTTGCTACTTTGAACAATATGCTGTATAAAAGGCAAGATCTTCTTTGAATGGTAAATCATTTGAGGTGGAGATGATAAGGAGCCATCAAAACAGACCTTATATATATGCTTTAAGTGTAGATGCAGATGTTGTAAGGGTGTCAAAGTTGTAAAAGCAAACATGATTATGCAATACAAAAAAATTTTCATAATAAGATAGGGTCGGGGCACCTGGGTGTCTCAGTCAGTTAAGCATCTGAGTCTTGATTTTGGTTCACGTCATGATCTCAGGGTCCTGGGATCGAGCCCCGCGTTGGGCTCCCCACTCAGCAGGTAGTCTGCTTGTCTCTCTCTCCCTGTTCGCGCGCTCTCTGTCTCTTAAATGAATAAATAAATCTTAGAAAAAAATAAGGTGATATAGGGTCATCTCCAACTCAAATCCAGATTTTTAAAATCATCCTTACTATTGTCTAACTTTAATGAAATCTAGGGAAAAAAAGGCATATTTTCTTTTCTGATCCATTTCATCCCCTTTCACCTTCCATTTAAATGTGCACACAGACATTTTTTTTTTTTTTTCAGGGGAAATTATTTGCCCTTCTTGAGGATGGTGCTGTTGGGAAGGAAGTTCTTGGGAGATTGATGTATCATATGGGAGAGGCAGATCTGGAAAATTGTTTACTTTGATGCTACCCTTTTGGCTACATCAGACGGGCTGTACAGACCTCTTTTCTATCTGAGAAAATGATGTCTTCCTCTATGGAAGAAGTCTATGTAGACAACAAACAAACAGGTTAAGTGCAGTGTAGATTTAAGACAAGGTGATGGATTTTCCAAGATTGAGTATGAATAAGAACTTGAGAAAGAGGGGGAGGAGAGAAGTGTCATTCTTACATACTTCAAGTAAGAATGGCCATCCAAGACATTCACAGACTTCTAAGATAGGCCATGCCTAGCTGGTCAATGAGACCTCATCTTCCACTGGGAATGTAATTATCTGATGCTCTGGATCATTTGAACTTTCAGTCCTTGGGACATTTCATCCACTGGATTTCCTAAAGGGAAACTATTATTTGATCTATTTAGTATTTTAAAGACCAGCATCTGTATCATTTCCCAGATGTCAAGAGTTACTCAGTTTGGGGTACCTGGCTGGCTCAGTCAGTAGAGCATGTTACTCTTGATCTCAGGATCATGAGTTCAAACCCCACGTTGGTCATACAGCTTACTTAAAAAATAAAAATAAATTTAAAAAAATAAGATAAAATAGTTACTCAGTTAGATTACCCCTGTGAGCTGGCAACTTCTTATCAACAGGATCTACCTTTATCCATGGATACAACACTTTTCAGCAACAAATCTCAGCTGCCTCTATATTTGTGTCTCCCCATGAGCTCCTCAAATTGGCAGATCTTGCAGTCCATTATTACCCCTATGGGTCCTCTGTGCCTCTCAGAACCTCTTTTGCTGATGGAGCCCCTTGGCTTTTGGAAACTTCAGGATCACTCTTGATACCACATGATAGCTTATTGGCTCCTGACAAGGGCCACTAATATCTTTTGGTGACAGCTGCTGTGTTGTAAAATAATATATATTCCTCCAGTATATTGTATGCTAATATTTCTTAAGAAATAGCAAGTAATCTCTTTTCCTAAGCTAAGCAATATTCATTTATTTACTCATTCAACATATAATTATCAAGCCCATACTAAATGTCCAATGGCCATCAAAGTTGATTGAAACAATGTTTCTGACCTCAAAGATTGTTTCAACCTCAAATTCCAACCTGGGAAGGGGTGGGGGATTTTAGGTCACCCGGAGAGATGGGCAATGACGTGGCCACTTCTCAGGTCATTGTCTCGTGATCACACTTGTCTGTGACTACTTTGCCCTGGGCTGGAGATAAAAGCTGCATTACAGAGGGAAGGAGGCCAGGTCATTCTACTGAATATGCAAAAGCATTGTAAGTTTAGTGAGTGATAATCAATTACCTCTGAAAAGTCACCCCCGCTGACATCTTTTTGGGAGGAGAGAGGAAGGTAACCTTTTGGAAGAAAAGCTGCAGCACTGGGGACCTTGGGCACATTTTATCTTTGAGGCTGTGCTCTAAGAGGACTGCAGAAGTTAGTGCAGTTCTCTCTGGGATGTTTCCATGATTCCAGGACTCTGGGTCCTGTGGTCACTGGGGGCTGTTGATGATGAATTCTCTGCCTGATTCTGTCATTGCAACTCCTCCTGGTGGGATGATACTTTCTAATGTAGAGAAAAATGCCTGAGGGCCAAAGTAGGAGAACCAGTGTAGTTTCTCCAACTCCATCTGTGGAAACCAAGGCCCGACTCCCTGCATGGCTTCATAAAGGCCTACCTTGGGTCAGAAATCCAGGAAATTGAACTTTCATTGGGCCAAACAGTGGTATTTTGGTACTTCTTATTCTCCAAGTAGATATATAGGTCCATAAAACAGATATGAAATAATGGGTAGACTGTGGCTTGAATTCCTCCACAGATAGCTCTTAAATAAGGGATGGATGCAATCCTTGTATTCAATATTGTCATTCAATCTTTCTCTCTTTTCAACAGAGAATACCAAAGTCTCACGACAATACCTTAATTGACCCTTATGTAAGTACTACACCTCTAACCCCAGAATTATCCAGGCCTTGTCCCTCTGTGCACTGTGTCATTGCTGTGTTTTCCTGAAATCTGCTCACACTCAGTTGGAATGTGTCACTGTATGCGATGAATAGAGAACAGCAGATGCATCACCCACACCAGGGAGGTGGTTCCGGAGCTGGTGTCTCTGTCTGAAAACATCTTTTCCTATTTGTTCAGGGGAACCTTCTTGTTTCCTCATTTCCCCTTGAAAGTGAGTATGGGAGTCAGAATTCTAGACCACCGGGATCTCTAGAGCCAGGGCCTGAAGTGGTAATAGCCAGAGCTGACCTGCGGATTAGGGTTAAGGAGCAAATTTGAGAGAATAACATTTTAAAGAAGACAATAGGGGAGGAAAGGAAAATCCCAAACATCCACTCCAAAGTGCAGACAGAGCTAAGTTCCACCAGAAGGAACAGGCTCAGCCAAGCTGGTGAGGAGTCCAGGGGGTAGACCCTATTGTGAGTCCTGCAGAGAAGTGCATGTAGGGCAAATGGGCCCTTTTTGGAGGCCATGTATCCAGTCTCGAGGGAGCCATCAGGGTGCTAAGCTGGTGAGGGCTGAAACCATCACCACGTAGCCAATCACAGGGTGGTCCCGCAAGGCTGCCAGCTCTAAGGTCTGTCAAAATTATGGGTGACCGCACTCTCTGTGCTAAATCATACTTTAATTCCTTTCTTTGCATCAAAATAGACATCTGAAGCAGAGTCACTTTTGCACAACTCCAGGGGGCAGCACTCACAGATGATATCAAGCAGTAATACTGACACAGGACATCCAACAGAGAAAGGGTAGTCAGATAGTTTTGTGTACACTTTACCTTCAAAGCAATCCCCCAACAAGATTTAGATCTTATCCACACTGATTTTGACCCTTGACCAACTGAGGGAGTCTTCAATCATCTAAACAGCCCTCGAGTCCAGTGTTGTGTGGCTTGTTTGGGATGGACGTAGACCCTCACCCCTCTTCATAATCTTTCCGGGGTAGATATTATGGGCCAATACAACATTGACTTATAATATCCCCATGCCTAATAACCAGGCTAAATCTCAACTTGGGTCGACTCAACACTGAGTCACCTGAGGACCTTTGAAAAATAACATTGCCTGGATTCCACTCTAGGAAATTCTGATTTAATCAGTCTAAGCTATGTTTCGGACATTAGGATTGTTTAAAAGTCCCAAATGATTCTAATACACAAAATTACCCATTTTATGAATTAAAAAAATATCAGTGGCTGTGCCCACCCAGACCAGTTGATTCAGTATCTCTGGTGTTGGGACCAGGACATTAGTATTTTGCATACTCTGCCTGGATGATTTTAGTGTGCAACTGGACTAAGAAACAAACATATGTATCTGTTAAAAAGTATACGTATGGGAGATTCTTAAACATTGGTTGTATTTGTTATTTCCTTGTCCTTCTGGGGAGAGGGGTCATCACTTCCTGGAGATTGATGATAGTAATCTATGAGTCTCGGCACGGATGAGAAGAAAAGTGGCCCCATGTCTCCATGCCAGAGCAGTTTCAGCCCCAGTTGGAGGTGTCCTTGAGGATCCCCTGGAACACTGAATGGGAGTATTTGGCTAGACGTTCGTTGGGGCTAGCACCTCCTCATACACAGTCATTCTTAAAAACAAAAGAAATAGCCAGAACCCAATTCACCCAACACAAGTATTTTCACCTAAAAGCCCAAAACAAGACTCAAAATAATTGTTTATGAGTGTCTTTTCATCTTTTATCACTTTCCACATTAAGGGGTTTATCCCATCTTATTAAATTCTCAAAATTCCGCCTTTCCGTGAGTCTATGTCTCCCTTGTGGTATAGGCAAATGCATTTAACACTTTCTTTCAGGATCTTGTTTTATCTGCAAGGTAATAATATTATTCAGATTCCTATAAAATCACCTTCTTGTTTTGCTGCTAGTCTTTCTGTGTTAGAATCTCTGGTTTTATAGGGACGACTTTTCTGGTATGACACACAGGCCCCTCCTCCTGAGCAACATTGTAGATGGTAATTTCCCCTGAAGTCTCCATTCCATGCTGCTCCTTCTTACCTCGGGGAGAAGCATGGATGTGTCCAGGCAGGTTCACACAGAGGCAGCGAATTCTAGATTCCTGTAGCGGTGGCCTGCTGGGGTCTCACCAGGGATGCGGACATTGTTTTGCCTTCTAGCTGGGAAACTCCGACGTGTGTGAGACGTGCCGGGATGGAGGACAGCTGTTCTGCTGTGATACTTGTTCGAGATCTTTTCATGAGGACTGTCACATCCCACCTGTGGAAACTGAGAGGTTTGTGAGATGAAGTCCTCTCACCCCAATTAGGAAGACTTCCCCCTGCAATAGGAGGAATCTATGTGTCCAGGTAGAGAAAGAGCAGGGTTGGACATAGGGGTCCCACAGTATGATCCACAGAGCTGTTTAAAGACACTGGCAGCACGATGGAATACTGTTCTTTGCTGAGGCTGGGATGCTGAGGCTGGTGACTGGGTCCCTTGCCTTCATACTGCTACCGTCATTTCAAGAAGTTTTCCAGCCTGGGCCCCTGTTCACAGAGGTGGGAACACCAGCTGTTTGTGTTCTGCGCTTTTTCAGAAAAGGCAGGAAATATGACCTGGTTCATGCATTTTACCACGGGCTCAACGGGCTGATAGAGGCCTGGGGCCCCAGGGGTTAAGGCCCAGTTTTGACACTTGGGTGTGACAGCAGGGCGCCTTGTGCTCCCAGCAGCTCAGCTGGGGAGAGGAGAGCCCACCACTCACCCTGACACCGCCCTGCACGCATTGAGCCCCCTGTTGCCACCCTCCATGGGAGGAGGGTCGGGGGCTCAGGCCCCACGTGGGGTCTTGGAGACTCTGGGAGGTGTCCCCTTCATCTCCCAGCTGTGTCCATCGGCCATGCCTGAAAGGAGGATGGTGGCAGCCGTAGGAACAGGGGCTGTTTCCAGGGGCCTGGCCCTTGCTCACTTATGCTCGACCTCTCAGGAGCCCGTGGAGTTGCACCTTCTGCAGGATAGAGTCTTTTGGAAGGCAGCAGTGTCACGGGGAATCTGAGGTCCTGGAGAGGCAGATGCAGCCTGAGGAGCAGTTGGTGAGTTGGGTGCCAACCCCAAGCCTTCTCCTTACCCCAGACATGTGAGAAGTCCAACAGACAAGGTGAAGGAAAGGGTGCCCTGAGGGAGTCTGTTCATCCAAGCCATGTCTCAATCACCCTGAAATCATACCAGAACTGGATTGTGGAAAAAATAACTCAGTTATTGCATGTCTGTTTCCAAGAGCCAAAAATGTTTGGGGAAACTTCCAGAACACTGGTGTGAGTCATGCCTCTGCCTGGGCTTGTATATGGGCTTAATGTCTCCAAACTGCTTTTTATTCACAGCCTTCTTCTTTTGCAGAAATGTGAGTTCCTCCTCTTGAAGGTCTATTGCCATTCAGAGAGCTCCTTTTTTTCGAAGATTCCATATTATTATTATGTAAGTAACAACAACCAACCATGATTACAGGCCACTGTGATGTTCCCTGCCCTTTACACATGCACCGGAGGGATTTGTGAGCTGAATCCCATGGGATGGAGAGCATGAGCCACCATTATCGGTACCTTGTATCTCTGCTGGATTTGGGAACATTGAACTATGCCAGTAACTGTCCCATTGACATTTTTTCTCACCAGATTAGAGAGGTTTCTCAAAACCTAAGGGAACCCATGTGGTTGGACAAAATCAAGAAGAAGCTGAATAAACAGGGTTATCGCCAAGTGGAGGGGTTTGTGCGGGATATGCGCCTCATCTTTCAGAACCACAGGGTGTCTTACAAGGTAAGGGGGCTCTCCCTGCTTTCATTTCATTTTTTTTCCTTTGAGTCACTCTGCCCTCATATCCTGGTGCCTGGAGAATTTTACATTTCCCTCACCCTACGACAAGCCCGCACAAGGAAGCATTCTGGAAGGGAGTGACTTTTTCAATTCAAAACATAAGCTCACCATGGCAGGGTAAAAGTGAGTCAGAAGCTGTTTCTGCAAACAGAACCCCAGGCCCCTGAAAGCTCATTCCCCTGCTCCAAGGCGACAGGTGCCCACAGAGAACAGTGGAGTCCCGCCTGCTCCAAACCCAAGGAAAAATTGCATCTTAAAGTTATGTTGCCCTTCTTATCTCTCCCCAGATAAACTCACTGGAAGCTCTTAGAAGCCCCAGTTTCAGATTCCTTTGCATGTGAATGGAGTGTGTAGTTTACAGGGGTCACCAGAGAGGACTAGAAGTGGTGGGGAAGGAGATGGCTGATTGTAGTTAGACTGGGCTTTTTGATGGTTGCAAAGAACATAGATGACTTTTCTAAGTCTCACTAAAATAAACAACCCAAACCAAATAAATCGAAATCCCAAGTAGGCAGTGATTTCCCATTTCTGTCTACTTAATGAGAAATAATCGTGCATTTAGGAAAAAACAGTTACTCTTAGCTGCATGAATTTTTAAGCGTACCTGGTTAATGTAACTTAGGTGTTTAAGACAAGGTCTTCAACCTTCTTGATTGCAAGGTGTCTAATAACACTGACAATGAGGATCATTATTTTTGCCTTATGATTTATTTTTCAGTACAATGACTTTGGCCTAATGGGACTTAGACTGGAGGCAGAATTCGAGAGGAAATTCAAGGAAGTGTTTGCTATTGAAGAAACAAATGAGAGCAGTTCATTGGCATAGTGGGGGCTGTTGGTATCCTGGAAAATTCCCTTTGAGGGCAGAATTTTCACCTGCCAGTTGCTGTGAGGATTGGCTGCTGATGCCACCCCTCCCCAAAGTATCACCTTCTGCCAATGCCGGCTGGAGTTTACACCTCTTGGGTCTGGGGGCTGGCCCCCAGCCCCAAGGTGGGACGAATGTGTGGTGCGATTCATGCTCCTGCACTCCCCACGAGATCAAGCTGGAGCTAGTTTCCAGCTGGGACCACATCCATGCTTGGTTTTTTCCACCACGCGATCCTGCTTCCCTCTCCCTTCTTCTCCTGAAAAAATTCTCATAATAAATCACTTACTTAAGAGACTTTATCTCAGGCTCTGCTTCCAAGGAACCCAACTTTAGGTAACGGTCCCAGCAAACGGGCCTCAAGGATGGGGTTCTGGTGTTGGATCGCTGCCTAAGCAGATGGTGACAAGCGGAATGTTGATAGTCCCTGGGGTGTTCTAACAGTGCCGTTGCCGAAACGTTCACCTGTAGGAAACTGGATGAGCTATAGGGGAAGAGGCATACCAGCTGATATGATTGCCTGACATTTTACAAAAGGAGAAATAGTAACTCTAAAAATCATGGATTTTGATGGCTATTGCTAAGTGCCACTAATACGCTGAAAAGAGTAAACGACAGTCTGAAATCTGTTAATCACCACCTAAACAAAGAGATCCTCATACCTGCAGCTGGAAAGCAGACAATAAGGAAGGCCTTGCCCGAATTTTAAGAATGGCAGAACTTCAGAGAAGACTAAATTCTAAGCTCAGGATGGTCTCTGCTAAAGTTAGGGCACTAATAAAGAAGAGTGAAGCCCTGAACCTCAGAAAGGGACTCTGTAGGAAGATGTACATGAGAACTCTGAACTCCAGATACCCCTGAAGCCACTGGGCCTGCAGAAGAGAACTCCTGCCCCTACTTTGGAGACAGACCTTACCACCCCACTTCTTGCCTGAATGAGGACCATGCAGAGTAGCCTCAGCTTGCCCTGACTGGGAATGTCCTGCGTGTGGCTGCTAGGTGAGGAGAGGGTTTCTAGTTTCTAGTCCACTGTAGGACTGGCCAGCGTGTACCAGCAGGTGCCAGGGGATTGTGTCTGGGAGTGGATCCTAAATGAAGAAAGAGGAATATGAAACTGGGGCGCCTGGGTGGCTCAGTCGTTAAGCGTCTGCCTTCAGCTCAGGTCATGATCCCAGGGTCCTGGGATCGAGCCCCGCATCGGGCTCCCTGCTCAGCGGGAAGCCTGCTTCTCCCTCTCCCACTCCCCCTGCTTGTGTTCCCTCTCTAGCTGTCTCTCTCTCTCTGTCAAATAAATAAATAAAATCTTTAAAAAAAAAAAAGAGGAATATGAAACTGAAAAGAGGAGAATTGTTGATATAGGTGTACTCTCCTGTGCCATAGAACTTCATTAGCCTGGCAAGGGCCAAAGGTGATGGTTCTAATATGCTCCTGGGTGGCTCTTACAGGCTTGCTGTAAGCCAGGGTACACACTAGACAAAGCGGAAGTAGAGATACTGGACCTGTGGGGACAGATTATGAAAAGGGGGAATCTAAAAACCTAGTGAAATTGGCATGGCTCTACTCTGTACAACTGGAAACCCCATCCTTCAGGTGACTGCTCCTCAGGAGGCCTCAGAGACACTAACTTAACAAGGTGATAAATGCACTGCTGAGGAGACACCAGTATCCTTGAGATGCTCAGCAGGGGCCATCTTCTGTTGGTTGGAATAATGTAGTTATGTTTTACAGAACTGGATTCCCTAGTAGCAATGGAAATGGTTGAATAACAAAAGCAGGGGGCAGCATTTAACTGTCAGAGCAAGATGATGTAACTTTGGAATGGACAACAAGGTTAGAATGACAGCCAGGGGGCCTGGTCCACGGATGTCTCTGGAGATAGCTAATAGGACATGGTGTTCTTATAGGCAAGACAGATGGGCAGCCAACAAGGATATTGCTTCATATATACCATCAAAAGCAATTAAAAATAGATGAACAGATAGCTGAGTTCAGCTGCCCCAATGAAAAGTCAAGATCCCTTGCCCAGTTTCCAGACCTGAGTCAATTCTTGGACCCAAAACCTGCTGATGGAAATGAGGATTGCAAATGTACATGTAGTGATTTCTTCAGTTCTTCACCAAAAGGACCAATGGTCTTTTGTTCTAGAACTATATGTCAGAGAATGGAAAATGCATAGATCTTTCAAAGATTGTTGAATACAGCATCTGATTTGATGCTACTCTAGGGATGCAAAGCACCAGCATGGTCCTTGGTAGGGTGGAGTATATGGAAGTCAGGTAATATCCATGTCACAATGGGTCCACTCAATCCTTGGAGCCACCCCAGTTCCTGAGTGTATAATCAGGACACACATGAGAGTTGGATGAACGGGTTCTTTAACCTATAAAATACCCTGTGAAATAATAATGACTGTCTTAAGAAAAGCCCAGTGGAAGGCCCTGGAACTGAAATTTCCATGGTGAAATAGTCAAAAGCAATATCATATTCCTGGGCTGGGGAATGACGGAGATTAGTGCCACCTGCAAAGACTTCAAGGCTATAGTGGTTGTATCCTCATTACCCTTCCATTTGGTCTGGCCTCTGCAGAAACTACTTGGTTCGTGGCTCCTAGACATGTAATCAAGGGGCACCTGGGTGGCTCAGTCAGTTAAACGTCTGACTCTTGATTTCGGCTCGGGTCATGATCTCAGGGTTGTGGGATTGAGCCCTGTGTCGGGCTCCGCACTCAGCGTGGAGTCTGCTTAAGATTCTCTCTCCCCCTCCCTCTGCCCCTCCCTTCCTGCTTGCACACGCTCTCTCTCTCTCTCTAGAAAAAAAGAAAAGAAAAGAACTGTAATTAAGTTGTAGCACCGATTATAGTTGTTGTGGTATCCTCTTTAGAGCAGAGTGGCATGGCCCATGGTATACACTATGCAACTGTTAATATGGAAAATGTGCTTTTAAAATATCCAGTAGGAAATAGGATAAGAAGTAGTTCATGTTCACAGGGAGTGAACAGCAGTACACATTTAAAGTCTTGACCCAGGACCATATGAATTCTCGTGTTCTCTGTTACAATATAGCCTGAAGGGACCTAGTCTGCCTGGTCACTAAGATACAGTACATCAGTCGGCTATGTCAATGACTGTATTAATCAGGGCTCTCCAGAGAAACAGAATCAATCATTTTGGAAAGAGAACCATATATATATATATATATATATGGATTTATTATGTGGAACTGGCTTGTGTAATTATGGATGCAGAGAATCTCCACGATATGCCATCTGCAAGCCAGAGACCCAGTAAAGATGAGGTGTAATTCCTGCCAAGTCTGAAGGCCTAAGAACCACAGGAACAGATAGTGTAAATCCCTGTCCAAGAGAGTAGAAAATCCAAAAGAGTAAGCAAAGTAAATCCAAGCTCAACTAAGCTGCCAGGCAGAGGATGATTTTTCCCTTTCCCTCTTTTTTGTTCTATCCAAGCCCTTAACAGTGTGGATGGTGCCCACCCACAATGGGGAGGTCAGTTGATTTTATTGAGTCCACTGATTAAAATGCTGATCTCATCCAGAAACATCCTCAATGACATACCCAGAAATAATGTTTAAACAGGGCATCCCATGGTCCAATCAAGTTGACACATAAAATGAACTATCACAATGACAGTATGTGAATTAGGTCTGAGGAGCAGGAAGTGTTGAGTGTTCTGAAAGCCTTGTTGAGTCACACATACTCCAAGTGGTGAGAGATAAGCCCTACTAAGAATTCAGATACATGCCATATAGGTAAGATTTTAGAGGTTCAATGGTGAGAAGCATATCAGGATATCCCCTCCAAAGCTCCAAGCTATTATACCTTGCATCTTCTACCACTAAGAAGCACAATGCTTGATAGTCGTCTCCAGGTAAGGAGAATAACCATGCTTGCCAATTAGATGAAAGTTATTCTAGGCTTTGAAATGGGGCATGGTGTGGGGGGGTAGTACCAGCTGGGAGGGGGCAATGGTTATACCATCTTAATAATAAAATGTGTTCTAATCAATATTTTTCACCTAATAGTATATAATGAGCACCGTTACATGTCAGTAAATATGATTCTATATCATCCCTATTATAACTTTTATTTTTCATTAAGCCTCAATTGCAGTTGGCTCTTATTGATTATTCTTGGTGTTGTGAACGGTGCTAATTTGTAATGAGAGACTGCAGAGCCTAGTGTTTGAGAACACAGACCATGTTCTCAAAGCCAGCATAGGAGGTGGAATCCCAGCTCCTCATTCGCAGCTGTGCATCCCTGGGCGCGTGACTTGCCCCCCCACCCCTTGCACTGATTCCATCTATAAAATGGAGAAACTAGTACGTAGCTCACTGGATCATGAGGATTAATGAGTTAATATTTGCTGTGCTCTTCGGAAGTGCCTGGTCCTGAAAATAGTAAGTAAATAACTCACAAACATCCTTATATCAGTTAGGGCTCTTTGCCAGCCAGACTAGCTTTACGTAGGTTAAACAAAAAGACACTCTGAACAGATGCCCAGTGGCTCATGAAAGGGAAAGAAGGCTGGGCGCAGAGGCTGCAAATGGCCCCAGAACTGGGCTGGGCAGCAGGGGCCCAGCAGCTCCAGGAATTGAGCTCCAGGAACAACTCTGCCATCTTGTCAAGGAGCCACCACAGAATGAATGTTTTCCATCTTATTATTATTTTTTTTTTTTTTAAACTCCGTAGCAAACTTCTCTTGCAAGTCCAACTCCCAGAAGCATCTGGCTGGTCTGGCTGGCTCAGGGACCCGGTATTGATCAGCAGCTCCTCTGCTCCTGCATGTGAAGTGGAAATGTCGTCTACCCAGAGGAAACTGGGTGCTATTAGGAAAGTGGGGGAAGAGACTGGATGGCCAAGGAGATGAGGTCTGACCCACGGATGCTCTGCGGCAGGCCCTGGTGTCGAAGAGGGTGGGGCAGTGCTTGGCTGGTCAGAGCACCCAAGGTCCCCGAACCAAATGGAGCAGGTTGACTGAGGTCCCACTGTCCTATGCTGTGGAGAAAAGGCCGAGTTGGTCTTCACGCTTGAAGGGAGGTTGTCTACTCCCCTCTCCTCCAGGACAGCCAAGGGCAACGAAGGGCACTAAGCCTGTCACCCCGTCAGTCTGGTCTACCTGGACTCAGTTGTGGGCTGTTTGCTGAGATGCTGGGGAGCTCGGCCGTGACCTTACAGGGGGCGGTGGGCCTGTGTCCCTGGGAGCTGTAGGAGGACCTGGTGCTCCTGAGGTCCTGAGTCTCTAGGTAAGGACCCCTCAGCCTGAGCCTCCCAGGGCAGCTCCGCTGGGCTCACCCCCTGCTCTGCTGGGCTGAGAGGAGACAGGGGGTTCTCCAGCTCTATGTAAACCGGGTGGGGAGGCTTCGGGAGGCCAGAGATCAGGGCCCAGGGACTGAACCGCCTGGCTGGGTTTCCTATCAGGCCAAACACTCACTCATACACACCGAGTCAGGGGCTCTCTCTTTCCTAGTTTGCGGATAGGGAGTTAGCGCTGGAGACAAGCAGAGGGAGGGCTGAGGCCCCGATTCCTCGGAAAGACAAGGCTGCATAAGTAAGTCCTTTGAAACAAAAACCAGATTCCTCCTTTAACAAAGAAAAAATAGTCTTAGGCTTCTCGTCAACAATTTCTCTGTCTTATCTGTATAGGTCTGTAAGTATTAACTCCGGCTGAAATTCTAGAATAATCCACGTTTTTTCCCCAGGCATAGCATTTGCTCTGTCATTTTGTTTACTGAACAAGCCTACCCTAAGTAGGGGAGCATTGTGTTCCCGTGGGCACAGGAGAACACAATGTGCACAGCGCTGGCTGTGTCTCAACAAGGGGTGCTTTCTGTTTGATATCCTGCACACTCACGTCTCTCTCCCTGGGGTGGGCAGGGGGTTACGGGGCACTGGAACCATTGGCATCTCCAGAAGCACGGCCAGTCTGCTGCTTAGGACTGAGGATGAGGCGGTCTGCTTTAGACCTGCAGGCCTGAGTTCCTCACCAACCAACCTCTTGTGGAAAACAGCTAGAAACTCTGGACAGGGGTTAAAGAACAATCGCCCGAGGCCTCTGAAAAGTAAACCAAAGCAGGCCAACTTTAGAGGCAAGTCAAAACTCAAGAGGAAACAGCCGATGCAAGACGTTTACTGTTTATTACAGTCTTGCACGGGGTGGCCAAAACCTTGGTAGAAAGCCCACCCTCCCTCCGGTCAGCAAAGCCAGGGAAGAAGCCCAGGGCCACTAAGCTTTCTGGGTAGCGAGGGGGAAATGCTAGAAAGGAGAAAGTCACAGAGAGGAACCCCAAATTCTGTGTCTAAACCCTCTCCACCTCGCTGGCTGACGCCCGGGACCAAGTGAAAGCAGGCTGAACTAGTCTGAGCTGTACCCGATGAGGAGGCAGGGGGTGAAGTCTGAGCCTGGCCTTGTGAGTGACCTGCTAAGACAAGTGGAGCACATTCTAATTCCAGCAACAGGTGCCAATTAGCTGCCTATTTAGTAAATCTAGATCCAGCCTGGACACAGGGTGTTCGGAACAATAATCAGATACTTATCATACCTTCAACTGGCACTGCTGCTCAGAACCACGGGTCTGAGATTTTTCATCTGACCTGAAACCACTTATTCCTACATTCCATCAAATCTAGGACTTTTCTCTCCCCTAATCTTCCGTCAAGGTTTCCTCTGAACCCCATGGTGTGTGGGACAGAGAGAGTCTACACTGGTTCATACCAAACAATGCACTATAGTTCCTATAGTGGTAATGTCAACTCTACCCCCACTGGAAACAAGAGTGGGAAGTGTTCAGGGGAGGGTTGGCCCTGAGCTCAGACACTTGTCTTACATCTTCTGCCAGAGCTGCTGGGGAGGCAGGGAGGACCACACTCCACCCCACCACCTCCAAGGGCCCATCTACAGTTGCCTGTGTTTAGATGGGGAGGAAGACGCAGGACCCCAGCCTTGTGGTCTCAGGAGCACAAGTCTTAGCTGCAAAATGACGTGTCCCCAGCTTCTGGCTTGTCTGGTGTCTATGGCCACTTCCCAGGGTCTCTGAGAACAGTGACGGAGCCCGTGGCAGATACTCTCTGCATGCCCTTGGACATGTCCACTCTTCGAAGTTTTTGCAAAATCTTGTGTCACTGCCTGTGGCCTGAAGTGTCCTTTACTTTGTGACTATTCAGGAAATACAATAGTCCCTGGGTTCCTACAGTGTACCTTTGTCTGATGGCAAGTGGTAAATCGAGGCCCAACCTACTCAAGCTCCCTAGGGAGCAAGGACACAATTTCCAATACTGGGTTCTTACAGGCACAGCCCAGAAAAGCCTTTATTTTCTTCACATCTTGGCCTGGGATCCAGGCCCTTGGATATACGTGAGCCCCTCACTCACCCTGACTCCACATTCAGGAGGCTAAAGTCCCCCCTCCAACACCGTGAATTGTTCATGGGAGGGAGTGCCGTAGACTATGGATGGAATGCCCAGAAAAGGCAGGGTGGGGTCTCCTTTCTCTATGGAGGGGAGGGTGTCACCTACAAGACTGAGCCCACTGGCCGTTCTCAAATGACGGGAGAAGTTGCAGAAATGGCATCTGACCTCCAGGGAACTTTCCCTGTATTCCCTTTATGCCCCAGCGTAATGGGCCAGAGTCAAATGAGAGAGGTGAGGTTTCAACTTCAGTGTCATCCTCTTGAGAAATCAGTACAGCTCTGCTGGTTGTGGTCTTGCCCATGAACTACTGGACCAGGACACCAGGGAGGCCACCTGCTGCTGACCAACCTCATTCTAAGGTGACACATGGGATGGCCCACAGAGCCTGGTGGAGAGCTCCAGGGCCACACCTCTGTGTTCCCGGGGCCACTTGATGACCTGGCCAGGCCCTCGTGGTCCTTGTGTACAAGTGTGCTGGGTCCTCCCGGGTGCCAGCCCATTTCACGAGCACAGTACTTGTGCATGTGGGAAACACGGGCCCCAGGTAGGACTTGGCCCTGGGGGAGAGCTCATTAGACTCTAGTTGGGTTTCCCCTGGGCCAGGACCGTTAAGCTGATGGTTTGCGGAGGCCAACCTCATCCTCTGCGCGCGGGACTTTCTCAGCCCCAGGCACCCGTGCCCTGGGAGTGCCCAAGGTCTCCCCAGCCACACCCACTTCTAGCCAGAGCTCCTGTTGGTAAGGCAGCCTCCCTTCCCTTCACCTCCGGATGATGGTCAGCAGGTGTGGACTTCTCTGTCCAGGCCAGAAGCTTGTCTGTGTGTGCGCCAACTGCCAAATATCAAAATCATCTCAGAACCAAGTCCTTAAATTGGTTAACCTTCATGTAGAAAGAAATAATGGCGCTCCTACTACTAGTTTCGAGGGGTTAAATAGTTACAAGAAGGATTTTCGGTTTCAGTTTCTCTGAAGAGGCAACGGAAACCAGTTCTAAGGAGACTGCAATACTGAGCAGGATCACTAGAGGGGAGGGCAGGCCTTCAGAAAGTGGCCCAGACGGCTTTCTCAAGTTGCCCGGAGGTTCTCTCCATCACGTCACTCCCCACAACCTGCTCCCCTTAACCTCTCCCCAGAGGCCTCTTCCCAGCCCCCTCCCCAAGGAGTCACTCTCTTCCCTCCCACTTCACCCCCAGCAATCCCTCTGGCTTTGTACAAACTTTGCCGTGACAGGAGTCTGCAGCTCGGCCACCACCTGGACAGTCGCTGAGATTCTGCTCCGCCCCCATCTCAGCCCCTCAACACTGAAATATTGCCACCAAATGCCCACAGAATCCGTACGGGACAACTGTATTATGACCATGCAATTGCAAGAGGGTAGGACTCCCAGCCTCTTTACCCATCAGGGGCACAGGTAGATGAGAACTCGTGGAAAGAGATATGCACCCAGAAGCCGGACCCAATTCGGGGTGTTATTGGGCCCCTCTGAAGTGCATCCCTTTCCCTCACCCCAGTTCCAAACCAGCGGACAGATCAGTATAAAAGCGAAACAGATGGGGTTCAAAATACCAGCTTTCTTCCTGATAAAAGCTACATTGGGAGTCATGGCTTAGCATGTAGCAAAAAGGGATCCCTCAAACCGAACCCCCCAATTGAGCTTATCCACACAGCCTCAGGCTGCTCCAATCAATCATACACACCCCCAGCCTCCCACAGCCCCCCAAGCTCCTGTCCCTGCGCGCTTGACCTTGGAAAAGCCACAGAGCCCTGGCCTCCCCAGGCGCCATGAGCCCAGGAGACCCAACAAGGAGCGGGCTCACCCCTTCCACCAGAGAGTCTCCCCAGAAAGGAGGGAAGGGCAGGGGGTCCAGGTGAGTCCCACTGATGGACTTCCAGGGACATTGGGGCAGGGCCTGAGTGCTCCCACTCACGTCCAGGCGCCGGCTCCCCCTCCATTTCCACATCCACAGAGGTGCCGAGGCTGTTACCCCCTTGCCCCAGTGGCCACTGTTGCTGCTGCCGCCACATCTTCCCGCCCTTGAGTTCCTCTATTGGCCTCTATTCCAGGTGCCCTAAGCAGACCCACCAAAGAGCTGGCACGTGTATGCCAACACCCAGCACGGCGGCGGCCTTGGGTCAGCCCGCTGCCCAGGGACAGAGAAGGAGAGGGACAAGGGACACTAGGAAAGGCTGGTGTCATCTGTGTCCCGTGGAGGCCAGAAGTGGAGGATAGCTGTGCCCAACAGTGGCTCAGCTTACTCGTCCTTCCACCCCTGCGAGGGAGGGAGGGAGAGAGAGGGGCAGAGAGACCCAGGCGTGTGCAGCGTCCGGTGTAGACACCTGGCCCATGGGTAGAGGAGTCCTTGTCAGCACCCTGGAATCCCCGCCAGACTGCCATTCGCTTCTTTGGGGGAAAGACAGAATATCCATGGAAACAGGGGAGAAACCTCCTTCCCCTGTAGTTTCAAATGTCATGAAGTCTTCTGGGTCACTTCTCAGGCTTTGTGCAATGATGGCTCAGATCCGAAGGAGAAATCTGTGGACAGACAGGACTCCGAGGCGGAGGGTCACGCTCCCCGCAGGGCTCACCTCCCCGTGTGCGCCCAGGTCCTGTCGGTTCCAGCCTCCCTTTCCATCCAAGGGAAGCCTATGCTGCTCAGCATTCCAGTGACTGCTTTTCGGGTGTCACAGGGCTGCAGTGGGGAAGTAGCCCTGCAGTCAGGGCACCTTCAGCCCAGGCACCTGAGATGTTAACCAGAGTCACTGCCTTGGCTGTGGCCTTGCAGATTTCTCTCTTACCTCTGGCGGATTTCCAGGAACACTAAGCCCATTTCCCCTGGTTTATGATGCTGAGCATCTGGGCTCTCTCCAGCCCTGTGTTCCCACGCTGGGACCTTGCTGGACCCAGGCTCTCCCACAGGAAGGAAGAAGATGGGAAGTTTCTGTCTTTCCCTCTTTCGCCCCCCCCCAGCCATGTCAGCTAGGGGAAGGGGCAAACACGGAGGTCCCCCCTGCCCACCCCATTACACTCAGAAACCCTCTTAGACAGAAGGGCAGGAAGCGCTTGAGGACACAAAGATGTTTCTGTGTCTTTGCGCCAACAAGTGAACCCCTGGGGCCTGGCCTGGCTCCTCCGGGCCCTCATAGTCCCTCCTCGGCCTCCATTCCTGCTGTTACGTGTCTCGGGGCCTGAGAACCCTCGTGGAGCTTGCAGGAGAGAGACAATGCCCAACAATTCAGAGATACTTTCACTTCTCTTTTCCCCATTTGGGCGGAGCTCCCTGTGTGTGAGGCAATTCACAAACTTCCTGCTCTGGGCTCGGCAGCCACCCTGAAGCAGGCCACCCCAACGGAGGGTTCGGAGGCCACATTTGAGGCCCAGGTGGGGCCCAGGCGGGGCCCAGGGGGGGCCGGAGTGGGAAGATGGCCGATGGAGGCAGCGAACTCAGCACCAGGTCAGTCTTGATCTCCTTCCCTCTCACCCCTGTCTCTCTGGCCATGGACTGCTTCGCTGTCTTTCTAAAGACTGAAGTTGAGACACTAAACTAAATTTCTACTTTAGACCCGGTTTGCAAGAATGCCGGCTTGCCATATACGAAAGGGCAGGGAGAGCTAATGAGGAAATCAGGTGTTCATCCAGCCTGCCCCACACACAGGACCTTCTTGTTTTGCAACCCTGCTCAGCTGGAGGCCTGTCTGAAGTCCCGGCCCTTTATGAGGCTTGCAACAGGGATTTGTTGTCTCCTCGTGACCTCTGAACCTTCTCCTTTCCCTCCCGCCTCCTCTCCCTTCATGAGTCAGTGCAAAGAAAATATACAATTCAGGGTCAACACCTGACTTAGACTCAAACACGGGGTGCTGTGGTCTCACATCTGTCCTGTGAACAGGCCTCCATCGGACCCTGCTCCTCTCTGGCTGGGGGGCCAGGTTCTCCCTCGTCATCTTGACCGAAGGAAGTAAGAGGAAGAGAACCAAAGAGTAGTGCAGGCTCAGGGGTTTTATCTTGACTATAATTTTCTGTTCTGGAATGGGTTATGTCTCTGACCCCTCAAAAAAGGGGGGGGGGCGGAAATCCTATATTTTTCTCTACTAATGGGTCAGAAATAATATTACTTAATATTTTAATCAATTTATTGTTTAATACAAAAGAAATGCATTATACATTCTTGTTCATAAATTTTTAAACAAAATGGAAGTATGTCAAGGGAAAGAGCCCTGTTTATCACCTATCCCACAGCAGCTTCCAGTCAGGGTCCTATTAAGTATTTCCGGCATAGCCTTTCAGGTCTTATTCTATACATTTCTATGTATGGGTTCGTTACCTAAATATGCACTTTGTGCCTTGTTTTTTTAATAAATGGGATTATATTGTACATGCTGTTCTGCATTTTTCATTTTCTCTTATTTTAATAGTGAAAATCCTAGAGATCACCTTAATATAGATCTACTTCATTCTTTTTAAGAGCTACATGCTATTCCATAGAATCAATATACCGTAATTTTTAAACCATCCCTCCAGCCCCCATTGATGGACATTTAGGTTATATTCAGTTGTTCGCTTTACCAACAAGCTATGATAAGAATCATCTGTTTCCTTATACTTTTGCACATTTAAAAGTATTTGTCTCGTGTCAACAACCAAAAAAGTGGAATCGTGGAGGCAGAGGTTACTAATATTTACTTGTTTATACATCCTGCCAGATTGTCAAAGTAGCTGAACCAATATATTCTCTTAACAATATCAAATGAGATAAACCATCTCCCCACACCCAAACTTTGCAAAGGTGGTGGGTAAAGAGTTGCATCTTGTTTTAATGTGCATTTTCCTGATTCCATGGGAGATTGGACAGTATTTATTGGCCATTTGCCTCTTCTATGAATTGCTGGTTTATTTATTGCCAGTGTTACTCAGTTGACATGATTGTCGTTTCTTTAATGAGAAGGGAGAATTTGCTAAATATTCTGAAAGTTATACTCTCCTTGTCTCTGAAATTTGTTTATGGTGACTTGATCTTATTAAGGCTTAAAATTTACAGTGTAGGCTTATTATAGTATTGATTTTATAAGCTAGATGCACCCTCTGTTATAAATAATTAATGTGACGTGGAAAAGTTACTGGTGAATTCCATACACGATGTTCAGCCACAGCTCTTGAGCTCTTAAGATGGCAGATTCAAGTCTACCTTCACAGCAAGCCAAGTTCCTTCTCTTACATCTCAAAAAATGTTTTCTCTCTCAATTGTGGGGCAAAATTGTGCTTCCTTTGAAGCAACGTTAGCCTTTACAGCTTTTATCTGCTCCCTGAATATTCCTCTCTTTTGCTTTTTTACTTTCTGCTCAGAATGATTGTCTCATACTTTTCTTCCATGACAATTATTTAATTTTTAGTAATTTTTGCATTTCTTGTCATTTCTATTTTTTTTAAGTTGATTGTGTTTATTTGGGGGGATCTTAATTTGTTTCTGCAGCTCCGCAGCCTCCACTGTAAGCCACATTGTTTGTGTGTGTGTGTGTTTACCATCCCATCTTCAGGCTCTTGCTGTATTTATTGAGGTTTTTACGTGATTGTAAGTGCTTTGGGGAGGTTTTCTGCATCCTCCGGGTTATTCTTCCAGGTTGATTCTGTCCGCAGTTTGGTTTCTGTGCTGCTTTACTGGCTTTTTCACGTGCCCATGGTAGTTTTATATTCCGTTTCACTCGTGATGGACCCCCAACCTCCACTCTACACAGGCTTACTCTGGGTGAATGATTTCTTTCCCCGAAATGTCCAGTCTTATCGGAGACTGAATTTCTTCCCATCTGATCTACAGTTTGAGGGCTCTAGGTTTATTCTTACCCATTTTTCCTGAGGAAACTTTAATTAGTTAAACCATCCCTTCCCCCCTGATCTGTGCTAGCCCAGTGGTCATGTATGCAGGACCTGTTTCTCGAGCTCTCTCCTCCACTGTTGGCTGTGCGAGCCCCTCCTTAAGCCCCGCACACCATGCTGTGACAGGGACCACGGCTTCAGATGAACTTTTGATATCTGTTGAAGTAAATCTTTTCTTCTCTCCTCCCAAAGTGGCTTGGCCCTTTGCATCTCCAAATTGGCTTGTCAACATCCTGCCACGAATTTGTTTAGGATGGCATTGAATCTATAAATCAATTTGAAGAGAATTGATATCTTTATAACATTGTGTCTTCTATCTCATTACTATGGTATATTATTAATTAAAAAATATTTTCTAGTAAAATTTATATTTCTCTACCTAGAGGTCTTACACTTCTTCTGCTAGATTTATTCATAGATACTTGATATCTTTATGCTATCAAATCTACATAATTTAAAATCGATTTTCTAGCTGCTTGTTACTAAGATAAAAATAAAGGGAAACTTTGCCAAACTCTTGAATTCTAAGGACTTCTATGGAGATATATATGTATATATGTGGATTTACATGGATACATAATGTCAGTTTTGTTTCTTCTGATCTAATCCTTCTACTTATTATTCCTTTTTCTTGCCTTACTGCGTGGGCGAGGACTTTGTATATGGTGAACATGAGTACTGATAGTAATGATTCCGTCTTGATCCTAACCCCAAAGGGAAAGTTTTTTATCACTGCACAATTATGGGTGATGTTTGCCCTAGATTTCTTTTATAAAAAGGCTTTATAAAAGACTTAACAGATTAAAGAAGTTTTATATTGGCATCTGATACTTTCAACATGGGAGGTGTTTGTGGCCCTGTTTTCTGTTATTTCTGCCTGTTCTCACTCACACATTTTTTAAACAAACTTTTAATTTTGGAATAATTTTATATTTACAAAGAAGTTGCAGAGACAGTACAGATTCATTTCCTGTGACATTATCCCTCTGACATGACTGTGGTACATTTTTCAAAACTGAAAAACCAATATTGGTAACATCACTGTGCATTAAACCCTGGACTTTTTTTTCAGTTTCATCAGTTTTTCCATTGATACACATTTTCCATTAATACACATTAATATACTGTTCCACAATCCAATCCAGGACTCCACTTTGCATCTAGCCATCCTGTCACTTATTCACTTCTGGTGTGTGACAGTTTCTCAGTCTCTCCTTATCTTTCACGACCTTGACAGTTTGAAAAGTAGTGGTCAGGCATTTTGTAGACTGCTTTTTAACTTGCATTCATCTTGATGGTTTTCTCATGATTAGCCTGGGCTTACAGGTTTTACGAGAGCATACCAAGGAGGTGAAGGGCACAGAGGGTGTATCTAGCTTTTTAATTTAACAATAAAAAATATTGTTAAGCCAATCTCCTCCTCACATCACATCAGGGGATATATGCCAACCTGACTTATCACCAGGGAAGTTGACCTTGATCATTTAATGAAGGTGGTGTTTGCCAGGCTCCTCCACTATAAATTTACCATTTTCCCCTTTCCACAAAGAAAAGGGAAACATTCTGTTCTGTTCACAAAGATTATTTTGCTTGGTATCTTTGCGTACTAGCATTGTATTGGGAAAATTACTTTTAGGTAAAATCGAGGACTGCAATGAAGGTACGACTTTGGGAAGAGTTTCGGTTTGCTGCATCCAGGTACCTCCGGGAACACTTTAACACAAGTCAGGGTCTGAGAGCACCTCGGGGGAAGCCAGGTGGTTCCAAGACCAGAGCTGCCCCCTCCACTCCATTCTCACTGGGAAGATGTCTGGGGGTGGCTGGGACTCCGACTGGACCCTCCACCTCGTGTGGACTCCAGACTTCATTTCTGTCCCCCTCACCCTTTAAAGTTGTCAAACCCGAGGTTCTGATTCCCTAGGATCAACAAATGCCTCAAGTCAAAAGTGGTTCTGTGCTTGCTTGCCTCTCTGGTTTCTCCTTTCACCTTTACCTTTGCCTGGTTTCATCTCTTCAGTAACATTTTTAAATGCTTTTTAAAGCTGTCTTGCTTGTGAGAGTTGGGAGAGATTGGGGTTTTTGAATCCTGCCCCACCACACCAGGAATTTACAGCCATGGATTGCCTAGTTGATTAGCTGTCAGTTTTCAAAGTTTATTGCTTGAGGTTTGGTCGTGGTTCATGAATTTTTTTCTCTGAATGCTTTTAAGATTTTTCTCTTAGCCTTTATACTGTAATAAGTCTAGATTTGTTTGTTTCTTAAAATTTTTAAATTTTTTGTTTTTGTTTTGTGTTTATCCTTTTGGGGTTTCTAGACTTTCTTGAATTTGTGAGTTGATGTCTTTTGTTTTTTTGTTTATTGGGTTCTGTTTTTTTGGTTTTTGTTTTAATTGAAGTATAGTTGGTATATAATATTAGTTTCAGGTGTACAACATAGTGATTTGACATGTATATATGTTATGAAACGATCACCACAGTAAGTTTAGTTACCATCTGTCACCATACAAAATTCTTAAAATATTATTGACTATATTCTCTGTGCTGTACTTTACATCCCCTTGACTTACTTATTTTATAACTGGAAGTTTGTACCTCTTAATCCCCTTCACCCTTTTTACCCATTCTCCCACCTACCTCCTCTTGGGCAATCATCGGTTTGTTCCATGTATTTATGAGTCTGTTTCTGTTTTGTTGTGTTTATTCATTTGTTTATTTTTTAGATTCCACATGTAAGTGAAATCATATGGTACTTGTCTTTCTCTGACTTATTTTACTTAACATAATACTCTCTAGGTCCATCCATGTCATTGAAAAATGACAAAATTTCCTTCTTTTTATAGCTGAATAATATTCCATTATATAACATATATATATATATATATATATATATATATATATATACCAAATCTTCCTTATCCATTCCTCTATTGATGGAAACTTACGTTGTTTTCGTATCTTGGCTATTGTAAACAATGCTGCAATGAACATAAGGTGCACATATCTTTTTGAATTAGTATTTTCATTTTCTTCAGATAAATACCCAGAAGTAGAATTGCTTGGTCATATGGTATTTCTATTTTTAATCTTTTGAGGAAACTCCATACTCTTTTTCATAGTGGCTGTACTAATTTATATTCCCACCAACAGAGAATAAGTGTTTCTTTTTCTCCACATCCTCACCAACACTTGTTATTTCTTGTCTTTTTGATTCTAGCCATTCTGACAGGTGTGAGGTGACCTTTCATGGTTTGGATTTGCACTTACCTGAAGATTAGTGATGTTGAGCATCTTCTCCTATGTCTGTTGGCCATCTGTCTGTCTTCTTTGGGAAAATGTCTATTCAGGTCCTCTGTCCATTTTTTAATTGGATTGCTTGTTTTTTTCTGGTGTTGAGTTGTAGGGATTCTTTATGTTTTAGATACTAATCGCTTATGGAATATATCATTTGCAAATATCTTCTCCCTTCACTAGGTTGCCTTTTGTAGATGGTTTCTTTCACTGTACAAAAGTTTTTAGTTTGAGGTAGTTCCCAATTGTTTAGTTTTGCTTTTGTTGCCCTTTCCTAGAGACAGATCCAAAAAAATATCATTAAGACCATTTGTGGCACCTGGCTGTCTCAGTCGGTAGATTATGTGACTCTTGATCTCAGGGTCATGAGTTCAAGCCCCATGTTGGTCATAGAGTGTACTTAAAAAAAAATATTGTTAAGCCAATGTCCAAGAGTTTACTACCTATTTTTTTTTAGGAGTCTTATGTTTTATGTCTTACATTTAGGACTTTAATCCATTTTGAGTTTATTTTTGTGTATGGTGTAAGATAGTGTCCAGTTTCATTCTTTTGCATGTAGCTGTCCAGTTTTCCTAGCACCATTTATTGAAGATACTGTCCTTTCCCCATTGTATATTCTTGCCTCCTTTGTCATAGATTACTTGGCTGTATAAGTGTGGGTTTATTTTCAGGCTCTCTATTCTGTTCCATTGATCTTTCTATTTTTGTAGCCAGTACCATACTGTTTTGATTATCATAGCTTTGTAGTATATCATGAAATCTGGGATTGTGATGCCTCCAGCTTTGTTATTCTTTCTCAAGATTGCTCTGGCTACTTGGGGTCTTTTGTGGTTCCATGCACATTTTCGGATTATTTGTTTTAGTTCTGTGAAGAATGTTGTTGGTATTTTGATAGGAATTATATTGAATCTGTATATTGCTTTGGGTAGTATAGAAATTTTAACATTAATTTTTTCGATCCATGACCACAGTACATCTGTCCACTTATTTGTGTCATCTTTAATTTCTTTCATCAGTGTCTTATAGTTTTCAGAGTACAAGTCTTTCACCTCCTTGGTTAAATTTATTCCTAGGTATTTCATTATTTTTGGTGCAATTGTAAACAGGGTTGTTTTCTTAATTTCTCTTTCTGTTAATTTATTATTAGTGTATAGAAAATACAACAGATTTCTGTATATTAATTTTGTATCCTGCAACTTTACCAAATTTATTTATTAGATCTAATAGTTTTTTTGGTGGAGTCTCTAGGGTTTTCTATATATACTATCATGTCATCTGCCAACAGTGACAGTTTTACTTCTTTACCAATTCAGATGCTTT
The DNA here is from genome assembly GCF_004348235.1 of Phoca vitulina. Lineage (NCBI taxonomy): Eukaryota > Metazoa > Chordata > Mammalia > Carnivora > Phocidae > Phoca > Phoca vitulina. The sequence continues at coordinate 9,275,181 of NW_022589704.1, read as the reverse complement.
TTATTTCTTTTTCTTGTCTGACTGCTATAGTTTAGGACTTCCAGTACTACGTTGAACACGAGTGGCAAGATAGGGGACATCCTTACCTTATTCATGATCTTAGAGGAAAAAGCTTTTAGCTTTTTACTATTGAGCATGATGTTAGCTGTGGGTATGTAATTTATGCCCTTTATTATGTTCAGGTATGTTCCCTCTAACCCTACTTTGTTGAGATTTTTTCATCATAAATGGATGTTGAGTTTTATCTAATACTTTTTCTGCATCTGTTGAGATGATCGTAAGACTTGTATCCTTCATTTTATTAATGTGTGTTTCATGTTGATTGATTTGCTCATATTGAACCACCTTTGTGTCCCACTTGATCATGGTGTATGATCCTTTTAATGTATGTTGAATTAGGTTTGCTAATTATTGAGGACTTTCATTTATCTGGTATTTAAAGCAGAAATATAGTAGTCTTAAAATGATTTAGGGTGATTTGAAAATTTTAAAAATGTATTGGAATGGTTTATTTAATATGGATATTTTCTGTTCTTTGAAGGTTTGCTGAAAATTGTCTTTAAAACTATTTGAAACTGATATTGTAGTGGGGGGAGAGGGCAGGGTGATTTTGCAGCTTCTCCATGTTTAAAGAGTAATATAATGTAGTGATTAAATAGTGTGCTATTTAATGCTGGCCAGGAGGGAAGGTTGGAGCTCAGGGGATAGGTAGGAAGTTTGGGGAAGGGTGCTCTGAACCCTAGCTCTGCCACTACATAGATGTAAAATGTGTCCCCTCAGGATTTTAAAGATATTTTCTTACAGATCATGAGGTCTACCATACGGTCTGGCGAAGTATATATTTTATCAGTATGAAATAACCTACATTCTTTGTAATGCTTTTCAACATCTATTTGCTTCTGATTTTAGGTTTGCTACAAAGCATTCTTTGCATTTGTTTAGTGTGTCTTTTCCAATCCCTTTATTTTCAGTCTTCTTGAGCTGTTTAATTTTTTATATGCCCCTTATAAATAGAATATAATGTATATAAAAATTAACCCAGGTGGATTAAAGTCTTGAATGTAAGACCTGAAACCATAAAATTCCTAGAAGAAAACATAAGTGGTAAGCTCCTTGATACTGGTCTTGGTGTTGAATTTTTGTATTTGATCCAAAAGCCAAGGCAACAAAAGCAAAAATAAACAGATGGTATACATCAAATTAAAAAGCTTCTGCACAGCAGAGGCGCCTGGGTGGCTCAGTCGTTAAGCGTCTGCCTTCGGCTCAGGTCATGATCTCAGGGTCCTGGGATCGAGCCCCGCATCGGGCTCCCTGCTCGGCGGGAAGCCTGCTTCTCCCTCTCCCACTCCCCCTGCTTGTGTTCCCTCTCTCGCTGTGTCTCTCTCTGTCAAATAAATAAATCTTTAAAAAAAAAAAAAAAGCTTCTGCACAGCAAAGGAAACCATCAATCAACAAAATGAGAAGGCAGCCTGCTGAATGGGAGAAAATATTTGCAAATCATATATTCGATAAGGGGTTAATATCTAAAATACATAAAGAACTCTACTCAATAGCAAAAAACCAATATGATTTAGTGAAGTATTTTTTTTAATTTTTATTGTTATGTTAATCCCCATACATTACATCTTTAGTTTTAGATATAGTGTTCCATGATTCATTGTTTGTGCATAACACCCAGTGCTCCATGCAGAACGTGCCCTCCTCAATACCCATCACCAGGCTAACCCATCCTCCCACCCCCCTCCCCTCTAGAACCCTCAGTTTGTTTTTCAGAGTCCATCGTCTCTCATGGTTCTTCTCCCCCTCCGATTTCCCCCCCTAAAAATTGGCAGAGGCTCTAAATAGACATTTTTCCCAAAAATGACATACAGATGGCCAACAAACTCATGAAAAGATGCTCAACATCACTAATTATCAGGGAAATGCAAATCCAAACCTCAATGAGATATCACCTCACACCTGTCAGAATGGCTAATACCAAAAAGACAAGAAATTGCAAGTGTTGGTGAGGATGTGCAGAAAAGGGAACACTTGTGCACTATTAATAGGAATGTAAATTGGTGCAGCCACTATTTAAAACAGTATGGAGGTTCCTCAAAAAATTAAAAATAGAGCTACCATATATATGATCCAGCAATTCTACTTCTGAGTATTTATCTGAAGAAAACAAACATGCTAATTTGAAAAGATATATTGGGGTGCCTGGGTGGCTCAATCAGTTAAGCGGTTGCCTTCAGCTCAGGTCATAATCCCAGGGTCCTGGGATCGAGCCCCATGTTGGGCTCTCTACTCAGCAGGAGGCCTGCTTCTCCCTCTCCTTCTGCTGCTGCTCCCCCTGCGTGTGCCCTCTCTCTCTCTCTGTCAAATAAATAAATAAAATCTTTTAAAAAAAAGAAAGAAAAAAGAAAAGATATATTCACTCCTATGTTCCTTGCAGTATTATTTACAAAAGCCAAGATAGGGAAACAACCTAAGTGTCTATTGATAGATTAATAGATAAAGAAGATAGGACATATATGATATATATTATATAATATAATAAATTTGACATGTATAGTATATAATATATAATATAATACTACTCAGCCATGAAAAAGAAGGAAATCTTGCCATTTGTGACAATGTGGATGGACCTCAAGAGTATTATGCTAAGTGAAATAAGTCAGACAGAGAAAACCAAATACCGTATGATTTCACTTATATGTGGAATCTACAAAACAAAACAAAGAAACAAAAAAAACCTTCATAAATACAGAAAGAAGATTTGTGGTTATTAGAGGGGGTTGAGGGTAGGCAAAATGGATGATTGGGACAATTGTATGGTGATGAATAGTAACTAAACTTATTGTGGTGAGTTTGTCGTGTATATAAATATCAAATTATTGTGTTGTATACCTTAAATTATGAAATATCATATACCAATTTTAGATCAATAAAAAATACATATAGCTGAATTTTATTTCCTATCCAATATACATATTCTTATATTTTATGTCAGTTTATTCCATTAATGTTTATTTCAATCACTACTATGTTTATATTTATTCTTACTATCTTAGTTATTACTCAATATTTACAAGAATTTCTTCTTATTCTCTCACCCTCTTTCTTACCTGTTTTTGGATTGATTGCATTTCCTTTGTTCCATATTTTTTCCTCCAATACATTGGAAGTACTGCCTTTTTTTTTAGTTGAAATTCAATTGTTAATAAACATACTTAGTCTTATATTATACTCTCAATGTCTGGAGTTATTTGATATCTTTTCCTAAGCTAAAAACTGGAACTTGATTTTCTTTTTCTCATCCCTCTTCCTATGCCCTCCATGAACTTTTTGAGTCTGAAAATGTCTTCATTGTACTTTTATACATAAATGAACATTTGGGCATATTTAGAATTAAGGTTTAAAATGGTTTTTCACTTAAAATTTTGGACATTTTTCTTCATTGTTTTCCTGCATTCAGTGTTGCATATGAAAATTCCAACTTCCATCAGATTTTCACTCCTTGTGGGTAAGTTGCTTTTCTTTCTGGAACCATTATGATTTGTTATCCTTGATGTTCTAGATTTCACCATAATACATCTAGGTATGGGTTTTAAATATTCATTTTCTGCCCTTGAGGAGCCTTTTTAATATTAAAGTTCTAGCTTTCTCTGACTGACTTATTTCATTTGGCATAATACTCTCTATCTCCATTCATGTTGTAGCAAATGGCAAGATTTTATTGTTTTTTTTATGGCTGAGTAATATTTCATTATATATGTCACACCTTCTTTATTCATTCATCAGAAGATGGACATTTGGGCTCTTCCCATAATCTGGCTGTTGTTGATAATGCACAGAGAAAGACAAATCATATGATTTCACTCATATGTGGAATTTAAGAAACAAAACAAATGAACATGGTGGGGGGGGATAAAAGGAGAGGAAAACCAAGAAACAGACTCTTAACTATAAAGAATAAACTGGTGGTTAAGTGGGGGACGGTGGGGAAGAATGAATTAACTAGGTGAAGGGGATTAAGGAGGGCATTTGTTGTGATGAGCACTGGGCATTGTATGAAAGTGCTGAATCACCAAATTCTACACCTGAATCTAATGTATGTTAACTAACTGGAATTTAAACAAAAACTTTTTTAAAAAGTTCTAGCTTGCATTCTGAAAATCGTTTTTCCTCTTTTTATTTGATTTTTTTTGTTCTCATTCTTTCTCCTCTCCTTCTAAAACTCCCTTTGGCAGAAAGTCAAAACATCAGATTACACAATATATCTTATTTTTTTCATAGTTTCCACATCTTTTTTCTTACATTCCAGAAAAAAAAAGTAACTAATTAACTTTTTGACTGAGTCTATTCAACTGTTAACATGCCTACTTTTATTTTTTAAAACAGTTTTAATGAGGTATAATTTACATACTATAAAATTCACCTGTTTTAAGTGTACAATTCAATGATTTTTAGCAAATTTATAGAGTTCGGCAACTATCACCACAATCCAAGTTTAGAACATTTCATTACCTCACAGAGTTTGCTCATGGTTGTTTGTAGTCAGTCCCTATTCCTATCCCCCAGCCCCAGGTAACTACTAATTTACTTTCTGTCTCTGTAGATTCATCTTTTCTGGACATTTCATATAGATGGAATCATATCATATGTGGTCTTGCACATCTGACTTCTTTCACTGAGCATAATATTCTTGAGGTTCATTCATGTTGTAGCGTGTGTTCATGTTTTGTTCCTTGTTATTGCTGAGTAATACTCCATTGGATGGACCTACCACATTTTATTTATCCATTTACCTGTTAAGGGACATTGGATTTTTTCCACTTCTTGGCTATTATGGAAAATGCTTCCATGAATATTTGCATATTTGTATGAACAGGTTTTCATTTCTAGGTTGATACTTAGGAGTGAAATTTTTGGGTCATATGGTAATGTTATGCTTAACTTTTTAAAAACCTATCTTACAGTGTTTCCAAAGATTCCCACGAGCAGGGTATAAGGGTTCCAGTTTTTCCACAATCTTGCTAACTATGTCTTTGATTATAGCCAATCCAGTAAGTATACATTGGTATCTCATTTTGGTTTTAATTTGCTTTTTCCTAGTTACTAATGATGTTGGGCATCTTGTTATGTGTTTGTTACCTTCCACATATCTTTTTGAAGAAATAGCTATTCAAATCGTTAGCCAATCATTTAATTGGGTTGTTTGTCTATTGAGTTGTAGGAATTCTTAATGTATCTGTGTACGAGTCATTCATTAGAAATATGATTGGCTAATATTTTCTCCCACTCTGAGATTAGTCTTTTATTTTCTTAATGGTGTCTTTTGAAGCACAAATGACTTAAGTTATTTGAATTCCAATTTACCAATTTATTCTTTTATGGATAGTGCTTTTTGGGTTTTTTTTAAAGATTTTATTTATTTATTTATTTGAGTGAGAGTAAGAGTGAGAGAGATCACAGAAGGAGAGGGAGAAGCAGACTCCCCACTGATCAGAGAGCCCAACTAAGGGCTCGATCCCAGGACCCTGGGATCATGACCTGAGCTGAAAGCAGATGCTTAACCCACTGAGCCACCCAGGCTCCCCTGGATCATGTTTTTTGATATGGTAGCTACCTTTTAGTCTAACCCAAAATCACAAATATTTTCTATCTATTCTTTGAAAAGCTTTATCATTATCTCTTGTACACAGGATACTACATAATCTGTGGGACCCAGTGAAAAATGAAAGTGGAGGGACCCTTGTTCAAAAATCATTATGAATTTCATAACAGTGAAAGCAAGGCATTAAACCAAGTACAGGGCCTTGTGTGACTGCATAAGATGCATGCCTCTGAATTTGGCTCTTATATTTAGATCTATGACCCCTTTTGAGTTGATTTTTGTCTAGGTGTGAGGTGAGGGTATAAATTAATCTTTCTGTATGTGGATATTTAAATATCCTAGCACCATTTGTCGAAAAGACTTTTCTCATTGAATTGCCTTGGTACTTCGAAAATCAATTATAAGGGTTTATTTTTCACTCTCAATTCTAGTCCATTGATCGACGTATCTATTTTTATGCTAGTGCTGTAACTGTCTTGATTAATGTGGCTTTATAATAAGCCTCAAATTCAGGAAGTATAAATCCTTCAACTCTGTTCCTCAAGACTATTTTGGCTATTCTGTATCCTTTGTATTTTCACATAAATTTTTGGATCAACTTCTCAGTTTCTGGAACAAATCTTGCTGGGATTTTGATAGGAATTTCACTGAATCTATAGATCAATTAGGGGAGAATTGCTATCTTAAAAATATTGTTTTCCAATCCATGAACATGGAATGTTTCTATTTATTTTGATCTTTAATTTTTTAGAACACTTCATTTATTTGAGAGAGAGAGAGAGAGAGAGAGAGCTCACACAAGGGGGGGAGGGGCAGAAGGAGAGGAAGAAGCAGACTCCCTGATGAGCAGGGAGCCTGACATAGGGTTCAATCCCAGGACCCTGGGATCATGACCTGAGTTGAAGGCACATTTAACCAACTGAGCCACCCAGGCACCCCTGATCTTTAATTTCTTTTAGCAATGCTCTGTAGTTTTCAGCATGTAAGACTTGCTTTTTGTTAAATTTATTCCTAAATATTTAATTCTTTTGCCTACCTTTATTTTTTAATTTGAAAACTCAACTTTTAAATTTCTAAATTTCCTGGTTGTTTTATAGACACAATATTATCTCATAAGCTGTGAGAGTATGAAATATACTTACTCTTTATAAAGTCTTGCTTTGTTGGCTCTATTATTCGTATTTCCTCTGATGTTACCAAAAAAACAGTAAAGAAGGATCTGAAAGGACCTGGGTGGAACCCTGATGCACTTCACTAAGCCAATGTTAACAGCCTGGGGTATTTCCTTTCCCAAACTTTACACACAAATGCAAGATTTTTATTACTTTAATTTGTATAAAAATGGAATCATAATATATTAATCTGAACTTGATGTTTTTATTTATCAATAAAACTACGCCCTTCCATCCAAATTACTAGAAATAAATAACTACATACTATTCCAACAGTATGGATTTGCCATAATCTCTGCAACCATTCAGCTGAATGGACAATCAAGTTGTTTTCAGGTTTGGGGGGTCTTACTAATTCCCTTTTAAAATAATTTAGCGATATATTTATATGCTTTTTTCCTCCTTTTGTTTGTTGATGTACTAAATTATCTAAAGAGATTTCCTAATGTTGAACCATCTTTACTCATTTCATTATTTAACTTTTCTTCCTCTTTTTTTTCCTTACTATGATGGTTTCATGATTTTTAGGCTAAAATTTTTTATTATTGATCTTTTTATTAATTGAAGTATAATTAACATACAATTTTATATTAGTTTCAGGCATACGGTGTATTGGTCCAACAATTCTATACATTATTCAGTGTTCATCATGATAAGTGTAGTCGTCATGTGTTACCATATAACATTATTACAATATTACTGACTGTATTCCCTTTGCTGTACTTTTCCTCTCCGTGACTTATTTATTTTATAACTGGAAGTTTGTACCTCTTAATCCCCTTTACCTATTTCACCCATTCCATCACCTACCTCCCCCTGGCAACCACCAATTTGTTCTCTGAATTTAAAAGTCTGATTTTTTGTTTCGCTTTGTTTTTTAGATTCCACATGTAAGTGAAATCATTTGGTACTTGTATTTTTCTGTCTGACTTATTTCACTTAGCATAATACTCTCATCAACATGAGTGAACCTAGAGAACCAACATTTAAAAGAATGGCAAGATCTCATTCTTTTAAAAATTAAAAATAGAAATACCACATGATCCAGTAATTCCACTACTGAGTATTTACCCAAAGAAAACAAAAACACTAATTCAAAAAGATAAATGCACCCCTACATTTATTGCAGCATTATTTATAATAGTCAAGATATGGAAGCAGCCCAAGTGTCCATTGATAGATGAATGGATAAATAAGATGTGGTGAATATTTACAATGGAATATTACTCCTCCTCTATTTCTGAAATAGTCTCTAACCACAAGGTCTATATTATCTTTGATCCAACACATTACTTGTTTTCTTTTGTAAAATCTGTGGATGGTTTATTTTCTTTAACCTGCAGCCTGTTCAGCATCTACTTATAATTTATTGAGACTTCTTTTGTGGCCAAGATTATGATTCAGATTGATACACATTTCACAGACTGGGAAAAAATGGTGTGTTCCTTGTTTTTAGGTCACAAGATTAAATGATAAATTATTCTTGCTAATTTATCCAGAGCCTGTATACTTTTCAAATATTTTATTTATTTATTATGAGAGAGAGAGAGAGAAAGAGCTGCGGGGAGGGGCAGAGGGAGAAAGAGAGATAGAATCTCAAGCAGACTCCCCAGTGAGCACAGAGCCCTACTCAAGGCTCAATCCCACTACCCTGAGATCATGACCTGAGCCAAAATCAAGAGTCGGATGCTTAGCCAACTGAGCCACCCAGGAGCCTCCAGAGCATGTATTTTTTGATCATTTTTTGAATATGTGAAGAGTCAAAAACTAGAGGTGAAATGTTTTTCAACATCCATAAAACATTTGTTCCATTATCTGTTTCTTGATTTTTGCTTTGATATGGTTATGAATACCCTTATTTTTTGTTTTGTTTACATTTGAATACCATAATTTGCCTATCTTTGATTTTAACAAGTTTTGTGTCACTTTGTCTTTTTTGTGTCTCTTCTTGGATTCCATTTTTCATCTGTGCCTTTCAATATCATCTATTTTTTTTGGCATTTCCATTTAATATTTTAAATAATATATTTTCATATGTGTATTTTTTCTGTTTTAACTTTTTTTTTTTAAGATTTTTTATTTATTTATTTGACAGAGAGAGACAGTGAGAGAGGGAACACAAGCAGGGGGAGTGGGAGAGGGAGAAGAAGGCCTCCCACAGAGCAGGGAGCCCAATGTGGGGCTCGATCCCAGGACCCTGGGATCATGACCTGAGCCAAAGGCAGACGCTCAACAACTGAGCCACCCAGGTGCCCCTCTGTTTTAACTTTTAGAACTCCTCTCCTATTGTTTTCCTTGTTTTTTCTCTCAAAAAAATGCAAGCTATGTTTTCTTTTTATTCTATTTTATAGCATTTCATAGGGTTTTGTAGGGTCTGATTTCAGTAAACCTGTGATTTCTAGAATAATTTTCTGCATATAGACCCGGTACATATTTTGTTAGATTAATACCTAAATATTTCACATTTTTTGTGCTATTGTAAATGGTAGTGTTTTATTTTATTTCAAATTCTAATTTTTCAATGCTGGTATATACAAAATCAATAGATCATTGTATATTAACCTTGTGTCCAATGACCTTGCTATAGTTACCTATTCAAGGAGATTTTTTTTTTTTTTTGGTAATTATTTGAGATTTTCTACATAGACAATTATTTAATTTGCAAATAAAAACAATTTTATTTCTTCCTTCCCAAATTCTAATGTTAATTTTTTTGGATTTTTTTTTTTTTTTTTTTTTTTGCACTAACTGCCTTCTAGTAAGATGTTGAATAGGAGTAATAAAAGGGACATCTTTGCCATGTTCCTGATCTTAGGGGAAACTGTGCAGTTCTCTGCAGTATAACATTAGCTATAGGGTTTTTTGAAGATGTTCGTCCTCAAGTTGAAGAAGTTCCTCTCTATTTTTAGTTTGCTGAGAGTTTTTACATGAATGGGTGTTGGATTTTGTCAAGTGACTTTTCTGCATCAATTGATATCATTCAGGTTTTCTTCTTTAGCCTGCTGACATGGTAGATTACACTGATTGATTCTGAATATTGAATGGAGACTTGCATATCTAGAATACATTCCACTTGATCATGATGTATAATTTTTTTACATTGTTGGATGAGATTTGCTAATATTTTCTTGAAGACTTTTGTATATATATTCTGAGAGATATTGGTCTATAGTTTGTCTTTATCTGCTTTTGATATTATGATAATGCTGGGCTCATAGAAGGAATTAAGAAGTGTTCCCTCTGTTTCTATTTTCTGGACAAGACTGTGGCAAATTGGCATCATTTCTTCCTTAATGTTTTGTAGGATTACACAGTGAAAACACCTGAACCTAGTACTTTCCTTTTTCAAAGTTATTAATTACTGACTCAGTTTTTTAAAAAGTAGATATAGGCCTATTCAAATTACCTGTCTCTCTTTGTGTGAGTTTTGCGGGTTTGTGGTTTTCTAGGATTTTGTTCATTTTATTTAACTTATCAAATTTGTGGAAATACATTTATTTATAGTATTCCTTTGTTGTCCTTTTAATATCAATGGAATCAGTTGTATGATTCTACTTTCACTTCGATATTGGTAATTTGTGTCTTTTCGCTCTCTTTTTTTTCTTGGTTAGCCTGGGTAGAAGGTTATCAATTTTATAGATCTTTTCTAAGAACCAGCTTTAGGTTCTGTGGAATTTTCTCTTTTATTTCCTATTTTCAATTTCATTGATTTCTGCTCTAATTTTTGTTTTCTTACTTCTACTTCTTTAGGCTTAAATTGTTCTTCCTTGTCCAGTTTCCTAAGTGGAGAAACATAGATTACTGATTTTAGATCTTTCTTCTTTTCTAATGTATGCATTTAATGGAATGCATTTCTCTCTGATTCCTGCTTTTTCTGCATCCCACTTTTTTTTCTTTTTGGAGAAAGAGAGAGACAGAGAGTGTGGGCACACACACATAAGCAAGCGGGGTGGGGGAAGGGGCAGAGAGCGAGAGAATCTTAAGCAGGCTCCACACCCAGCACAGAGTCTTGATGCAGGGCTCAATCCCACAACCCTGAGATCATGACCTGAGCTGAAATCAAGTCAGATGCTTAACTGACTGAGCCACCCAGGTGCCCCTGCATCCCACACATTTTGATAAGTTGTATGCTCATTTTTATTTAGTTCAAAATATTTCTAAATTTTTCTTGAGACCTCTTCTTTGACCCAGGCATTATTTAGAAGTGTATTTTTAAATCTCCAAATACGGGGCATTTTCTACCTCTTTCTGTTATTGATTTGTAGTTTAATTCCTGTGTTGTCTGAGAACATACTTTTTATGATTTCTAGTCTTTTAAATTTGTTAAGATCTGTTTTATGGCCTATAGCGTGGTCTACTTTAGTGAGGGTTGTTATTCCATGTAATCTTGAGGAATATGTGTATCCTGCTGCTGTTGGATGGAATATTTCAAAAATGTCAAATAGATCAAGTTGATTGATAGGGATGTTCAGGTCTACTACATTCTTATTGCTTCTCTACCTGCTTGATCTATTAATTACTAAAAAAGGGCTTTTCATGTATCCAACTGCAGTAACAGATTCATCTATTTCTATTACTGTTTATCAACTTTTACCTTACATAATATGATGCTGTGTGTTTACGAAGATATATGTTATGGATTGTTATGTCTTCTTGGGAAAATGACCCCTTTATCACACAAAATGCCCTCTTTCTCCTTGATAATTTTTCTTGTTCTGAAGTTTTTTTGTGTGGAAATAATGTAGCTACTCCATCTTTTTTGTTTGTTTGTTTGTTTTGTTAGTGTTAGCATGGTACCTCTTTCTCCATTCTTAACCTGAGTCTTTATATTTATGGGTTTTTTCTTGGTGACAGTATGTGGTAGGTCTTGTTTTTGTAGTTACTTTGTCAATCTCTGCTTTTTTTTCTTTTTCCAAGTTTTTATTTAAATTCCAGATAGTTAACATACCGTGTTTCAGGTGTAGAATTTAGTGATTCATCACTTACATAAAATCACAATAAGTTCCCTCCTTAATTCCCATCACCTATTTAACCCATCCCTCTGCCCACCTCCCCTCTGGTAATCATCAGTTTGTTCTCTATAGTTAAGAGTCTGTTTCTTGGTTTTCCTCTCTTTTTTTCTCTCCCTGTGTTCATTTGTTTTGTTTCTTAAATTCCACATATGAGTGAAATCATATGGTATTTGTTTTTCTCTGGCTGACTTATTTTGCTTAGCATAATACTCCATCCATATCGTTTGAAATGACAAGATTTCATTCTTTTTTAATGGCTGAGTAATATTTCATTGCATGTATGTGTATATGTATATATTACATCTTCTTTATCCATTCATCAGTTGATGGGCATTTGGGTTCTTTCCATAATTTGGCTATTGTTGATAATGCTGCTATAAACATCAGGGTGAATGTATCCCTTCGAAATAGTATTTTTGTATTCTTTAGCTAAATACTTAGTAGTGCAATTGCAGATTGTAGGGTAGTTCTATTTTTAACTTTTTGAGGAACCCCCATACTATTTTCCAGAGTGGATGCACGAGTCTGCATTCCAACCAATAGTGCAAGAGGGTTCCCCTTACTCCCCATCCTGGCCAACACCTGTTGTTTTCTGTGTTGTTAATTTTAGCCATTCTGACTGCTGTGAAGTGATATCTCACTGTAGTTTTGATTTTTATTTCCCTGATGATGAGTGATGTTGAACATCTTTTCATGTGTCTGTTGGCCTTCTTGGGAAAATGTCTATTCATAATCTTCTGCCCATTTTTTAACAGGATTATTTGTTTTTTGGGTGTTGAGTTTTAAAAGTTCACTATAGATTTTGGATACCAACCCTTTATCAGATACATCATTGGCAAATATATTTTGATGAAGTCCAAATAGCTTATTTTTGCTTTTGTTTCCCTTGCCTCAGGAGACATATTTAGTAAGAAGTTGTCATGGCTAATGTCAAACAGGTTACTGCCTGTGTTCTCCTCTAGGATTTTAATGGTTTTCTGTCTCACATTTAGGTTTTTAATCCATTTTGAATTTATTTTTGTGTATGGTGTAAGAGAGTGGTCCAGTTTCATTCTTTTGCATGTTGCTATCCAGTTTTCCCACCACCATTTGTTGAAGGGACTCTTTTTCCCATTGGATATTCTTTTTTGCCTTGTCGAAGATTAATTGACCATGTAGTTGTGGGTTCATTTCAGGGTTTTCTATTCTGTTCTATTGATCTATGTGTCTGTTTTTGTGTCAGTACCATACTGTCTTGATCACTACAGCTTTGTATTACACTTGAAGTCCGGAATTGTGATGCCTCAGTTTTCAGGGAACCCTCTTTTTCAACATTACTTTGGCTATTTGGAGTCTTTTGTAGTTCCATACAAATTTTAGGATTGTTTGTTCTAGCTCTGTGAAAAATGCTGTTTGTATTTTGATAGGGATTGCACTAAATGTATAGATTGCTTTGGGTAATATAGACTATTTTAACATTTGTTCTTCCAATCTGTGAGCATGCAATGTTTTTCCATTTCTTTGTGTCCTCTTCAATTTCTTTCATCAGTGTTTTATAGTTTTCAGAGTACAGATCTTTTATCTCTTTGGTTAGGTTTATCCGTAGGTATCTTATTGTTTTTGGTGCAATAGTAAATGGGCCTGATTCCTTGATTTCTCTTTCCACTGCTTCATTATTGGTGTAGAAAAATATAACAGATTTCTGTATGTTGATTCTGTATCCTGTGAGTTTACAGAATTTGTGTATCAATTCTAGCAAATTTTTGGTGGAGTCTTTTGGGTTTTCTATATAGAGTATCATGTCATCTGCAAATAGTGAAAGTTTGACTTCTTCCTTGCTGATTTGGATGCCTTTTATTTCTTTTTGTTGTCTGATTACTGTGGCTAGGACTTGCAGTACTATGTTAAGTAACAGTGGTTAGAGTAGACATCCCTGTCTTGTTCCTGATTATAGAAAGAAAGCTCTCAGTTTTTCCCCATTGAGGATGATATTAGCTGTAGGTTTTTTGTATATGGCCTTTATTATATCGAGGTATGTTCCTTCCAAACTTACTTTGCTGAGGGTTTTTATTATGAATGGATGTTGTACTTTGTCACATGCCTTTTCTGCATCTATTGAAAGGATCATATGTTTTTTACCCTTTCTTTTATTAATGTGGTGTATCACATTGACTGATTTGCAAATATTGAACCACCCTTGCAGCCCAGTAATAAATCTCACTTGGTTGTGGTGAATGATTCTTTTAATGTACTGTTGGATTTGATTTGCTAGTATTTTATTGAGAATTTTTGCATCCGTGTTCATCAGGGATATTGGCCTGTAGTTCTCTCTTTTAATGGAGTCTTTGAATTTGGGATCAGGGTGATGCTGGTCTCATAGAATGAATTTGGAAGTTTTCCTTCCATTTCTATTTTTTGTAATAGTTTGAGAAGAATAGGTATTAACTCTTCTCTAAATGTTTAGTAGAATTCACCTGTGAAGCCATCTGGCCCTGGACTTTTGTTGGTTGGGAGATTTTTTATTACTGATTCAATTTCTTTGTTAGTAATCAATCTGTTCAAGTTTTCTATTTCTTCCTGTTTCAGTTTTGGTAGTTTATGTTTCTAGGAATTTACCAATTTCTTCCAAATTGCCCTATTTGTTAGTATATAGTTTCTCATAATATTCTCTTATAATTGTTTACATTTCTGTGGTGCTGGTTGTTATTTTGCTTCTCTTTTTTGTGATTTTATTTATTTGTGTCCTTTCTATTTTCTTTTTGGTAAGTCTGGTTAAGACTTTATCAATTTTATTAATTTTTTGAAAGAACCAGCTCCTGGTTTCATTGATCTGTTCTATTGTTTTTTTAGCTTCTGTATCATTTATTTCTGCTCTAATCTTTATTATTTCCCTTCTACTGCTGGCCATAGGCTTTGTTTGTTGTTCTTTTTCAAGCTCCTTTAGGTTTAAGGTTAGGTTGTTTATTTGAGATTTTTCTTGCTTCTTGAGGCAGGCCTGCATTGCTATATACTTCCCTCTTATGACTGCTTTGGCTGCATCCCAAAGGTTTTGGACTGTAGTGCTCTCATTTTCATTTGTTTCCATGTATTTTTTTTTTTTTTTGAGAGAGAGGGAGAGACTGCCCATGAGCATGGGGGGGGGGGCAGAGGGAGAAGGGGAGAGAATCTTATGTAGGCCCCATGCCTAGCACAGAGCCCAGCTCGGGGCTAATCTCATGACCCTCAGATCATGACCTGAGAGTTGGACGCCCAACCGAGTCACCCAGAAACCCCTTTGTCTTTGTCTTTTCCATGTATTTTTAAATTTCTTCTTTGATATCCTGGTTGACTCATTCATTGTTTAGCAGCATGTTGTTTAACTTCCATGTATTTGTAGTCTTTCCAAATTTTTTCTTGTAGTTGACCTCGTTTCATAGCATTGTGGTCAGAAAATATGCACGGTATGATCTCAATCTTCTTGTACTTGTTGAGGCCTAATTTGTGAGCTAGTATGTGATCTATTCTGGAGAATGTCCCATGTGCATTTGAAAAGAATGTGTTTTCTTCTGCTTTAGGATGGAATGTTCTGAATATATGTGTTAAGTCCATCTGGTCCAGTGTGTCATTCAAAGTCATTCTTTCTTTGTTGATTTTCTGCTTAGATGATTTGTCCATTGATGTAAGTGGGGTGTTCAAGTCCCCTACTATTATTGTATTATTATAAATGAGTTCCTTTATGTTTGTTATTAATTGTTTTATATATTTGGGTGCTCCCATGTTGGCGGCATAAATATTTACAATTGTTAGATCTTCTTATTGGATGGTCCCCTTTATTATGATATAGTGTCCTTCACCTCTTGTTACAGTCTTTGGTTTAAAATCTAGTTTGTCTGATTAAGTATTGCTACTCTGGCTTTCTTTTGACATCCATTTGCATGAGAAATGTTTTTCCATCTCCTCACTCTCAATCTGCAGGTGACTTTAGGTCTAACATTAATCCCTTGTAGGCAGCATATAGATGGGTCTTGTTTTTTTAATCCATTCTGATACCCTATGTCTTTTGATTAGAGAGTTTAGTCCATTTACATTCAGAGTAATTATTGATAGATACGCATTTAGTGCCATTTTATTATTTGTTCTGTTGTTTTTGGAGATTTTCTGTTCCATTTTTGTCTTTTCACTTTAGGTTTTTCCTTTCCACTCAGAGTCCCCTTTAATATGTCTTGCAGGGCCGGTTTAGTGGTCATGAACTCCTTTGGGTTTTTTTGTCTGAGAAACTCTTTATCTCTCCTTCTATTCTGAATGATAGCCTTGCTGGATAGATTATCTTTGGCTGCAGATTTTCCCCATTCAGCACATTGAATATATCATGCCACTCTCTTCTGGCTTGCCAAATTTCTGTTGAGAGATCTGCAGCTAACCTTATGGGTCCTCCCTTGTAAGTTAGGGATTTCTTTTGTCTTGATACTTTTAGGATTTTTTCTTTATTGCTATATTTTGCAAATTTAATTACAATATGTCTTGGTGTTGGCCTGCTTTTGTTGATTTTGATGGGAGTTCTCTGTGCCTCTTGGATTTGGATGTCTTGTTTCCTTCCCCAGATTAGGGAAGTTTTCAGCTATTATTTCCTCAAATAAATTTTCTGCACCCTTCTCTCTCTCTTCTTCTGGGACTCCTATGATAAGAATGTTATTATGCTTTATGGAGTCACTGAGTTCCCTAAGTCTATTCTCGTCTTCTGTAATTATTCTTCCTCTCTTTTGTTCAGCTTCATTATTTTCCATTATTTTATCTTCTATATCACTTATTTGTTCCTCTGCTTCTTCCATCATGGTCATCACATCCATTCTGTTTCAAATCTCAGTTGTTATATTTTTCGTTTCTGACTTGATTGTTTTTTAACTCTTTCATCTCTGCAGTAAGGGCCTCCCTGAAGTCTTCCATTCTCTTAAGCCCAGTGAGTATCCTTATGGTTATTTCTTTAAATTCTCCCTCAAGTGTATTACTTATATCTGTTTCAATTAGATCTCTGGCTGTGACCTTATCATTGTTTCATTTGGGATGAATTCCTCCATCTTGGCATTTTATCTAAGTCTCTGTCTTATTCTCTGTGTTAGAAAAACCCATTATGTTTCCTGCTCCTGAGAGTAATGGCTTTATGAAGAAAAGGTCATACAGTGTCCAGGACCTGGTGTTTCAGGGAGTGTGTCTGGTGTGTGCTATGTGCACTCTGCTGTTGTGTTTTGGCTGCTCTATCCTTCAGGTTAGTCATCTTCAGAGGCTCTCCTTGTCTGCACTGGGCAGTGTTTGGTCCTTGGTCAGATTGTGGTAAATTTTAACTAGGTGTGCTCAGGTCTGCTTGTTAAATGAAACCTGATGCTACTTCCACTAGAACAGAACAATCTGGTAAGGAGACATGGTATGGGCAGGGGTTTCTGCTGGTCTTCTAGCGAAGAGGCTCATTGTGCTGGGACTGAGGCGAACTTGACCAAAAAGGGCAGTATTGACAGAGCACAGGGATGTGGGACTTGGCGTAAGCAGGTTAGGCAGCCAGTGTCAGTGCTGTGCTGTTTACTGCAGGTGGTTCTGTGTTTATGCTGAGGGGTGGGTGAGGGAAATGGTACCAGCCAACTGCTTTGTCCCCAGAGAGGGGTCTCCATGCTTGCTGCTCTCAGGAAAGCACTCCTAGAAGAGTGAATAATCTCCCCCTGTGCATCCCAGGCATTTTTCAGATAGCTGTTTTCATGCTGTCTGCCTCTGGGTTGCTTGCCTGCCTTTTCTCCTGCAGCAGCACAGTGCCCTCCAAGGTCTATCCCAGCCAAACCTGCTGACTTTTAAAACTCCAAACTTGGGGCACCTGGGTGACTCATTGGTAAGGTGACTGATTCTGGATTTCAGCTCAGGTCATGATTTGGAGGTCGTGAGATTGAGTCCTGTGTCAGGCTCTGTGCTTGGCATGGAGTTTGCTTGGGATTCTCTCCCTTTCCCTCTGCCCCTCCCCCTGCTTGCACTTGCTCTCTCTATTCTGCTCTAAAAAAATAAATAAATAACATTTTTTAAACTCAAAACTTTAGGGATGTGCTGTAGTGGGAGCCTATGCTGGTCTTCTGAGGGAGGGTCTCACTGTGCTGGGACTGAGGGAGATCTAACTGAAAAGGGCAGTCGTGCCAGAGTGCAGGGGTTGGGACTTGGAGCAAGCAGGCTAGACTGACCTTTTGGGACTGAGCTGCCCTAGTCAGGTGGCTCTGTGCTTAGGCTGAGGGGTGGGGGACAGAAATGTGCTCACTGGCAACTTTGTCCCTGGAGAGGCACTTCTGTGAATGCTACCTCTCAGGGACGTGCTCCAAGAAGAGTGAATAATCTCCCCACTGCCTGCCCAGGTGACCCTCATGTTGCACCGTCTGTCCCAGGGTTGTTTCCCTGCCTTCCCTCCAGGAGCAAGGCGGCACCCTCAGGGCTCTATCTCACCACGCCCACCAACCTTTAAAACTCCAGTCTTCAAGCCCCGCTGGTTGTAAGAACTCATGAAAATCAACCCTTCTCATTTTCCCAGCCAGTGGCTTTGGGGAAGTGTTCTCCTTGTGTGTATCCCTGTGTTCTCTCTCTCTCAACTTTCTCCGCAACCAGGGCTCCCTCCTCTCCGCAGCACCCATGATCTGTATCTGTATCTCTCCTAAACCATGTCTCTGCACTTCCTACCTTCCTCAGTGTGGCCTCTACTCTCCCTGTAGTCATGCAGTTTGTTCTGTCAGTCCTCAGGTTGATTTCTTGGGTATTCAGAATGATTTGATAATTATCTAGTTGTGTTCGAGGGACAAGATGAACCTGGGGTCCTCCTACTATGCCGCCATCTTAGTTCCCCCACAGACAATCTCTGCTTTTAATATTTAGTATTAAAATATTAGTATTTAGATCATTCACACTGAATGTAATTATTTATATACTGTATTAATATCTACCATGTTTGTTATTGTTCCTTATTCCTTGCATTTGCTTTGTTTCTTTTTCCTTCTCTTTTTCTGCCTTGTCTGGTTTTAAGTTAGCATTTTATATGATCCCATCTTGTCTCTTCTATTAACATATCAGTTGTAGTTCTTTTCAAATGTTTTTAGTGGTTGCCTAGAGATTTCAGTATACACTTTATACCGTTTCATCTGTAGCACAGATACCTTGTAACGGAGTATTCCCAATTCCTTCTTCCCATCCCTTACGATATTACTGTCATTCATTGCACTCATCTGTACCTTGTAATCATCATTTGTTCCAATCAGAGAATGTCCTTGAGCTGCTGCTTGACTGCCATCTTGGGTTTCTTTTTAATGTTTCTGGGATTAGATCCACTGGTTTCTAATTTTCACATCTTCCTCAATATTGGATTACATGCCTCTTTTTCTGAATCCAACACGTTGAATTTTTTTAAAGATTTATTTATTTTAAAGAGAGAGAGTGAGTGTGGGGAGGCAGAGGGAGAAGGAGAAAGACAATCTCAAGCAGGCTCCATACCCAGCGCAGAGCCCAATGCAGGGCTCTGTCTCATGGCCCTGAGATCATGAACTGAGGCAAAATGAAGAGTCAGACACTTAACTGACTGAGCCACCCAGGCACCCCCCTATTAAATGTTTTTAAGAGTGGGTGTGTGTTGCTCAGTATCAGACATCTATTTATTAGATAAATAAATAAACTAGAACCATACTAGGTGACTTAGTTTTAAAACTTTTTATATACATAAAGGAAATAAAGAAAATTGTAGGAAAAACACTCAAGATGGATATTTGTAAAGTAAAATTTCTGAGCCTTACATATCTGAAGTTGTCTTGATTAGCACTGAGTATTGAAGAGCTGGCTTTACAGTCACTGTTACTGATGAGATGTCACTCTCAAGTTATTCTTGCCGTCATTCCTCCATAGTTGACCAGTTTCTTGATTCTTACTGGAGTTTTAAGTTTTTCTCTTTGTTTTTTAGGTGTTGTCATTTCATAACGAGGTGCTTTGGTTTATGTCTTTTTGAATTCATTTTTCTAAGTACCCTTTAAAAAAAATTCATGTCCTTCTACTCCGTGGTATCTTTTTAAGTAATTCTCTTAACATATTCCTCCTCTGCAATTTCCTTGCACAGCTTTCTTGACTCCAATTAGGTGGCTATTAGACCACCTAAATTTATCTTAATGCTCTCATATTTTCTTTCAAATCTACTTTTTTTTCCCTTTTAATCTCTTACTTTTCTGGGAAACTTCTTCAACTTTATTTTACAACCATTTTAGTAAATTTTAGTAAATTTCCAAAAATCAATATAAAAATTACGTAAGACCATAATCACTTTCTTTCTTTGTATCCTGGGGTACAGTGTGTATTCTCAAATATCTCTAAAAAATATTAGAGGTTTTGAAAGTTTCTCATTTCCTACAATATCTCTGTTTCTCCTAGGATAACTTTTTTTTCTTTTTGTATGTTGTTCTTTCTGATATTTGAGAATTTTTTCAAAACTCTGCTGACCTGTGGTTATCTGTTCCTACTTAAGAGAAAGCTCTGGAAATCAACTGATGTGATTCACTAAATTAAAGAATAAAGAAGGAAAATCATATAAATATCTCAGCAGATGCACTTGATAATATTCAACATCTGTCCATGAGAAAACTCTCAGCAAACTAGGAATAGACAGTAACTTCTTCAGTCTCATTAAAAATACACACACACACACACACACACAGTGTATACAGCAAACATCATACTTAATGGTGATACTAAGTGCTTTTTTTCTAAGATTGGAAACAAGACAAGGATGTCCACTCTCATTACTTTTCTTCAACATTGTGTCTAAACTCCTAATCAGTACAATAAGAAAGAAAAAGAAATAATTGTTGGAAAAAAAAAAGTAAAGGAGTTTACTTGCTGGTGACATGATTATTTATTTTCTATAAAATCCAAAAAAAATCTACAAATACATTACTGGAATACAAGAATTTAGCAGGGTTATAAATACATGGTTAATATTTTCAAAAACCAGTTTTATTCCCATCCAATTATAACAAGCAATTTAAAAAACAATACCATTTAAAGCAATACCAGCTTAAAAAGCAACACCATTTCTAGTTAGGAATAAGTTTAATGAAAGATGTGTATGACTTCTTTTTTTTTTTAATTTAATTTAGTTAACACATAGTGTATTATTAGTATCAGGGGTAGAATTTAGTGATTCATCAGTTGCATATAACATCCAGTGCTCATTACATCAAGTGCCCTCCTGAATGTCCATCACCCAATTACCCCATCCCCCCACCGACCTTCCCTCCAGCAACCCTCAGTTTGTTCCCTATAGTTAAGAGTCTCCTATGGTTTACCTCCCTCTCTGTTTTAATCTTAGTTTATTTTTCCTTCCCTTCCCCTATGTTCATCGTTTTGTTTCTTAAATTCCCCAGTCTAGATGTATATGACTTCTTTACTGAAAACACTTCTAGAAGGAAAACTAAATAAATGGAGAGCTATACAATGTTGACAGATTGGAGCTCAATATTGTTAAGATATCATTTGTAACCAAATTTATCTGAAGGTTCAATGCAAACTGTATAAAAATCCAAAAGGCTTTTCTTCTAGAAATTGACAAATAGATTTTAAGAGACATATGGAATACCAAAAGACCTAGAAAAGCCAAGACAATTTTTCCCTAACTGACTTCAAGACTTTCTATAAACTATAGTGTGCAAGCCAATTTGCTATTGGCATAAGGATAAACAAATAGATCAGTGGTACAGAATAGAAAATCCATAAATAGACCCATGCTTACATTACAAATTGCTTTTTGAGTATTTTCATTAACTTGTGGTAGGCAAAGATTTCTTAGTACATTAAAGTTATTATTAAAGTTATGAACCACAGAAGAAAAGAATTGATGGATTTGGCTTCCTCAAAATTAAAAATTTCTCCTCATCAAAACACACGGTTAAGTAAACCACAGACTGGAAGAAAATGTTTGTGATACATAAATTAAACAAAAACACTTCTTTCCATAATATAAAACAAACTGCTACACATCAATAAGTAGTAAAAAACAACCAAACAATATAAATGGGTCAAAAACTTGAACAGACACTTTACAAAAGATGCATGAATTGCCAATAAGCATATGAAAACATGCTCAATATCATTAGTCATTAAAGGAATGCAAATTAAAACTATATGAGATCCCACATCATACTCATGAGAATTGCTAAAATTAGAAAAACTATCTCTAATAGACTTTGAAAAACAGTTTGGCAGATTCTAAACTGGCTAAACATACTCACGCAATGATCCACTCCTAATTACCCAAGAGAAATGAAAACATCATGCCATAAAAAGACATGTACAAGAACAACAGGTTTATATCATACAAGTCCCAAACTGGAATCAATCTAAATGTCCATCCCAGGAAAATGAATAAGCAGATTGCGGTAGGTCCACACAATGGAATACCTTCAACTACAAAAAGGAACAAACTTCCATTCATCCAAGAGCATGGATGATGAGCAAATGCCAGGCACGAAGCATACATGATGTATTATTCCACGTATGTGAAACCCAGTAAGAGGCAAAATTCACACATGGTGACAGAAAGGTCAGCAATGTTTGCCTTTGAGAGGCTGCCTGGCTCTAGGTGGTCAGCTTGTAGGGTGAGGGGTTAGAGGTGCACTGTTCTGTTCTCCATTTAAAAAATAACATAAGTTTTCAGCACCATGTCTCACTTGTGATCTCTACTGCCTCTTCAGGGTTCTTCAGGGCATACCGGTGTTTTTCTGACCTCTGGAAGCATCCTCCACCTACAACAGCAGTTAGCACTCTTCTGACCACTTTTGTCATATAGATTTTGGTTGAAATTTCTCTTGTGCTCATTGCCCCGCCGTTCTCTTTGTCACTGTGAATCCAATTTCTTTATTATCGTTTTAGCAGGGCTTTTAATGAAAGAGAAGACAAATGCTTCTTTTCAATCTGCAGTCTTTGACCTGGAACATTTCTTTTGCAGGAATTTGACACAATAATTTGACGTTATTATTCCCTGAGGCATACTAAGTACTTGGGAAGTGGCAATAATTCTCTTCTGGTTTGACAAAGAAAGCTTCTAAGTCTTCATAATACAAGATGTTGATTAAAACATTATTATCAGAGCAATAAAATGATCAACTAAAAATTGGAATTATAGACTCAAGTTTAAAATTACTTTCACAGGAAACATCAGTGATTTCTGAAATTCAAATGCCTGAAAAGATTCACTATATATAACAATAACACAGACAGATTTATATTAACACAAAGTAGGACCAGATGTCCCAGGAAAAATGTTTGATATTCTTGTGAAATTATCAATTTATACTGTTTCATGTCACTATTAACCACATCTTATCCTTTATAAATTAACTTTATAATGTAGGATGGCATTTCTCTTAACAGCTATAGGGAGAGAGCTGGTTTTTAGCTTTCTGATATTTTTTTTCTCTCAGTTGTTAAGTATTTTCAAGGTTAGACTTCTATCCCATTGCTTTCCTTTTTCCAAAACTGTTTTATTGGAGTATAGTTTATTCCATTGCTTTTCATTTCCTCTGTTCACTCCATCTCAATTTTGTTTAAATTTAAATTTTTTTAATTACAAAAATACTTCAGATATGTGAAGGTATCTTTACAATGGCTTTGATCCAGACAGACTGGAATAGACTTTTTCAGTCCCACATTTAAGTCTTTCTTAACCTCCGTGCTTTCTTCAGCATATCTTTGCTTATTATTTCAATTCCATTTTTTCTGTCTCTGCTCAGCACTATTTACTTTATATATGTTAGTTTTTCCCAGCTTATTCTTCATATATAAATCTTACAGCCTCCACAAGCATCTTGGAATCTGGATGACCATTTTCACATAGTATCCTTCCTTCCTAGGGCATCCACAGAAGACCAGAACATTGATGACAGACTTATCTATGAGACTCTATTCAAACACTTCAAAAGACACAAGGTGGAGATTTCAAATGCAGTAAAAAAGCCATTTCCTTTCTTTGAGTGCCTCCGGGACCGTGAACTCATCACCAATAAACTGTATGACGTAAGTGATGTTTATTATGTCATGATCTGGTAAACCGGCCCCAAATGAAGTTATATTTTGATATCCTGGACCCAAACATCAAGCACAACTAACCGATTGAGTCTCCTATGAGTGGGGACTTTTTCAAGTATTGTTGCAAGTGTTCCTGTAAGGTAAAAAGGAAAAGGAGAATCAGTTGTCACCAGGGACAATCTTGCTTCTCTCTGAAGGAATGGTGCTCTGTGCTGCCCCCTGGAGTTGGGCTGAAGAGCATATCGAGTGGGCTGAATCTGAAACAGGAGTGCTCTATAGATGTATATAATGCTTTGTAGGAATGCGTAGAATATAACATAAACTGAGAATTAAAGATAATTTTAATGAATTGATGTATAACTTAAATGAGTTAATTTAATAAAATAATAACACATATCATTTTTTAAAAATTTTATTATGTTATGTTAGTCACCATACAATACATCATTAGTTTTTGATGTGGTGATCCATGATCCATTGTTTTCGTATAACACCCAGTGCTCCATGCAGTACGTGCCCTCCTTAATACCCGTCACCGGGCTAACCAATCCCCCCTCCCCCCCCCTCTAAAACCCTGTTTGTTTCTCAGAGTCCACAGTCTCTCATAGTTCATCTCTCAACACATATCATTTCAATGGACATCAGTTTGAGTGCTTAGATCTGAGAACATTAAAACCTACAGGCAGTTGATGTCCTGTTAGGACAAAATTTGGGAATTGATGATTATTATTCTTTCGCTAGCAGTTTTCAGTTTTCAGGTTTTTTTTTCTTTTTCTCTTTCTTTTTTTATGGTATTTCTGGACTTTTAGAATTTGGGTTTGATTTTAGCAATAGGCATTGCTGGAGATACAGAGATTCAAGTCTTCTCTTTGCTGGATGAATACGCTTTCTCTATGGCCAAATTCATAAAAGAGGAGAACTGTCACCTGGTTTCCTTGAGTTTTTCCAGGCCAAGTCAGTCCTGGGGAAAGGGTAAGGTCGTCCATACAACAGGACAGCTGCTCATCACCTCTTAGTCTATTCCTAAAATATCTGACCAGGTTCTTAAAGGGCTACATATCATTTAACTTTGAACCCACTGTTGTTCTTCAAAATTGCTCTTACTTACATCTAATATAAATGAAGGTGAGGAGATCTGTTTCACACGTGAGTATTTTTAAGGAGGAAGGATTTACTTGTTTCACTTAGTATCTATACAAATAAATAGAAATTCTAAAACTTTATATGAGAAGATACCTATGGAGGAAATTGGAAGACATTACCCATAAAATCACTTTCTAGGGCTCTTCTGTAACTTGGAAGTCTGTATTTATATTCTCTCCATTCAATATTTTTTAAGGATTGTCAAGATTCTTGTAGAAACCTGATCCCTGTACAAAGAGTGGTGTATAATGTTCTCCATGAACTGGAGAAGACATTTGACTTGCCACTTTTGGAAGCATTGTTCAGCGAGGTCAACATGCAAGAATACCCTGATTTAAATCGTATTTATAGGAGCTTCGAATATGGTAATTAGTTTTATTATCTACCTTTTGATATCCAGGGCCAACTTTTTTTTTTTGGACAAGTATATGTTGAGCTCCTACAACGTTCCACACACAATGCTGGGGCAGTGGGGATATAACAGTAGAGAAAACACAAATCATGAACCTTCTCAAAGCTTATGGTATAATGGCTATGGTACAACACTCACCTAAAGTAGAGGTCTGCTTAACTAGGCATTTAGACTCACAGGGCAACCAGAGCCGAAGTGCCATCAGATTTACTTAGAAGGACAAATGACAGGAAACACAGCATCCCAACAGGGCAGCATGAGTTGCTCCTCTTCTGTGGGATTCCTTGTGGAGACCCACACAGCAGTCCACCAAGTTGACTACTACCCGCCTTGAGTGTCAGCTTGGCTGTGGATGTAGGATCCACCCTGGCTTAGCAGCACCATGCCCATGGGTATCAATAGGTCACGTAACAGTGCTGTAGTCATAACGTTCAGGGACCCTACAAGGGACAAGCCAAGTCATAAGAGTCACCACTTTGAAGGAAGACCAAAGTGCACTTTGTAGTCTGTAGATAGTCCCTCCCCATCCACATGTAACTTACCAGTCATTTTTTGACCCTAAACTAGGGCTAAGCTAGGTTTTAACTTGGCCGATGTTGGCTTTAGTAGAAGAAAAGCCATCTTCATCAGGTTTCCAGAGTAATGAGCCAGAAAGTTAACCCAAGGTCACATTTACCCTTAAAGAAGGAGAATTGGTTTTGTTAACTCTTTCTCCACAAGGGGTGAAACAAACATTATTCAAATAATCACAAAACCAATGCTCTGCCAGGTGTTATACAAAACTAAAGGTTTGATTCTCAATTTTTTCCTGGGAAGGCATGATTTTTATTTTATTTTTAAAATAACTTTATTTTAATTTATTTTAAGGCCTGCAAGAGTTTAAGAGAATGCTCTTAATATATATATACACTTTTTTTTTTTTTGACTTGCCTAAGAAACTTTTTATTCCAACACAGTTTGGTGTCAGTGGAGTTCTCCAGATAAGGGATAGAGACATCATAAGAAGAATGTTCCCGTGTCCTGAAGAGGGTTGGCACTATGGGATCAGGCATGGAGTGTGAAAGGATCTAGTGTGTCTTCAAAGACAAATTCAATTTTTCTCAGAGAGTGAGAAGCAGACTGTGGAGCTGATTCATGAGAGATAAATTTGAAGAAAATTTTAGGAAGTCTACCATATAAAGCTAAGCAATTGGAATTTTATTAATAGGCAATAAAGAGATATCAACAGTTTTTATAAACAAGAAAAAATTAAAAAGCAGGTATAAAGCATGTGGTTTGTCGACTTGTGTCAATAGTAACCTTATCTAATTAAGAACAAAATAATTTCTACAGCAAGTCAGTCCAGTTAGAAATCGAATAAAGGCGATTAAGTCAATATTATATTTGTAACCAGGATGTCCCGGGCCATGGGAACAGAGGGAATGGCGGTTACCTGTCCTGCCCACACCTCAGGGGCTCTGATTCTCTCCATGGACTGCAGCGACCCCCCCCCTTCCAGGTTCAGTGTCCACATCACCTGTGTTAGGTTCCGGGGCTCCCTGAGCTGGGGTGACCTGCACCTACACTCACTGCCGCCCACCTGCCCCTGGGGAGATGGCAGCTGTCACCTCCCAGACACTGTTGTCCATGGGAGCTGTGGGTCAGTGACCCAAAGCCAAGAATCTGGGGGCTGTGGCCTGGGGTGTGCACCCTCTCCTGCTGCTCAGTCCCTACCTTCATCCCATGCTCAGAGCTCCCTGAGCCCCCATGGGACCATATACATGCACACAGGCCCCCTTCACCTTTCCCTTTGTTCTCCTTGTATCTTCCACCTGGTTTTGCCACAGTCTGAGGCCAGGTCCTGGGATGACAAAGCACACCTGGCTCCCACTGTCCCATGCAACTCACCCCTGCGGGCCCAGCCCCAGGAGGAGCTCCCTCCATGGGCCCTGGAGCAGCAGGTTCCCTACCTCCGTGGTGTCCCCTCCTCCCTGGACTCCCCGCAGATACCACCCTCCTCCCCCCTCCAGACTTCATGGTTTATTTCCTTCCTCCCATGTGTGCTGGGTCACCTACAGGCAAGGGCGCTGGGCTGGTGTTCCTCCCTCCCCTGACTGGGGACCTCCCCACCCCTGGGGCAGGCCTATGGGGTGGTCCTCCAGCACAGCTATCTGCTCCCTGCTCAGAGCTGCAGAGTGTCCTTCCTTTGTTCCTGGGATCTGGCCCCTGGGAGGTCTGTCTTGTTCCTCCAGGTGTCCTCTGCTTTGTCTCTTTGGGAAGCACTCACCCTCCCTGCCCCAACCCTCCTCTGGTCTAGCAGCATCTTTAGAGCAGATGGGCTTTCTCTTTCATACCCATGGATCTCTCTGTGAGCCTAGCTCTTCTCCAAAGGAAATCCCTATTTCTTTCTTTCAGTTTGAATGGTTCAGAAACACATTTCACTTCTATTATTTATTTTGATATATGCTTTTCCTGGCCATCCACAAATTCTTTTACAAGAGTAACGGGATCATGATGTTTCCTTTATCCTTACATTGGAGTGGCTCCTTTCTGTGTGGGAAACATAGACTCTCTTGCTGGGAGTTCTCTTTTCTATCCCAGGGATGATGGGGGAGCTTTACAAGAAGGATCAGAGGCACTGAGCTCGAGTGACCTGAGGGATGGGAGTTGCTAACTGTGTAATTTTGAGATGTTGTGTCTGGTCTCTGATGGGATCCCTAATTGCCTTCTTCCATCTCCCTCTCTTTAGCAATCCAAGAGAAAATTAATTACCAAGAAAGTGATGAAGAAGAGGTGGACAAGAGTCCTAATAACCAACTGAGGCTTGGGCAAGGTGATTGCAACCCGATAAACACCGATTTGCATCTACAAAGAAGAAAAGGAGAAAGGGAACTCATGCCCAAGTCCTGAGTGTATTTGGGGAATCAGGGAAGAAATATTAAGGACCAAGGAAAAGGCAGGGAGGGGTGTTCGCATGAATGTCTAAGCAGAGCCCAAATCCTGGAGGAGTAGCTATGACAAGAGACTGTTGGCCCAATAACCAAGGCGACGGGACAGAAACTCAGTGTCAATAAACCAGATTTAAGCAGATTAACTGCCAGGAAGTAATTGTGATTTAGAAAAGTCCCTGTAGGAGAATATTAGTGTGAAACTCTTAAGGGCTAAGAACCTGGGCCCATGGTCAACATCAAATGATGGAGGAAGGACTGATTTCAATGTGGGGATGTTTTTCAAGAGCCCAGATATTCAAGGAGAAAGCCAGTCACACAGAGAGAGAAAAGAGGAAGTGGTAGAAAGATGGAAGGGAGGATGTGGGTACTTTGAGAGAGAGAAGGAGGGAAATGAAAGAGAAGAAAGGATTAAAAGACACAATAGAAATAGCTGTGTTATTAACATCTCACTGGTTGAACATTTGTGCAGGCAGTTGTAGGTTTAGTGCTCAGGCTGCCATTGGAGGTTAGCACTCCTTTTATGCCCATTTTGCAGATAAGGAAACTGAAATCTGGAGACAGTGTGTGCGTAGTTGGCCTGGGGTCAGATGAGCAAGGGTGAACCCAGGCATTCTGAACCCAGAGCCTGTGTGTGTGTGTGTGTGTGCGCGCGCGCGTGTGTGTGTGTTAATGGAAGTAAAAATTCACATACCATAAAATTAACCATTTTAAAGTGTACAGTTAATGATATTTGGTGCATTCACAATGTTGTGCAACCACTACCTCTGTCTAGTTCCAAAACATTCCAATCACCTCAGAAGGAAGCTCCATATCACTCCCTGTGCCCTTCTTGCCTAGCCTCTGGCAACCAGTGATCTAGTTTCTGTCTCTGTGGATTTACCTATTCCAGACATTTCATGTAAATGGAATCATATAAACATGCCCTTCATGTCTGGCTTCTTTCACACAGCACAATATTTTCAAGGTTCATCTATGTTGTCGCATGAATCAGTTCTTCATTCCTCTTTGTTAGTGAAGAGCATTCCCTTGTATGGATATATTTATTACATGTTGCTTATCCATTCATCAGTTAGTGATGGGTTGTTTCTACCTTTTGGCTGTGACAGAGCCCGCATTCTTAACCCTGTACTGCCACTCCGGTAATCTAATGGAAAAGACAGAAGCATGAGACAAAAATTGGGAAATATATGCAGAGAAAGATACAGAAAGAAGAATACCAAGAATGGGAGGACGTAGAGGAGAATCGGACATGGAATCCTCAAGGAAAGGCCAATGAGACAGACTGAACAGATGTGTAGAGGGAGGGTATAGAGGAAGAGGAAGTGGGGACGAGTCAGCAGGACTTTGTAGGAACTGAGTAAGTCCACTGGTCAGGGGCAGCTCTGGGGACAAAGGCAGCTTCACTATGGCCGTGGGAGTCAGGATAAGCCATCACCAGTTAACTCAAGTAACTTGTGTGGGACATGCAGTGAGATGGCCTGGCCAAAGCCCTCTTAGCCAGGGTTGCAGCTGACCCCAATCCTCCACTCTGCCAGTTGGGGTCTGACTGCAAGGGTTGTGTGGGATCTACCAAGTCCACACGGTCTCTGTATGGTTACCTGGGGAGGATCTTCAACTCTTGCTTTATAAAAAGGGAATTAGGGGAGAATGGCACAGACCATACTTTAATTTCTGAAATGAACTTTCAATTTCTTCCCCTAGGAACTGGTGAAAACTCATATCGAAGACTGACCTGGTCATGCCCACAATCCTCATCTTACCACGGTCTGTTCCTGTTGACTGTTTTCTGATCCTTTGTGTTCTTGTCCCATTCTGGAATGTGCTGGGAGGTGGGGGGCTGCTTTTTTGTATCACTGATTGCCCAGAATCTCTGTCTTTACTAATGCAATTTCTGTAAGGAAGTCCTGGGGTGTTTGCCCTGGGATTCATTCCTTACCTTCCCCTGTTCTGCTCTGCCCTCTATCTCTGGCCACTGGCTTCTGTGGACCTACTTGTTAGCTCCCTTTGTTGCTGGCTTCCTGCTGGGTTCCTGACATGGGACCCTAACAAGAGATCGGAGAGTGGGAAAAAGGGAGAAGCTGGATATTTCCCCATCACTGCCTTTGTCCACAATTCTGAGTGTGGCTGCATCTCATCCATGATACCACTTCCCACCAAGCGGGCCAGCCATAGACCAGCTTCTATCCACCCAGTGACCCTGACCTCTGGGCCCACCCTCAGTCCCTCCCACAGTTTCCTGTTAAGTATTTTTCCGGTTACTGCATTCTTCTATTTGGACTTCTCAGCTCTTCCATCAACTGTATAACCAACCTCCTGAATGAAATTCCCTGTGCTGTAAAAGCTTAGAGTGATTTCTATTTTCCTGTTGTACCCTGATTGATGCAAAGGGCAAATAAAATATCTATGAATTAAAACATGGTTTAGGTACAACCCCACCTGAAAATAGACTCTTGGAGAACCTCTGTGAACCAGAAAAGATAAATGCAAACAGAACAGATACAACCAGTGACAAAAATGATGCACTAGAAATCCAACAAGCAAATGAGGAGTGTGCCCAAGAATCTGAGCCAGCAGGTAAGACTGCCTGGGTTTGCATGAGTTTAGAGGGGCTAAGGAGTCCTTCATGGTGGCAGAGAATGGAGTCGTGCCCAACTCAAGGAAATATCTATTAACAAAGAAGGGGAAACTCATGCAGATTCAGAGCAGGCAGGAATGGAGCTTGATATATTGATGGGAGAGACCTAGAGGAAGAAAAGTTAAGAAGTGCTAGCTTCCACAAGCCTACTTATTTTTTACTGGATTAAAAGCTGGTATTGGGTGAGATCAGAAATTGCCACCTTCTGCCATTTTCCTGCTGATAAAAATGATAGATAAGCTAATTTGTACTGTTTAACTGAAAGAGCAATATTTGCCTACATGTAATGGAAAATATATAAAATATGTTTCTGGTGCTTTTTCATTTTCTCAATGTTGGAATACCTCTTATTGACAGAAAAGTTGCAATGCCAGGGGCTGAAAATGGATTTTGACTTTAAGATCTTCAAAAGCTGCTAAGAAAATTAAATGAGTACACAAACAAATAAAATACAAAACAAAATAAGAAATATGGCTATGAGAGACATGGGTACACGCTATAGAAATTTAAAGAAAAAAAAAGATGGTTTCTGGCTAAGGGGAAAGGCAGAGAAAATCAGGACATGCTTATAGTAGTATCGTTTGCTACGGCCTCAGCAGATGGGAAGAAACTAGATATTAAGTTTGAAGATACCCAAATTTGAAGAAAAAATAAAAAGAAAACTTCACAGTATACATTCAAGTGTAGGGGCTCAGGGCAGACCACCTTAAAATGTGCCATTTAAGCATAAAGATTTTTTCGAGTTAAAATAAAAACCCAACAGATACAGGAAAGGCACTCTGCCTCCCCCATAACTGCCTTAATATATACTGGAAAGGAGAGCCTATATCAGGAAGAGAAGTATTAGTAGAAACTTCCCTTTACCTAAGAAGGAACTTATCTGTGTAATAGAACCATGTTATATGTTTTTCCAAACATCTCCTTTGACCTTCTTACTAATGACTTTTCTCCCCTCTGTATCCTCAGGCCCCTAATCCCTCTCCTAAGCTCATATAAGCTTCATGTTGCCTCATTGTGTTTGGAATTCCATGTCTGTATGGATTCTCTGTATGTATGCCTATTAAATTTCGTTTTCTTTTGTTAAAAAAAAAGAAAAAGAAAAGTTAGGAAGGACAAACAAAGAGACAAAGGGTAAAAAGTTACAGGGCTTCATCAGGGAAGAGAGACAGAAAGAAAAGTCAAAAGAAGTCAGGGAGAGCTGATCACAGAGTTACTGAAGCACCAACATTTTCATGGGGTGAAGGTTAAGATGGCAATATATGCAGACAAGCTATAAATAGAAACATGAGAAGAAAAGAGAAGTCAGGTGAGGTGTAACAAAATGCAAATAGGCAGAACAGGGAGGGCTGTGCTGGGTCTCAGCTGTGTCTTTTTTAATCCTCAGAGTCCTGTGAACAAGCACCCACCCAAGTGAGTAATGGAGACACAAGAGAAGTCACACCCAGCCCATTGCCCTGTGATGGAGAAAGTAATTATTACTTATCTTACGAATTTTCTAATTCTATCTTTGTTTTTCTATGAGAGCAAAAGCTTTCCTTTGTTCTCCAATACTAACCACCTCCCTTACCCTAACAACGCCCAAGATCCACAGCCTTGTGCACAGCCTCTGGCTGCTTCTAAGTCATGTGAGATGCAAGGGGGAAAGAGAGGTGAGCTCTTTGATAAAGGGCATGTCCCCAAGGAAAGAATGCAAGGAGAGAAAATATTTAAAAAGTGAACCAAAGAACACCAAACGACAAAGTACATGAACAACATAGGTTTTAGATAAATTGACATGGAATCCAAACAGTACCATTTTGTGGAGTTGGTGAAAAGAAATAAGTTGCAGCTTGCTTTTCAGAAATTGTAACAGAAACATGGAAACCATGCATGATGCTGCTGGTCAGATTTGCAAGTACAGAAGCTCTGATGAAGGACTTTTAGAAAAGAAGTGGCAACTGGAGGGACTTGGAGTGGGGGACAGTGGCACAGGAGGAGGACTTTGGTGATGATTGGAATGCGTGAGATGAGAAAAATGAATAGAAAGACAAAAATCAATACAGAAGAGGCATACAGAAAGTCACATTAATAATTAAGAAACAGAGATCAAGTAGGAGAAAGTAAGAAACATAACAGAGAATTGATAAACTGAAAAATCAGTTAGGGGACAGCAGGGCCAGTTCTAGGGTGAGGCAGGGAGGTCCTGGGACACATGGGAAGAAAATCTTACCCGTGGTATCTTCTTGTCCCTTGGCACCTCTTCTGATTCACCCTAGACCCTACTGGGTCCTGGGAGATAGTGATAAAGGATGTTGAGAAAAAGAGTATGAATAGAGAAATATCCAGAAGAAAATGAATACCAGTAAATAGAAAAAATGGGCAGAGGCCTAAAGAGAATGAGTAGAGGATGAGTTAAGGGACCATGAAGGAAAAACTGGTAGAGAGTGGGCCAAATAAAGAGAGAAGATAAATGAAAACATTGTCCAATTTGAAGAGATGGTCATGAGAAAGAAGGCACAGAGGGCTCTTCCTAATACCATTGAGAAGACATCATTAAGGTGTCTACAGTGACCAAAATGGCCCTTTCACTCCCTCAGATAAAAATAGGCCTCCACCCAGGCATCTCATGTCTCCATGGCTTCAATCACCATCTGTGATCTATGGATTCCTACACACAACTCTGGTCCAGACCTGTCTTCTAGATTCATTCCTTCAAGTGCCTGAAGACTTGTAATCAAAGATCTGAAAGCCATCTCTATTTGGAAGCTATATTAGTTATCTATTGCTGTGTAACAAAGAGTCCCCAAATTCAGTGGATTAAAACAACCATTACTTTATTTGCCGCTTCTGTCAATTCCAACTTTAAAATATGTTCAACCTGCCCATTTCTCTCCATTTCCAGGATGCTTACTCTAATCCAGATTCCTATCACTTCTCATTTCAAAATAGAAGAACTCTCCTGCTGGCCTCATCCCTCCTATCTTGTTCCCCTCAGATCCATTCTCCACACTTCGGCTCAATGGCCATTGCAAAAATGCCAACCAGTTCATATGGCTTTCCTGTTTAAACCTAGTACCCTATTGTGATCCTCAGAATGAGGTCAACACAGCTTGGTGTGGAGTATTGAAGGATACCTCCCATACAGTTGTATAATCTCCCCCTCATACACTCTTCCACCACATTCCCACCATACCAAATTCTGTTTGTTTACTTGAATTGTCAAGCTCTCTCAGTTATATCTCTGCCTTTATACATGCTTTTGGAAAACAGTTTGGAATACAGTCCCAAAGTTGAAAATACACATAGCTTGTGACTCAGCAATTACATTCCTCAGCCAAAACCAACAGAAATGTACACTATGTTCAAAAAAAGAAAAGAAACACATAGAAAAGCAGCATTATTCATAATAGCCAAAATCTTGAAACAGCACAAATGGATTTTTTATGGTTTTATTTTTCATGGGTTATTTCTACAATGGAATACTATACAGCAGTTAAAAAGGAAAATGAATACAGCTGATTCTCACAAACATAATGTTGAGAAAGGAAGCCAAATTTCACGCACCCCCCCCCCCGCCCCTGCCAAATGACAGAGAGATGGAGAAAGAGCAAACAAGAAAGAGAGGACATGATTCCATTTATACAAACATGTATATTTTGAATTGGCAAAACTGATCATCAGTGGTATTAAAAATCAGGATGAGCAGGTTGTTAACTTGAGTTACATGGTGGAGACAGTTAGGAAGAGGCATCACTAAGAGGCTTCCAGGGTATAAGTAATCTATTTCTTGACCACAGCGACAGTTTCCCAGATATGCTTACTTTGTGATGATTCAAAATTTATGATTTACCCATCTTTATCTATGCACATTATACTGAAAATATAATTTTTATTTTTAAAAGAGCAAAAAGTGGGGCTCCTGGATGGCTCAGTCAGTTAAGCGCCCAACTCTTGGATTCGGCTCTGGGACGTGAGATAGGGCCCCATGTTGGGCTCCATGCTCAGTGCAGAGTTTGCCTGAGATTCTCTCTTCCCCTGCCCCCACTAAAATAAATAAATAAATCTTTAAAAACAAAAGAGCAAAAAATAATTCACCAAAGGATGAGAAGAGAAAATAAAAACAAACAAAAAAACCCCCCAAAACCCAGAGTCCAGAGAGCCACAGAGGAAGGGACACAGTTAAGCAGCAGGAAAGAAGAGGGGTGGGGGCGGAGCTTCACCCCTGCAGTGGATTTACAGGGAGAAGGACTTATCAATAGTAGTGAACGGTGTTTACTCCCTTTGGGGGAGGCCAGTGAAAATTCTTTATTCATTACAATTTGATCCAGGAGCAGAGCTACCCAACCATGGAATCCAAGTCAATTCCTGTTCTGTATATCTGGTGGATATAAAGAAGGAAAAGCCATTTTTTAACTCGAGAGTTGAACAGCAAGCCCAAGCGAGGACTAACTGTAACCAGGCATCTGACATAATAGGTAAGGCTGACTGAAAGAGTGTGTAATGTCCCAGGCAGGGTCCATCGAGGCAGTCCAGTTGGCCTTGGATGGAGGCAAGAGGGAGGAACCAGTATCATATGCAGTGAGCTCAGCAGGAGAAAGTCCCAGTAATCAGAAAAATACCAAAAGATGGAAATGGTAGATTTAAGTATTAATGTATGGGAGACTATTTCTAAAGCAAAAGAAGAAAGTATGAGGGTAGAAGTTGAAGAAAAACTAAAAAACATCAGAGAGCCAAGATATTCACGACAGCGGATGAAGAAGGAAACACATGAAGACAAAGAGAGGTATTGAGAGAAACCACTGCCAGAAAGAGAGGCATAAGTAGGGGAAATGGGCAAAGCCAAGAGGAAAGTGAAGTAAACTGAGAATAAAAGATAAGAGGGACCCTGAGGTCGGTGGGGGGGGGGGGGGAGGAGGTCACATGAGGGCAGAGGTTGGAGGTCACATGAGGGCAGAGGTAGGAGGTCACATGAGGATGGGAGAAGAGTGTTGGCAGGGTGGGCAAAGCTGCCCTCTGCGCATGAATTCCATCACCTTTAGTTTAGGACTGGAGCAACCTGCAGGTCACACACATTCAAGCATAGACCAGGGTGCCTTGAGTTAACTTAGCTTCTAGGTCTTCCTAGTGGTCCTATTGCAGAGTCGCCTGCTATGTGGACTCATTGGCCCCACCCTGAAGCTAAAGGGCTTTTGCTCCTCTGTGCAGTGATCAGCAGTGACTCCGAGGAATCCAGTGATGAAGACGAGCTCCCAGAAACCTCCACGTCAGCACTGGAAAGCGGGCCTGGTGAGGAAGTGGGAAAGCAGGCTTTGGCTACAAGAATCTGAATTAAGAACTACTGTTTGATGCATCTTATTCTGCACCTATTCTGTATGATAGATTCAGTTTATCCTGGAATTCGATTCTCTGCATTTATTTTACTTGACCTTTTTGGGAAATGCAGGGAGATAAAAAATCATTAATATATATACTTTTTAAAGATGAGGCCTATTAATTGATAGGTCCTATTTATCAATACAAGCACCCATATATTGATTATATAGCAGAAAGGGGCTACCAAAATGATGAATTTGTTTTTAAGACTAGTTAGTTTCTATGCCTATATGGTGTTGGATTTATAGTGATTTCTATAGGGAACAGAAAGCTAAATATTCTTTTATTAGAAGGTCATATTGTCATCTGAGCACAAACTGAATTGTGTCAAAAGACAACTCATCCAGCTATCCAGTTTTAGCAGAAAAAAAGATTCAGATAGAGTACTCTGAAACCCAAAGTATTGTTTTTGAGAGTTCTTCAGCAAGTCATGGCATATATAATGATTTTTCCAAGGACTTTTGCAAATAATACCTTACTTTTTAATTTATAACAATCTTAAGTACCCCAGACATTGTTATCCTTGTTTTCTAGAGAAAACACAATCATATCAATGTTTCAAGGTCTTCTACAAAGTCTCATGGAGAATTAAAGGGACAAGACTAGCATCCTGGATTCTGCATTTTTGCTTTATAAAATTAGAGCTAAAGATGATTACCAAAATGTTATGTTTCCTCAATTTCATGGGTAGCATGAGTGGTCCTAAGATTTGCAGCTCTTTTGTGCACACATTGGTGATTTGTTTTCCCTTTCTGCTTTCTAGACCCAGAGGGTATTAGAAACATGCCTATTTGGGGAAACATACTTGGAAAAGACCTAAAAACAAATAAAAATATTACCTGGTCCTGATGTTACCAAAGAACATTATTTTAAATGATACATTATTCTTATTGCTCACTAGATCCATCAAAGTAAAATGTAAATTCGCTTCAAGTTTTAAAGGGTACACATTTTAACTTTTGTCTTAGTGTAGCAAACTGCTCTAAAATGCAGTCCCAAAATATGTCTAGGATGCAGACACAAGAGATTATTTCTCAGCCTTGCAAACGCACTGGGTTGGAGGGGAAGTAGAAGAGGCTTGCGGTTGTCAACACAAGATTTCCAAGATTTCCTCCCTTCCAAGGTGAGAAACAGCAGAGATGAAGGAAGTGTGAAGTGACAATGGAAGGGGTAAGAAGTAGAAGAGAGAGAGTATGGGAAGGTGAGGTTCAGTCAGAGCAAAGTTGCCACTTGCCTCTGGAGACAGGGAATGGAGTGTGACTACCATTCAAGGCAGGTGGCTTAGAAGGACAGACCAGGGTGGCACTGTTGCAGACCGCAATTTGCATGGGTTTTCTAGATTTTTCTAGATTTTCTTATGAGGATATTTCCCGCTAATATTTCAGTTTCTTGGTCACACGCTGAGATCCCTAAAAAGTCCTCTTCCTTTGTGCAGTGACCAATAACCTTGACTCATTAGAGTCAAGTGAGAGAGGAGAGTCCCAAGAAGCCACCTGCTCAAGACTTCAGATTACACTAGGTAAGAACATTAGGATTGCAACCCTGCATGACAATACTCAGAGTCTAAATGCAGAGCTGTTTTCCTGATGAATCTTGTTTTGAGCATGCTCTGTGTGCCTTGATTCTATTACTTCTAAGGACTGTTTTCTGCATTTAATTTCTCTGGCCCTATTGGGAAGTGGAAGGAGGCAGGAAGGCATTATAAATTGTTATTTAACTGTACGGGCCCATTTGATTGATATATAGAAAGTGTAGCAAAAATATGCTGGTAAAATGACAAACTTTTTTCTACACACTATCATGTATTAATGCTAAAGAGTTGAAATAATGTACTTATTCTCTACCAATATGCTTTATATTCTATCCAACAAAGTAAGCATGGGGTACCTCTGTTTGTTGACAATATTGTCATTAGTCCCAAACTTAGAAAACCTTCAAAGAATAATTTGTGCTGCTGTTTAATTATTGATGGGAAAATGACCTCTGATCAGCTATTCTCAAACCCAACTTACTTAAACCATTGGCTTACACTGTAATTTTTTAAAGGGCTTTTGTAAATAAAGCTTCATTTTGTTTTCATAAAAAACCTTAACAGGGAGATAGGGTAACTAGGTTATCCCAGCTTTATAGATAAGGCAACTGTGGCTAGCCATGTTGAAGAATCATTTACAAATTTACACAGAGAGTGAAAAGGAGAGCTAAGCAGGAACCCAGCATTATACCCCAGGCCACCAGAACTGGATTCAGTTGAAGGAAAGAGAGAAAAATGATCATCAAAGTATTATTATGACTGCAAGCCCATTGAATTGTCACAGAATTTGTAAGATTATTGCATACAAATAATTGTTTCTTCCCTTTTACTTTATAGACTCCATGGATTTCAGAAAATCGCCTACATTCAGAGAAAGAGTTTGGAAAGTAGGTAAGGGCAAGTAAAAACTCTTCGTGGTTACAAATGAACAGCGTTTTCTACAAAAGATTCATTCTAATTCTTTGCTATATCCTTCAAAGTAAAATACAAATTTGTTTTAAGATGGTTTGTATTTTAACTTTTGTATTAGTTAGGCTAATGGTTGTAACAAACAAATCCAAAGAAGTCAAGCATTCAAACACAATAGAATTAAATTTTTTTCTCAAGTAAACATTCCAAGGAATTTTAGATGGGGGAGGTGTGGGACCCTGTTTCATGTGGGGTTCAAGGAAGCAGCCAAGTGGGAAATCTGCCTTCTTCAATACCAGACTCCCAAGATGTCCTGGGGATATTCTTGCTGTGGGCTTTTTAACCTCTTGGTTCCTTTGTCATACACTGAGACTTTCAAGGGACACTTGCTTCTTCTGCAGTGAAAAGATTTGATGACTTTTCAGAGTCCAGTGAGGAAGAGGAGCCCCCGAGAGCCTCGAGCTCAGCACTGAGAAGTGATCCTGATGAGGAGGGTAAGGACTGCCATCACTGGGCTTCCGGACACGAGGAATCTGAGTTCAGAGTTCTTGTTTCCTGGGCATTTAACTCGGAGCACACTCCACGGCCTGGGATCCCATTCTCTGCATTTTTCACATCTGGCCATTTTGAAAAATGCAAAAAGAGAAATCATTATAAATTCAGGTTTAGCAAGATGGCGCTAGTTGAATGGCAGTGCCATTTTTACTACATGCACTCAGATTTATTAACCCCAAAGTATTGAATTACATAGTGATTTCCACCCCTGCCCACTCCCATTTTCTAGAGAGCAGAGAAAATGGATATCTGCCGTTGCTTGATTTTGTTGCAAACTTGTTAAAAAATCAGAAGATTCTGATCATAGACTCTGATTATTGAAGAAAGAAAAGCTTCTAGTTATTACCATCAAATTCAGTTTATAGCTTTTGACAGATGACCCCAATATGACATTGGCCTACATAATGATATTTTAAAATATCTTCACTAACAAGATATCTTTTTTATGTTTTTAACAACTTTAAAGATAAGCCAGATAACTGTTGCTCTCTCCACTCCACAGGTGGGGAAACTCTAGCACATAAACATTTAAGGATCTTTTACACATCTTATACGGAAATTTACTAGAAGAAGCAAAACAGCCTGGACTCCTAGCAAACATCCATAGTCTTTTATTCAAAACGTTTAAAGGGCGCCTGGGTGGCTCAGTCGTTAAGCGTCTGCCTTCGGCTCAGGTCATGATCCCAGGGTCCTGGGATCGAGTCCCGCATCGGGCTCCCTGCTGGGCAGGAGGCCTGCTTCTCCCTCTCTCACTCCCTCTGCTTGTGTTCCTGCTCTTGCTATCTCTCTCTCTGTCAAGTAAATAAAAATAAAATTTTTAAAAAACAAACAAAAAGCCTTTGAAGACAGACATAAAATAATAATCTGTTAGAGAGACAATATGGTTTATATCCTATATATTACTAAAAAAAATCCAGCAGGGTCTGGAACAGAATCCCATTCTCAAATATACTATATTAATGTTCCTGCAACAAATAGTGTGAATTCACACCAAATGTGAGAAATAAAGATTTTACATGGACTCATGACAGCTCAAGTCCAGATTCGCCACCGAAGTAGTTAACTGAAAACCTATGGGAAAAATATGGATTTTCAAAACTTCTTTGATTTTGCAGTTGGGGCCAAAGGATTGTGGTTCTCTGCTCCATTTAGTAGTGATCTTTTTCGTTTAGATGGGAAGAGACAGAAATGATCATCATAGTGTCTTTCTAGTCCAGATCCTGTCTACAATGTGAGTAGTCATAAGATTTACAACTCTTAGTTGTAGATTACTGGTTGTGTTTTCCTTTACTTTTTAGATCCTGCGGATATTGGAGACAAATCTATTTGGGGGATAAGCAAGAGGAAAAGATGTAAGGGCAATTAAAACTCTTGATGTAACAAATATCTTTCTTTACTACAAAAACTTCGTTCAAAAATTTTTGTTATATCCTCTGAAATAAAAAAAAATTAATTTGTTGGCAATTTGATTGATTCACATTATACATTTTGAATTAGGTGGACTGGGCTAATTGATACAACATGTAGGCCTCAAAAAGTTGAATGGCACACGTGCAATATAAGTATATTCTTCATTTGCTTAAATAGGATAAAGTAACTCCTGGAGTGGAGGGGTGTTCTGCTTTGTATGATTGTTGAGGGCCCCAGCTGATAGAGGCCCTGACATCTTGAAAATGTTGCTTCCACAGACTCCCTGGATAAGCAAAGGAACTGGAAGAAGCAGTATGTTCAGACAAGTGATGAGGGTAAGACATGGTGACAAAAGGGAGTGCCTTCCAGGGCAAAGTTGTCCCACAGCCCAGCCCTGGGGGTGGTTCCTGGAGCAACCCTGACCAACAGGTCAGATGGAGCCCCAGGGTAGCCTGGTGGGAGGAATATTCCTGCTCCTCCTACATGAGCTTCCTTTTCCAATTTTCCTTTTAAAGAATTTGGTGCTGGATTGGTTGCTAGGACACAGATTGAGACTGCTAAGGAATTTTATTTCTTTCTGCAGGGATCAGCAGTGGTAACTTTTCAGAATTAAGTCATACAGAAGAACCTCAGGAATCTTCTGGCTCAGTCCTAAGAAGTGGGTCAGGTAAAGAAGATTAGGATGCCAAGCCTTGGCCTGCAGAATGTCAGGAATTAAAAGCTACTGTTTCCTGATGCATTTTATTCTGAGCACCTGGAAGACCTGTATCCAGTTAATCCTGGGAACTCCTTTTCATCATTTTAGAAAATAGAAGGAGACAGGAAATTATTATAAATTCATGTTTAACAAGAGGAGTCCTGTTGAAAAAATGTATGTAATTATATACTGCTGTTGTAGAAGAAATGAATAGCAAATGGTGGTATCTTTTTAATACCTACTGTCATGCCTACTAAGATCTTAGATTTCTATAATGATATATTGATTGACACCAATGTCATTTGTAATTGTAAAAGCCTCAAAAGATGACTGGTCCTGCTATGTAATTC
The DNA here is from genome assembly GCF_004348235.1 of Phoca vitulina. Classification (NCBI taxonomy): domain Eukaryota; kingdom Metazoa; phylum Chordata; class Mammalia; order Carnivora; family Phocidae; genus Phoca; species Phoca vitulina. The sequence continues at coordinate 9,233,435 of NW_022589704.1, read as the reverse complement.
TAGACAGAAATAAAAGCTTCAGATCAACAACTTTCAAACTTTAGTATAGTTTTTGACAGATGTCCATCACACTGTAATTTGATTATATTGTGTTACTTTAAAGTGCTTTGGCAAATAAGATCTTACTTTGTCATCACAATATCCTCAAGACTTAGGCAGGCTAATTTTTGTTATGTCCATTTTGGGATGAGGAAATAGACATTTGACCAAATTGTCCAATTTGACCAAAGGTCAAAAAGTATGACTATTGTATGTAACAGGCAGGAATAAAAGAGCTGTATCCAGTGATCAAAATCCAAAAAGGAGGTACAAGGCACCTGACATATAGTATCAGCAGAACGTATCGGTGCCTGATGCAAGAAAACTTATTTAACAACTATATAGATGATGATGATGATAGATAGATAGATAGATGATGATAGATAGATAGATAGATAGATAGATAGATAGATAGATAGATATTAGATAGATAGACATATAGATAGATGATAGATGATAGATAGATAATAGATAAAAATGAAAATTATAAAGAAAAATAAGATGGTAGGAGTGGTGCCAGCTATAAGGTATACAAAATACCTAGAAGGGCAGAGCCAAAAAGGATGAATAGAGAAATAAAAAGGCACAGAAATTAAGAATATCACTGATGAAAAGAGAGAAAACAACACAGAGGACAAGAGAAATCAGGGAAATCAGGGAGAGAAGCTCACAGAATCAAGTGATGGAGATAGAAATGTGTAAGGCAGGGAAATGGCCAGAAAACTGAGAAATAAGGAGGAGGATGAGGTATGGCCAGATAGAAAAGGTGACAGAACACATCTTTGTTGGATATAAGGTGTAGTAATTGGAGTGGGTGTTTTCTCAGCTCATCTGAACAGTAAATATAAATGACCTTAACCACATCAAAGTGGTCACTGTCTATAGTCTGTCATTTCCTTATTTCTCTTCAGTGTCCCCCTGTGAATTCAAAGCTCTTCAGATGAATAGAGGAAGAGAGTCAGAAGAGATGCCAACGTATAAGCATCTGATGGAGAAGCCAGTTATGATATTAATTATCTTTGTTTTCCTGTCTACAAAGAGGGAAGGCTCTTCTTTCTTTACCTTACCTCTTCCCCCAAAACATAGCATGTACATGCACACACAAATGCACATACACTCCTATACATAGGCTTGTGCACAGATTTGGACTGCTTTCAACAGGTTTGAGGGAGCCAAAAGAGAAAGAAGAGCTGTGTTCCTGAATGGAGGGAGGTGACACTGAATGGATAATGTAAGGAAGAAGAATGGAAAAGATAGGCTGGGGTCTCCAAATGGAAAGACATCTGACTGAGTATACTTCAAGTTTTTTCAAGTGGACGTGGAACCCAAATATCACCAGATTGGGGAGTTTTATGGGGGAAGAGTGATGATTTTCAAGATACCTATCAGGAGTTGTACCAGAAACATGGTAATAAAGTCCATGACTGACTGAGTCTTGCAATGTAGAAAAGCCCATAGGGAACTGGCAAAAGTAAAAGTGATCAACAGTGTAGTCAGTGTCAAAAGAGTAGGTATTTGGTCATGAATGACAGTAGCAGTCTGTGAGATGAAGCTGAATATAGATAAAATATAAATACAAAGATTGTAATTGTAAAAAGAGCCATAAAATCAAGATAAGATTAAGAGAAACAGACTAGAAGCAAAGAGAAAATGGAAAAGGAAGTGACATTAGAGAGAGGATTACTTCAATAATAAAACTAGATCCAGGGATAGAAGCATAGGAAAATAGATGGAATGAGGTACATATATAGGGTAAAAGAGGAGGCACACAGAGAACCATACAGAAAAAGAGTTAAAAGATGAGCGAAAAATGACAGAGTGTAAAAGGAAGAGAGGCGAGATGGAGAAATTGTGGGATCTGAAATGGTCAGGAGACAAAAGCAATGTTGGTGCAAGGGATTGGTTCACAGTAGCAGTGAGTTTTCAGGGCAAGGTGTTCCCAGGTATCAGTGTCCCCTATAACTCACCCAGATTACAGGAGACATCTCCCAGGCATCTCATCCACTCCTATGGTTTCAATCACCATCCACAACTTAATAGTTCCTAAGCAGACATATCCAGCCCAGCCCTGTCCTCTAAGCAGATAAGCTCATCCATCCAAATGGCAGAATGATCTCTGTCCAAGGTTCTGAGTGTCCTAGCCTTCACCACTTTAGGTGTCCTCCAAAACCTTCAAACTCGACACTTCCAAAAATGAGCACATCATCTTCCTAAAACCAACATCTGCTCCTCCAGTGTTCCCTGTTTCTAAAACACACTATTAATTGTCCCATTCTTTCAAGTTGAAATTCAGAGTCACCCATGACACCATTGTCTCCTCAATTGATACACCACATCTATCACCTAACTCTATCAATTCTTCCTTTTAAATCTCCAACCTGTCCCTTCATCTCCATTCCCAGTACTGACACTCTAATCCACAGCTATATCACTTGTCACTTGAACTAGATCTACAAGGTCCTGTTCTCCTTCTAATCTTGTTCCCACCAAATATATTCTAAGTGATTTAGCTAAATTGATCTTTCAAAACTGCATCCCATGTCCTTTAACTTCCTTTAGGATTAAGTCAATTCTCCTTCATGTGGCCTCCAAAGCCACTTACCTCAGGGCTCTTGCCTCTTTCTCCATCCTCATCAATGCTTCTTATTCTTTCACTTCATTCTCAAATATATTTAACTCTTTGTGGTTACTTGCTTTCACTGAACCTAGACCTTTGTACATGCTTCTTCATATTTCAATCAGTCATCTGTTTCTGTGTCAATTCTCTGGTAGCTCATAAGATTGGCAAGCACCGATGCTTCAATAGTCTTGTGTCTGAATTATTATCAGCATCCATCTCAGCACCTGGCACCTGAAAGAGGCTTAGGAAACTTCTTGAGTGCATGAGAAATATTCCTATATTCCAACATTTGGAAATTTTCTGGCAAAAGTTCTTTATTATAGTATTTATAGAGAATATTCACAAAATCTATTTTAATAATTGAATTCTATATATACATATATATAAATATAATAAATAATATTTCTAGAAAGAATAATAGTGCATAAAGTAAATGTAAGAGTATGCTTAAAATGTTGTAAAAGGATGGATGGGAAAAGCATATAAAGAAAAAGTAGAAGAACAAAAATACAAATTTGGGGCAAAGAGAAAAGGATAAAAGAGAAAAAATAGATTGAAAGGAAGGGACAAAGACAATGGGGATCAAAGAAAGAGATTTCTGAAGTAGAGACATCCTTTAGTGGAGGGGTGGGGGAAGGGAGGATCACTGGAAGAGAGGAGATGCAAATGAAAACTCTTTACAAATCACAATTTAGGAGCAGAGCCACAAGGACTTGGAAATGAAAAGTGTTCCTGTGTCATGTGTTTTTCAGAAGGTATTTCAAGAGGCCAACGAGCAAGGACTGAGAGTAGCCAAGCATCTGACATGATGGGTAAGGCTGCCGGAGGGTCTTGGGGTGGAGGTGGTTCTTCAGATACCACAGACCCTGGGTATGTAGTTGATCAGAGTTCAAGGACATCAGACAGCTCACCAATGGAATGGCCAGTTATGGAAGTGGAGGGTCACACGGCACTAGGCTGCAGGATGTCAGGAGTCTGTTTTTGTTTCCTGCTGCACTTGACTCTGAGCACACTTTGATAAGGAAGGGGTACATCCATGCCAGAGTCCCATTCTCTGCATTTGCTTGACCTGAGCCTTTTGGGAATGGCAGGGAGGCAAGAGATTCTTTTAAAGTCATGTTAAATAGGGTGGACCTTGTGGATTTACATGGATGATCTAGTAGAAATACACTGGTAACAATGGCAGTATCTCATTTACTGTATTAATGAGTCAATACTAAACTATTGGATTTATATAATGACATCCACCCTTGTCCATGGAATGAAGCAATCCAAATGTTCTTCAGCTGGTAGATAATAGCATCACTTTGTCACAATTTTGGAAAAGCCTCAAAAGACAAATGATCCTGTTATCTGTCAGGAAACAAAGGCCCCAGATAACTATTCTTAAATTCAGCATACAGTTTTGAAGGATACACTGCAGTATGTTGACTAATACAGTGATTTCTCATTAGCTTTTGTAAATAAGATCTTATTTAATTGTCATAACAAATTTAAAGCCTGAACAGGATAACAGTTGCTATCCCTCTTTCATGAACAAGGAAACTGATGTCCTTAAGAAATTAAGAGCATTTTCAAAGTCCCAGAGAAATAAAGGAAGACCTTAGATATCAATTCAGTACCTGTCTATTTCCATTATAAGGAAGGCAGAGAAATGATACTCAGGTCATTATAAACTCAAGCCTTCCACAGTGTGAATTGTCATAAGATTTATAACTTTTATTTATAAATTACAGTTATATGACCACCACCTGTTACTTTCTAGATACCATGGATATTGGAAACAATTCTACTTCGGGAAAACACAATGAGAAAATAAGTAAGAATGAATAAGAATTTGCTTGATTTTTATGTTACAAATGGAGTGTTTTTTAATGCTAAAGCTTATCATCGTTTTTTATTCCTTTCAGAAGACAAAAAAATGAATGTCTTTTAAAGTAACTATTTTTTTCCAAAATGGTTGTATCTTCATGTTGTATTTTATTCTGATTTTAAAATATGTTTCTTATAAGCATTGGTGTATGTCTTCTCAGAATTTTTCTATGCATGTATTAACTCAGTTTGAGATATATTTTTATACATCTTCATATGGTAATTTTATACATACTTTTCCTTTTCTTGCTTTTTAAAATTAATATATCATACCTAAGCCCTAAACACATTTAACATTTTAATTGAACTATAAAAAGTCTTATTTGGTGCTTTCACATGCACAAGTCTTAATTTTTAGGGTAGTTGAGGATTTTTCATTTGTTATTGGTCATTTATTTTTCCTCTTTATTGAAGTCTTTGTCATAGAGTGCTGTGAAGTTTCCTGTTGTGGTGTTTTTCTTTTTCTTACATTGCTGAATGAATATAGAAAAGTTTATCTGATATATACATTAAATCCTCACCATATGTGTTGCTAATATGTTGTCCCATTTGTTTTCCTTTCTTTTTATTTTATTTATTTATTTACTTATTTAAATTTAAGATTATTTATTTATTTTAGAGACAGAGAAAGCATGAGTGGGGACAGGGGCAGAGGGAGAGGGAGAGAGAGAGAGAATCCCAAGCAGACTCCCTGCTGAGCATGGAGCCCTACTGGGGGCTCAATCTTATCACCCTGAGATCATGACCTGAGCAGAAATCAAGAGTCAGATGCTTAACTGACTGAGCCACCCAGGCGCCCCTGTTGCTTTCCTCTAATGTTTGTTAATGGACTCTTTTGTCCTAGAGACATTATAAATTTTTAGGTTGTCAAATTTTCAACTTTTCTCTCTCTGGCTCTTGGGTTTCCCATCATTTTTATAACAGCTATTTCTAGCTGAAGATTTAAAAAAATATTGTCCCATATTTGATTCTAGAATCAAATGTTTGAAGTACCTGATTATTTTTAATGTTTACACCTATAATTCTGTGGGTTTTGCCTCTTTGCTTTTATGTGAGGTCAGAATTTCAAAAATATTCCCTACTCTACTACATTGTGATTGAAGCTGCCACTTTAATCACACAGTGCCTTTATCTGTCTATATACTAGATTTTCTTTTGCAATCAAAGACGCTACAGAAAAGAAGAGAGAGCTCAAAGGTAGCACCATCCTGATGACTCACTGGGGGAGAATTTTAGAATCAATTCAAGAAGATCCGCCCCCTCACCTCCTTCCCAAATTCACTGGAATCTCTGATTAGAAATACACTGGGTGTTATATGTAAGTGATGAGCCACTAAATTCTATACCTGAAACCAGTTTTACCATATATGATAACTAACTAGAATTTAAACGAAAACTTGGAAAAAAAAAAAAAGAAATGCATTGAAAAATGCAGATTAATTTTGGGAGAACAGAGACTATTACCCACTTATTCACATCTTATTTAATGTTCTTCCAATAAGAATCTTCTTACACATTTTTAAAAGTCTTATGTGGTGTACAAATTTGTTTGTTACTATGAATATCTTTTTTTCTCTATTACATAATACCTGGAGTGAATTTAAATGAGACAACTATCTCAAAATCTTTATTTAAATAGGAAATCTGTGGTCATTTTATTACCCACTTGCATGTGAGGAGCTCAGAATGCCAAGGATTTTTTCCTAATTTAATATATAATCTTATAAGCATTTATACAGTTTAGGGATCCAGATATCAGTTAAAATATGATAACTAGTATGGAATTGTTGAATCACTATTTTGTACACCTGAAACTGGTATAACATTGGAATTAAAATAAAATTTAAAAAAATATGATGGCCAGGCCCAGGAATTATCAAGACAGTCAATCAGAATTAAGGCTACTTTGGAACTGTTTTCATGCGAAGTGGTAATAATTTTTAATTTGGGGGAGTATTACAAGGCCCATTCGAATTAACTCTCCCAAGGACAAATTTTTATTAACAGAGAAAAGAACAAATTGGTAATGGTTACGAAGAGACATATCTCCATATTTTACAAGAGAGTAAGACTTACCTTTTTATGAAATTTCTCAATTTAATGCTTTGTCAAATCATATTCTTTATGTTAGTTTATGGTACAGAATGTTCTTTCTCCTTCCACAGCTATAGGTTGAGGGGGACTTTCCCTCCATCTCTTTCTGTAATTCCTTGTTAGTTTTACATATATAAAGATTTTTATTTATTTATTTGAGAGAGTACGAGAAAGAGCACAAGCTGGGGAGAGGCAGAGGGAGAGGGAGAAGCAGACTCCCTGCTGAACAGGGAGTCTGACTCGGGGCTCCACCCCAAGACCTTGGGATCATGACCTGAGCTGAAGGCAGACACTTAACCAACTGAGCCACCCAAGCACCCATCCTCGTTAGTTATAAAAACTTACATTTTCAAATCTGATTTCTGGATTTCATTAGACAGCCATATAAGAAATGCAAGCCCATGGAGTTCAGAAATACATAGTTGGCAGAAAATAGAGAAGGGCCTGAAAAGGATTTTACCTAAAAACAGCAAAATAAGTACATAGAGATTTTTTTCTCCTATAGCTTCCTACCTATTTCTTAAATCTGAATCAGCTTGAGATCCCATGTTTTTTATTTTCAGATTTCCTTTATTGTCTTCACCTAAATACATAATGTGAATGATTTGTTCAGTATTTAGGTGATAACGCTTATGATACCTTTTTTGTTTTTATTTATTTATTTTATTGAAGATTTTATTTATTTATTTGAGAGAGTGAGAGAACACAAGTGGGGGGAGGGGCAGAGGGAGAAGCAGACTTCCCGCTGAGCAGGGAGCCCAAGGCGGGGTTCCATCCCTGGGATCATGACCTGAGCCAAAGGCAGACACTTAACCAACTGAGCCACCCAGGCACTCCAATGATACCTTTTTTTTTTTTTAAAGATTTTATTTATTTATTTGACAGAGAGAGACACAGCGAGAGAGGGAACACAAGCAGGGGGGAGTGGGAGAGGGAGAAGCAGGCTTCCCGCGGAGCAGGGAGCCCAATGCGGGGCTCGATCCCAGGACTCTGGGATCATGGCCCAAGCGAAGGCAGACGCTTAACGACTGAGCCACCCAGGCGCCCCCAATGATACCTTTTTTAAAAAGACTACATCTTAATAATATTATATACACATTATTACTTACAGGCTAAGTATTATTACCAGTTCTATATTTTTTTCTTTTATCTCCAAATACTGATGACCCTTCTTTATCCACATTCCATTTACCAGACCTCATCCTAATGGGTTTCATCATATTCCCTTGTCACTGCTTTGTTTACCCACTGCACCCTCCCAACCCTTCCACAACTTCTCTTTCCTTGTAAATCAGACTACCTCTATACTGACAACCACCAAAACTCAGCCTCCCTTCAAAGTACTCATTTTAGGTGAAGATGCAGACTTCAAAACTGCCCATGATTACTTACTGGAGTAGCATGAGAAATTTGGCAGAATGGAAGGAAGAGCCAGATTTAAGGGCAATATGAGTGTTCCCCCAAACAGGGGTATGGAAGACTTCAGTAGATAGGTCAAGATCTTGAAAGACTGGACAAGCTCATGCTCATGCTTAAGACTGGGTAGAACCTTGTTGGCTGCAGATGAAGTCCCCATACCTCAGCCTGAAGGATATGACAGGACAATTCACAGTCACCCCTACTTCCACAGACTAAGGGGATGAACCCAGAGCTCCCCTTCTTTTTTAAGCTCTACGTTTAACCCAGAGGCAGAGTCAAGGATCTCATTTGCAGCATGGCTCAAGGTATAATCACAACACTGGTTCCCAGTGACATTTGTGCTTATTGACATAACCCCACAATACAGAAATCTTGGGTATTAAATGCAAGGTGAGAGGCTCTGTACAGCCCCACGATAATGAAACAGAGAAGGGCTAATTTTGCAAGGTTAGGCCAGTGTAGTACCCCAAATATTTAGGGTGTTTTCCTTATTTAGCTGTCTTTGCCCCAGGTCAAATGTACTAGCATCACAGGAATTCCTTCTTCCTGCTACATGGCAGGTGAGAAAAGACTCTGCATTAGAAATAGTTAACCCTTTACATATTGATGCATCCAAGAATATGTTGGATGAATAATTTAAATTAATAAATTAATTCTCTTGGTGAAAAATTGAATCCATATACATAATTGTACAAAATATGTACTTAAAGCAAAAAAAGAAAAACACAATAAAATAAAGGGAGGGATAAAGAAATGTCAGAAAAGTACAAATTACAAGGTTGGTGTGTGGGTTTCTTTTTAGAGAGAGAGAGAGAAAGAGAGCACGCGCGCATGAGTGCATGAGTTGGGGGAAGGGCAGAAAGAGAGGAAGAGAGAGACTCTTAAGCAGGCTCCACGCTGAGCTTGATCTCACAACCCTGAGATCATGACCTGAGCCAAAATCAAGAGTCAGAGGCTTAACTGACTGAGCCACCCAGGCGCCCCTAGTCCCTTTCTTTGAAGATTGGTGATTTTTGATTGTAGATTCTTTGTTATGGATAGTGATGTTGTAATCAATGTTGTTGGTTAATGAGAGTTCTCTGTAGATCCCATTATGAAGGTGAGGCTACCTCTGGACTGCATGTTCCCAGGAGGACTGTAAAGATTAACCATAGCTGGGTGGACCTCCTGGCCTCACAGGAGAGGCAGGGGGAGGCAGCATGTGTGGAGAGCAGTGATGGAAGGGGAGGCAGACCTCTTCCCAGGAGCCTGGGCCTGAAGGGATCTGAAGGGATCTGTCCCTGACAAGCTGGTTTCTCCAGTCAAGAGGGTGGAGCTGGTGTGGCTTGTCTGAGGGTGGCCTGCAGTGATCACCTGATCATGGCCTTTCTGACAGGGTTGTTGGCTACCTCTTACCTCCTAACACCTGGCAGACTTTGACATCAGTGTGATCAGGTGAGTAAGCTAGGAGAATATGGTCCCTTTCAGGCCATGTGGATGAATGCACTCAATCTTTTGGGATACCCCAGCCTCCCACTTACTCCTTCCTGGTGCACTAATAGCTCCTTCCTGGTGATTTGGTGGTGGTGGTGGTGGTGGTAGTGGTAGTGATGATAGCGGTGGTATTGTTGGTGGTGGTCCCTTCTTAACTTCCTAATATCTACATATTAGAATGCCCAGGGTTTGGACCTGAATGCTTTCCTCATCTCTAACTATACTCTTTCCCTAGGGATTTCATCTAGTCTGGTAGCTGTAAACTCCTTCAATATGTTAATGATTGCCAATTATATTTCCCCTCCTCTAATCCCTCTCTTGAGCTATCAAGTCATAAACCCAAACTCTTACTCCAAACTTCCACTTGCGCTCTAATAGGTGTGTCAAATTTGACATGTCAGATTTCTTTATTCCAGTCCCAAACCTGTCACTCACAACCAGTCATCCTTATCTCAGTAAATGGCACTATATCTATTCAGCTGCTTGAACTAAAAATGTAAGAGGTATGCTTGATTCTTCCCTTTTCCTAACCACTCCCCATACTGACTCATCATCAGGTTTCAAACTATGTATCAGATTTCTCCTTTCTTTATCTGCCTTGCCACTTCCCCAGTTCAAGCCCTATCATCTTGCATATGGAATACTGCAGAGTCCTCCTACCCAGTCACTCTGCTTCCATTCTTGCCACCTATAATTCATTCTTCACTCAACAGCCTGCCACCCAGTTGCTTACACCCTTTCAATGGTTTCCAATTGAACCTAGAAAAGCATTACACAAGCTGCCCTTGATCGCCTCTTAAATCCCATCCCTTACCATTCTTGCTCTCACATGCTACTCTGGCTCCTGTGAACAAACTGAATAAGTTTCTGCCTCAGGACATTTGCACTTTCTGTTGACACTAATAAAATGCTTTCCCCCTAGCTCAGATATCTCCTCCTCATAGAGAGGCCTTCCCTGATCCCCATTTCTGAAATATCCCCTCTAGCCTCTTTCACATTATCCTTTGACCTGTTTTTTATGCACAGAAGATATAATCTTTGTGTAATCTAATTTGTCTATATTTTCCTTTATGATTGCACTTTTCAATCTTGTTTTAAGAAATCTTGACATAACCTGAGGCTACCTTTCAGGTTACCTTTTCATACCTTTCCTATTTTACTGAACATCTTAACCAGTGAAGGACAGGATCCAGTGAATAAATGCTCTCTCTTCCATTTCTAAGATGAACAATTTTTTTAAAATAGCTCTTCAAAGGATCCCCACCAGGATCAGGACCCAGTTAACCACAGTGGCAACCATCCCAATTGGCTTTCTCTCCTACTCTTTGCCTCTTCCCAGTTCCCCACTCCAGATCCTGGACACAGTTTCACAAGTAAACTTCCTAAACACAACCCTTATCTCAAAATCTGCTTTTGGGTATACCAGGCTAAGACACTCTTATTTCTTTTCTCATTTAGATCTTTAATCCTTTTGGAATTGATTTTTTTTCAACATGGATAACCAATTGTCCCCGCTTCTCCAATTACCCCAATATAATGTCACATAGGGCACGCCTCACGCTACCGTATGTCTATATGGTTTTGTTAGGGGGCTTTCTAGTCTGATCCATTGCTCTATGTAATTCTGTATCAATACATAGCACATTCTAGTAGTATAACTTTATGATATCTTGATATCTGGTCGAGCAAGTTTCTTCCAATTTGTTTCTTTTTCAAAATTATCTTAGCTATTTTGGACATTTTCTCTTTCATATAAATTTTGGTAGCATCTTGTCGAGTTCCCTTGAAAATCCTATTGAATTTTTATTGAAATTGCTTAGGATAAATTCGGAAAAAAACTGACATTTCTAAAATAGTGAGTCTTCCAATTCATGAACATGATATATCTCACTACTTATTTATTCTGTTTTCTTTTTATATTCTTCATTCATTTATTCAACAATCATCTATTGCCAAAGCTGCCCAATAGGGGTAAAGAAGTGAAAAAAATCTAATTGAACTTACATTCTGGCAGGGGTAATATAGACAATACACAAATAAATATATAATATTGTAGATGCCTCTGATTACCTCTTAAAAATCTCATTTCCTTTTTTATTAACATACAATGTATTATTTATTTCAGGGGTACAGGTCTGTGATTCATCAGTCTTACACAATTCACAGCACTCATCATAGTAGATACCCTCCCCAATGTCCATCACCCACCCACCCCATCCCTCCCACCCCCCTCCACTCCAGCAACCCTCAGTTTGTTTCCTGAGATTAAGAGTCTCTTACGGTTTGTTAAAATCTCATTTCTTTTTTTTTTTAATTTTATTATGTTATGTTAGTCACCATACAATACATCATTAGTTTTTGATGTGATGATCCATGATCCATTGTTCCGTGTAACACCCAGTGCTCCATGCAGTACATGCCCTCCTTAATACCCATCACAGGGCTAACCAATCCCCCTCCCCTCTCCCCTCTAAAACGCTGTTTGTTTCTCAGAGACCATAGTCTCCCATGGTTCATCTCTCCCTCCGATTCCCCGCCCCCCTTCATTTTTCCTTCCTTCTCCTAATGTCCTCCATGATATTCCTTATGTTCCACAAATAAGTGAAACCATATGATAATTGACTTTCTCTGCTTGACTTATTTCTTACCATCCTTTTCTTCACACACCATTCTGGCCTTCTTGAACAAACTAAATAATTTTCTGCCTCAGCACCTTGGCACTTGATATTGACACTATATCAAATGCTTTTCCCCTCACCTCAGCTCAAGTGAGGAGAAAACAAAGAGTAATGGAGGCATAGAGTGACAGAAACCGTCTGGTATTCTCACTGTAAGCATCTTTGCTGTAGATATTTTTGTTACAAACATTTTTTTCCCACATAACTAATTGGCTGTAAGGCAATTTTGCCATAAAAAGTTTAAAAATAACTGGTTGACATTTTGGTTTCATTTCTTCATTGACTCAGAACTCATATTTTTCTATTATGTAAAATTGTAGCCTTCATAATGATCTGTACTGTGGTACACTTTGAGCCTACATTTCCCACAGAATTTTGGAATATCCGTCAATGGACATGTAACAATATGCTGAGAATATACAACAGTGTAGAAAGCTTTCACAATGCAATACAAAGCTCAGTTACAGATACGCATCCCAGTATTTGGAAACTGATACCTCTCTTAATGATGGAAGAAATTTTAGTGAAAAAAGAAAAAAATGTAATGCTGAACAAGGAGACAAATCAACAAGCAAAAATAAAATGTATAATACTATGAGCAAAAGACTTTGAAGACAAGTGCTTGGGTATAATCCACAAAATAAAATCAGTTACTTGTGCAGTATTGCCATGAATCTGCACTATACATTTTGAATGTATTCAAATGTTTTTTCATTGCCCGACAATGTCCTTTGAATTTTGTTATTCATTTTTCATGTTTCATTATGTCCTTTTTAACGAATATCCTTCTTTTATTTTTCATGATTTTATCTTTCATGGCAAAATTGCCTTATGGCCATTTAGTTAGGCAGCAAAATGTTTGTACTGAAAATGCTTGCAGCAAAGATGCTTACTGAGCAACAACCTAGCACGAGCAGAAACATGCCGTCTTATATGGGGTGGCCAGTGAGAGCCTCACTGGCAAGCTGAAACATAAGTAGATGTCAAATGAGGTGTAGGAATAATCCATGGTGCTGAGGCTGAGAAGACCTCAGGGCAAAGGCTGAGGCAAGACACGTGGGATCTTTCAAGGAATGGGAAGGGGACTACTACTGGCTGGTGAGGTAATGAGGGGTGAGTGGAAAGTGGTTTTAAGGTCATGTAGACCTCATAGGCCATGATAAAAAACTTTGGATTCTTGTCTCAGTAAGAGGAAAAGACACTGGAGACTTTTGAGCTAGGGAACGATATAATCTCAGTTAAGTTTTTAAAGGATTGCTCTGTAAGTCACATGGAGAATAGACTTTAGGAGGGTGGGATGAGAGGTCAGTAAGGAGGCTGTTGTAATGACCTAGGCAAGGGTGTTGCTGGCCTGGACTAAGCTGGTAGCAGTGCAGGTATTCAGAAATCGGCAGATTCTGAAAACACACATATAACACACCAACATGTATGTAAGTGTATATTTTATATGTTTTATTTATTTATAAATACATAATTTAAATTATATACAAATATATATAATATAAAAATATATAACACAGAAATATATTTATACAGATAAATAGAATATATAATATATAAATATGAATGTGTCATATGTGCAAATACATAAAACTTATAAATTATAAATAAAATATATGCAGAATATGACAATTACATATAATTAAATATACAAAACATCTCTATAAATTACATAATATATAATATGTAAATATATATAAACTGTAAAAATATTATATTTATATAATACATAAATATATATAAATAATATGTAAAGTTATAAAACTATTTTATACATATAAATATACACATATACAGTTTATATATTATACATAAATAAATATATGGTATTTTGTATATAACACTGTAGTATAATATATATAGTTTTATACATATAAGTATGTAATATGTTATATATAGTATATAAATATAAATACATATATATGTATATATAAAAGTCCCCAATATTCCTGGCCATCTGGAAGGCCACACACAGGTCTAGGGAAGTGCGTATACCCAGGGCTGGGCACAGGCTCAAGAAAGACCTAAGAAAGCCCTCACCTCTCACCTCTGGCTAACCAGGAGGCTCTGTGCAAGCAGGAAGTGACAGCTAAGGTGGAATTGTAAACTGCCTAGCTGTGCATTGAAGGCATGCATCAACACAGGCTTTTATAGCCCCTTGACAAATACTGGGAGACTTACCAGTTCCAGCTATTTAGGGAAATCTCTTTCCAGTCATTAGCTGACCACTAAACTGAGCTGACACTTCAGGGACCACATGGCAAAATACAACGACTTAACAGAATTAGTTCAGAAAAATAGCACTAAATAAACAACAAAACCAACAGGAATAATAACCAACGGCAATGACAACAAACTGGGAAAAGGAGGATATCTGATCTCCAGAGTTATCATATATTATTTAAGATGTTAGGTTTTTAAGAAAAAATTACTGGACATGCAAAAAAAGCAACGAAGTATGGCTCCATACTCAGGAAACCTAGAAACTGTACCTGAGGAAGATCAGACATGGGAATTACTAGACAAAGACTTTAAATCAGCTACTTAAAACATGTTTAATAAAGCCATGTGTAAAGAAGTAAGAAAATGATTTCTCACCAAGCAGCAAATACCAACAAAGAAATAGGAATTATAAAAAAAAGGGGCCAAATATAAATTCTGAGAATGAAAAGTACAATATTTGAGAAAAAAAGAGAAAAGTACAATATTTGAAATAAAAAACAATGAAAAAAAGTGGATGTATTCTGAAACCACATTGCTTCTGTACTCATATATACATATCCACATAGATGTACATATAAGGCTAATTTTCATTATTCGGAGTAGATACATTCTATAAAGTCACCCCAAACACAGAATTTGCTAATTTTGAACCATTGCTTCTAGAGGAAATACAGGGTTCTGTTCCTGTGAACCTGTGGCCACAACATACTAATCAATACATACATCTGTATTTTTGTGAGTGCTTCTATTTAAAGATACCTTGTTTAATATATACGTTAATTCATAGATGTTTGAACTCATAGCCAACACCACTAGAACACATGAATAAAGCTTATCTAACACACAGATTTTCTCCACAAGGGACATCACAACCTTTTTGGAACATGAGATAGCACATCAGCACTACTACCATTTTAAACAGCAAAATCACCAACAAAAGCACTAAATAAATGTGTCATCAGTGACTTGAATGATCCACTGCTCTGCCCATGTCTACGAATGGCCATGAAATTGCCGTGAGTTTTGATTTGGGGGTTAAAGATAACTTTTAGCAAGTGGGTGAGTTCACAGATATGGAATCCATGAATAATGAAGACTGACCATATGCATGTATTTTTTTTTCATTCTTTCTAAAGTTAGTGTTTTCTTAAATTAGATAATGCACAGGTTCTCATAGGAAATATTTTCATTATTGTTATTTGCTAGATAGTCTGTAATTCGGATTTATATTTCCTCTTGGCCCCAAGTGGGAAGAAAGGTACATCCTCTATTTTTTGGACATGGAGTTGAATATGAATTAATCATATCAACCTTGTTAAATGTATTAATTGGGCCTCCTCCTTTTGTGCACTTGACCTCTCATGGACTGAGAGAGGTAAAAATAAAGTTGCTACTAGGAGTAGTTGCTACCTAATTTTCATTGTATCTCCCGAAATTACTACTGGCTTAAAACTTTTTGGCCTGAATTACATCTCCTTTAATATTCAGACCATGACTCCCTGGTTTCTTTTTGTTGATGTATGCTGAATATACTTTTGCCTATACATTTATTTTCAACATTTGTAAAATATCTTTTTCCACGAATCTTCTGTATACAATTAAAATTTTGAGTTTAGGGGCTCCTGGTGGCTCAGTTGGTTGGGCATCTGCCTTCGGCTCGGGTCATGATCCCAGGGTGCTGGGATCAAGCCCCACATCGTGCCCTGCATTGGGCTCTCTGCTCGGCGGGGAGCCTGCTTCTCCCTCTCGCTCTGCCTGCCGCTCACCCTGCTTGTGCTCACTCTCTCTCTCTCTGACAAATAAATAAATAAATCTAAAAAAAGTTGGAGTTTACTCTGTAATTCAATCTCAAATTCTTTATTTAAATAAGTGAATTGCATCCATTTACTTTTACTGATAGGACCAAAATGCAGTCTTCTTTCTGTCATACTAATTTTATATATTATATATTATATATTATATATTATATATTACATATTACATATTATATATTATATATTATATATTCTGGGGTCTTGGATATTGAAAATGTCGACACTCTGCATTCTGTCTTCTATGCATTTATGTGCATGTGTGTACTTCTGATAGGAAGGTTTGCATTTCTGTTCCAGTGGTTACATTTGGGTACATGGATACCTAGCTAGATTAAACCTCTCAATCTTCCCTGTGGCTTGCCCGGGCCTTGTGACTAAGTTCTGGCCAATGGACTCTGAGCTGAAGAAATGTGAGCCACTTCTGGGTCTTTCCCTTAAAAGAAAAGAATGGTTGAACTGTATTCATTTCTCATATTTTCATTGGTTGGGAGTAAGTATATACTTCTGATATTTAGAAATGTTTGTATTTTTGTTCTAGTGATTACTCTTAGAATTACTTTTATATACTCTCTCTTTAGATAGTACCCATTAATTTCCTACCCCCAAAATTGATAAATTTAGCATGTGTCCTATTCCTCGGTCCACTCTTTCCTCTCCCACCCAAGTTTAGGTCATAATGTTACTTTTTTAATTTTTGGTGTCAAATAGTTTTTTCTTAATTCCAGTATAGTTGACATACACTGTTATATTAGTTTCAGGTGTACAATATAGTGATTCAACAATTCTATATTACTCAGTGCTCATCAGGATAAGTGTACTCATAATCCCCTTCACCTAATTCACCCATCCCCACCACGTACCTCCTCTTTGGTAACCATCCATTTGTTCTCTGTAGTTGAGAGTCAGTTTTTGGTTTGTCTCTTTTTTTTCTTTGTTCATTTGTTTGTTTCTTCAATTCCACAAATGAGTGAAATCTTGTGGTATTTGTCTTTGATTTATTTCACTTAGCATTATATTCTCTAGATCCATCATGATGTTACCTTTATGTGTATCTTTCAGCTCTTAAATGTGCTTGATATTACTCCTTGATTTGTCCAAATAACATGCTGTCAGTCCAACAGACAATGATCTTGCTCTACCATCCATATTTCCCCCTTCCTCACATATTTTTTTGTTATTACACCATTTCTATATTGTCAGGGCTTGTATGTTTAACATCCCAGTCTGTCACCTCATCCCCACTTTTATTTTAATCCTTTTTACTAAAATTTTTCCACTCTTGTCTTGGTTTGCTGAGGTGGATCTTCAAGTAGTTTTCTCAATAATTACTCATAGGAACAACATTCCCAGAATTTTCCTGTTCAAAAGTATTTGGTTTTATTTTTTATATGTGAAAAATAATTTACTCACTATTTGTAGAAGCATCTTGTAGATTTTTCTCCACTTTCCTGTGGCATTAGGTGTTACCGTAGAAAATTCTATAACCAGTAAGATCCCCCTCCCTTGAAAATGACTTGACATTTTTTATCTCGACTGCCCATTCCGTTCTTTCTTTATCTTTAAAGTCCACTAAATTTGCTTGAATGTATCTCAGGGTTGATGGTTTGGAGTCAATTTTCTATGCTTTAGGGTGAAAATATATGTACTTAGGTATATTCAATTTTTTGTTATATTTTGGAAACTTTATTCTCGAATTTATCTCAAAGTGCTTCTATTATTTTGATTTTCTTCTTTAGGAAATATGCTGACTTGTTAACTATCTTCCATTGGTTATTTCCTTTCTAATCTTTCTTAATTGTTCTAAACTTCCTGGTTCTTTTTTTTATAAATCTATGTCCTTCACTTTAATTTCTGAAACATCTAAACTCTTTTATCCCTTCTAAATTTGTCTTCATTTCTGTGATGGTTTTTTTTTTCCTACTTCATACTTAAGTTCTTGCTGTTATAAACATGGATGATAGCTTCAGCTTTTCAAGGCAAACCCCTAAATTCCAGGACATATACTTGTGATTTCTGAGATCTACTTTTCCTTGACCCTTCTGACAGTCCCCCTCTTCTCTGTCAGCTCCTGCCTGGTTTCAGCTGCCTTTTGCATTTTCCTTATTGTGAATGAGAAAATCTCATGTAAGTAGGTAAAAATATACTGTAGATGACTAGCATAAATGTAGGTTGTTTTTGTTGCTATTTTTGTTTTCAGTGTTATGACAACCAAGATGATGTATTGGTAGCTGGAGATTTAGCACTACAAAAGTGGAATGAAGACTTTAAAATACTTGAAGGTTACGGACATGTAAAGCTTATTTTCTTTTCTGTTTGAAGGGAAAAAGAGAAGATATATACATAAAAAAAGCAGTCTCCAAAAAGGTAAAAGTGTGAGAATTCACACCTGTGCACTTACTGCAACCCTGATCTTCCTGCCAGACCCATCTTTGCTGCACCCCTGAAATCTCCCAACTGGCTTTATAAATAATGAATTGTTTCGAGTACAGGCTAAGTTGTTGTAACAAAGAGAGCCCGAAATATGTCGCTTAAACCATATAATTTATTTCTCTTTCATCAAACAGTCAGAGAAATGAAGACAAATTTAGAAGGGATAAAAGAGTTTAGATGTTTCAGAAATTAAAGTGAAGGACATAGATTTATAAAAAAAAAAAAAAAGAACCAGGAAGTTTAGAACAATTAAGAAAGATTAGAAAGAAAATAATCAATGGAAGATAGTTAACAAGTCAACACACAGTTTCCCTCTCTGGGTCCAAAAAAGCTAGTCTGGTTGCCACTGTGTCCCAACCAGTGGGAATGGGGAAAATGGGCCGGGATACCACCTATCGATTTCTTTTAATGGAAAGATCCAGAGTCTTCTGTTCACATTCTATTGCCCAAAACTTGGTCACATGGCCAGAGCTAGCTGCCAGTGAGGCCAAGAAATATAATCTGTAGTGAGCAGCCACGGGTTCAGCTGTAACTCTATTCCTATGGAAGAAAGAGAGAATGATTGTGGGGGACAAAGAGAAATCTGCCTACTTGCCTTTCACGTTTTTATCCAAAGTCACTGACTTTTTCATATTTGGAGGAAAACTCAGACTCTGTTGGTTCAAACCTGGCCTCTTGTCACCTAAGACCCTTGGCAAGAATAGGAGCTGGAACCTGATTGTAACACAGAGCTACGTGGCCAGAGACAAGCTAGCCCTGAATGGGAAATAAGGGACCAGGGGAAAATGTTAGAAAGGTTTGTTGTAACTAATGAACATAGCCCTCAACAGAACAAGGAGAAACAGACAGAGGGAACTTGAATTAATTAAGCAGAAGCTAGAGTCCTGGTATCACATCAGATCTAAGCCTGGGACACAGTTATTTCAACCAAACTCAAGTAGAGCATGTGTCTTACTGTGTCCATGCGGCAGACGATGAAAAAGATGAGTGATGCTTCATTCTCTGCACCTGGTTCTGCAATTGTGATTTCCATTGTGTTTCTCCTTTTCTTCCTCCTCTTTGTCTCCTTTCTTTCCCCCTTCCCTCTCCCATTCTACTTGTTCTTCTTGTAGAATTTCTTTCTTTTGTTCATTCTTTAACATCGTATCATATGAAACACTGCTACTAAGCTTATATGGCGCTCAGAGGTGGCTGGGCTTTTTCTTGGGGAGTCGAAACATACCTGGATACATTTTGTTTCCTTTCCATTTCTTCTGATTATTTCTGTCATCTTATCATTTTATATATATGCACACACACACACACACACACATATATAACTGTGCTCCTCCCATTTTATATATATATATGTATTACACACATATATTTATGTAAATAATATAAATAAAATTTAAACATATAAATAAATATATACATATATCTCTAGCATCTCTATCGTTTTATCTCCATATTTGCCTATTTCATCTTAATTATTTCTTTTTCTTTTTTTAAATTTTATTTTATTTTATTATGTTATGTTAGTCACCATAAAATACATCATTAGTTTTTGATGTAGTGATCCATGATTCATTGTTTTTGTATAACACCCAGTGCTCCATGCAGTACGTGCCCTCCTTAATACCCATCACCGAGCTAACCCATCCCCCCACCCCCCTCCCCTCTAGAACCCTCAGTTTGTTTTTCAGAGTCCATAGTCTCTCATGGTTCATCTCCCCCTCCGATTTCCCCCCCTTCATTTTTCCCTTCCTTCTCCTAATGTCCTCCATGCTATTCCTTATGTTCCACAAATAAGTGAAACCATATGATAATTGACTTTCTCAGTTTGACTTATTTCATCTTAGCTATTTCTTAGGTTATACTTACCCAGGTCCAAGATTTTTGTTCCTCTGAGTTTTTGTGAAACCTGTCTTACCTGCTTTGTTAAAATGTTGGAATTGGTAGTTTAAGCACAAATTACTTTTGTTCCTTCTACTTCCTTTCCAAAACTGTTCTCTGAAACAGTTCTCTTCCTGCCCCAAGATGAAGTCTTAGGTAAGCCCCGGAGCTGTGCCAATCCCTTTTTGGCAGCAGTGATATACTCATTCAATATTAAAGAGCCTGAGCTAATATAATATTGCAACCGGAAAACATGCAGTAAGGAAGTTGGGTGAGGCCAGCCTCTTCTCTTATCCACAATCTTGTCTAACCCTACTCAGTATCTATGCTTTTAGCTAGTTCAAGTTGTGGAAGAGGGAGAGAAGGACGTAAGGGGCAGGAATAGCCCTCTTATGGGCTATGTCCTTCACGTCTCCCACATATAGAGGATGCATGAGCCATGTTTGTGGGTTCTTTAAAGAGCCCCTCTTTAGAAAGAATCTCTCCACCGAAGTTCCTCTAATGTAGGAGCTCCAGCTGATTACCTACCACTTCCCCTTAAGGGAGGTCCACACCCCCGCCAGGGTCATCTCGTCCATTCTGATCATCTTTCTGGGCAGAATACTTTCAGGAAAAGCTAACTGAGCTCCTCCCTTCCCCAGAGGATCCCATGAGAATCATGCCTTCTCATGGTCCTACTGTCAGTGGGTGTGTAGCTGGTTCCCCATACAGTCACCATCTCTAGACTTGATTATATTCCCTATGCTATAATTTTTATACCTGTGACTTATTCATCCCATAACCGGAAGCCTGTATCTCCCACTCTCCTTCACCCATTTTGCTCATCTCCCCCTCTCCTTCACCCATTTTGCTCATCCCCCACCTCCTCCTCTCTGGCATCAGTTTGCTCTCTGTATTTATGGATCTGTTTCTGCTTTTTGTTTGTCTGTTTTTTCATTTGTTTTATTTCTTATATGTCACATATAAGTGGAATTAAATGGTGTTTGTCTTTCTCTATCTGACTTATTTCATTTAGCAAAATACCTTCTAAGTCCATCCAGGTTGTCACAAATGGCAAGATCTTATCCTTTTTATGGCTGAGTAATATTCCATCTCTCGTGTGTGTGTGCGTGCACACACACACACACACACACCACATCTTTAACCATTCATCTATCAATGAACACTTCAATTGCTCCCATATTTTGGCTATTGTAAATAATGCTGCAATAAACATAAGAATGCATAAATCTTTTTGAATTAGTATTTTTGTTTTCTATGGATAAATACCCAGTAGTGGAATTACTGGATCGTATGGTATTTCTATTTTTAATTTTTTGAAGAACCTCCATATTATTTTCCATAGTGGCTGCCCCAGTTTACATTCCCACCAACAGTGCACAAGGGTGCATTTTACTCCACATCCTCCCCAACACCTTTTTTTTTATTATGTTATGTTAATCACCATACATTACATCATTAGTTTTTGATGTAGTGTTCCATGATTCATTGTTTGCATATAACACCCAGTGCTCCATGCAGAACGTGCCCTCTCTAATACCCATCACCAGGCTAACCCATCCCCCCACCTCCTCCCCTCTAGAACCCTCAGTTTGTTTCTCAGAGTCCATAGTCTCTCATGGTTCATCTCTCCCTCCGATTTCCTCCCCTTCATTCTTCCCCTCCTGCTATCTTCTTTTTTTTTTTTTTTTAACATATAATGTATTATTTGTTTCAGACGTACAGGTCTGTGATTCAATAGTCCTACACAATTCACAGTGCTCACCATAGCACATACCCTCCCCAATGTCTATCACCCAGCCACCCCATCCCTCCCACCCCCCACCACTCCAGCAACCCTCAGTTTGTTTCCTGAGATTAAGAATTCCTCATATCAGTGAGGTCATATGATACATGTCTTTCTCTGATTGACTTATTTCGCTCAGCATAATACCCTCCAGTTCTATCCACGTCGTTGCAAATGGCAAGATTTCATTCCTTTTGATGGCTACATAATATTCCATTGTATATATATACCACATCTTCTTTATCCATTCATTTGTCGATTGACATCTTGGCTCTTTCCATAGTTTAGCTATTGTGAACATTGCTGCTATAAACACTGGGGTGCACATACTCCTTCAGATCTCTACATTTGTATCTTTGGGGTAAATACCCAGTAGTGCAATTGCTGGATCGTATGGTAGCTCTCTTTTCAACTTTTTGAGGAACCTCCATACTGTTTTCCAGAGTGGCTGCACCAGCCTGCATTCCCACCAACAGTGTAGGAGGGTTCCCCTTTCTCCGCATCCCCGCCAACATCTGTCGTTTCCTGACTTGTTAATTTTAGCCATTCTGACTGGTGTGAGGTGGTATCTCATTGAGGTTTTGATTTGGATTTCCCTGATGCCGAGCGATGTTGAGCACTTTTTCATGTGTCTGTTGGCCATTTGGATGTCTTCTTTAGAAAAATGTCTGTTCATGTCTTCTGCCCATTTCTTGATTGGATCATTTGTTCTTTGGGTGTTGAGTTTAATAAGTTCTTTATAGATTTTGGATACTAGCCCATTATCCGATATGTCATTTGCAAATATCTTCTCCCATTCTGTCGGTTGTCTTTTGGTTTTATTGACTGTTTCTTTTGCTATGCAAAAGCTTTTTATCTTGATGAAGTCCCAACAGTTCATTTTTGCCCTTGCTTCCCTTGCCTTTGGTGATGTTTCTAGGAAGAGGTTACTGCGGATGAGGTTGAAGAGGTTGCTGCCTGTGTTCTCCTTTAGGATTTTGATGGACTCCTGTCTCACATTTAGGTCTTTCAACCATTTTGAGTCTATTTTTGTGTATGGTATAAGGAAATGGTCCAGTTTCATTCTTCTGCATGTGGCTGTCCAATTTTCCCAACACCATTTGTTGGAGAGACTGTCTTTTTTCCATTGGACATTCTTTTCTGCTTTGTCAAAGATTAGTTGACCATAGAGTTGAGGGTCCATTTCTGGGCTCTCTATTCTGTTCCATTGATCTATGTGTCTGTTTTTGTGCCAGTACCATACTGTCTTGATGATGACAGCTTTGTAGTAGAGCTGGAAGTCTGGAATTGTGATGCCACCAGCTTTGCTTTTCTTTTTCAACATTCCTCTGGCTATTCGGGGTCTTTTCTGGTTCCATACAAATTTTAGGATTATTTGTTCCATTTCTTTGAAAAAAGTTGATGGTATTTTGATAGGGATTGCGTTAAATGTGTAGATTGCTCTAGGTAGCATAGACATTTTCACAATATTTGTTCTTCCAATCCATGAGCATGGAATGTTTTTCCATTCGTTTGTGTCTTCCTTGATTTCTTTCATGAGTATTTTATAGTTTTTGGAGTACAGATTCTTTGCCTCTTTGGTTAGATTTATTCCTAGGTATCTTATGGTTTTGGGTTCAATTGTAAATGGGATCTACTCCTTAATTTCTCTTTCTTCTGTCTTGTTGTTGGTGTATAGGAGTGTCACTGATTTCTGGGCATTGATTTTTATATCCTGCCACTTTATTGAATTCCTGTATGAGTTCTAGCAGTTTTGGGGTGGAGTCTTTTGGGTTTTCCACATAAAATATCATATCATCTGCAAAGAGTGAGAGTTTGACTTCTTCTTTGCTGTTTTGGATGCCTTTTATTTCTTTTTGTTGTCTGATTGCTGTGGCTAGGACTTCCAATACTATGTTGAATAGCAGTGGTGATAGTGGACATCGCTGCCGTGTTCCCGACTTTAGGGGGAAAGCTCTCAGTTTTTCCCCATTGAGAATGATATTCACTGTGGGTTTTTCATAGATGGCTTTTATGATATTGAGGTATGTACCCTCTATCCCTATACTCTGAAGAGTTGTGATCAAGAAAAGATGCTGTACTTTGTCAAATGCTTTTTCTGCATCTATTGAGAGGATCATATGGTTCTTGTTCTTTCTTTTATTAATGTATTGTATCACATTGATTGATTTGTGGATGTTGAACCAAACTTGCAGCCCAGGAATAAATCCCACTTGGTTGTGGTGAATAATCCTTTTAATGTACTGTTGTATCCTACTGGCTAGTATTTTGGTGAGAATTTTTGCATCCATGTTCATCAGGGATATTGGTCTGTAATTCTCCTTTTTGATAGGGTCTTTGTCTGGTTTGGGAATCAAGGTAATGGTGGCCTCATAAAACGAGTTTGGAAGTTTTCCTTCCATTTCTATTTTTTGGAACACTTTCAGAAGAATAAGTATTAATTCTTCTTTAAATGTTTGGTAGAATTCCCCTGGGAAGCCATCTGGCCCTGGGCTCTTGTTTGTTGGGAGATTTTTGATGACTGCTTCAATTTCCTTAGTGGTTATAGGTCTGTTCAGGTTTTCTATTTCTTTCTGGTTCAGTTTTGGTAGTTGATACATCTCTAGGAATGCATCCATTTCTTCCAGATTATCTAATTTGCTGGCATATAGTTGCTCATAATATGTTCTTATAATTGTTTGTATTTCTTTGGTGTTGGTTGTGATCTCTCCTCTTTCATTCCTGATTTTATTTCTTTGGGTCATTTCTCTTTTCTTTTTGATAAGTCTGGCCAGGGGTTTATCAATCTTGTTAATTCTTTCAAAGAATCAGCTCCTAGTTTCGTTGATCTGTTCTACTGTTCTTTTGGTTTCTATTTCATTGATTTCTGCTCTGATCTTTATGATTTCTCTTCTCCTGCTGGGTTTAGGCTTTATTTGCTGTTCTTTCTCCAGCTCCTTTAGTTGTAGGGTTAGGTTGTGTATTTGCAACCTTTCTTGTTTCTTGAGAAAGGCTTGTATTGCTATATACTTTCCTCTTAGGACTGCCTTTGCTGCATCCCAAAGATTTTGAACAGTTGTGTTTTCATTTTCATTGGTTTCCATGAATTTTTTTTATTCTTCTTTAATTTCCTGGCTGACCCATTCATTCTTTAGTAGGATGCTCTTTAGCCTCCATATATTTGAGTTCATTCTGACTTTCCTCTTGTGATTGAGTTCTAGTTTCAAAGCATTGTGGTCTGAAAATATGCAGGGAATGATCCCAATCTTTTGGTACTGGTTGAGACTGATTTGTGACCTAGGATGTGATCTATCCTGGAGAATGTTCCATGGGCACTAGAGAAGAATGTGTATTCTGTTGCTTTGGGGTGGAATGTTCTGAATATTTCTGTGAAGTCCATTTGGTCCAGTGTGTCATTTAAAGTCTTTATTTCCTTGTTGATCTTTTGCTTAGATGATCTGCCCAAATTATTGAGGGGGGTGTTAAAGTCCCCCACTATTATTGTATTGTTTTCAATGTGTTTCCTTGCTTTTGTTATTAATTGGCTTATATAATTGGTTGCTCCCATGTTAGGGGCATAGATATTTACAATTGTTAGATCTTCTTGTTGGATAGACCCTTTAAGTAGGATATAGTGTCCTTCCTCATCTCTTATTATAGTCTTTGGTTTAAAATCTAATTTGTCTGATATAAGGATTGCCACCCCAGCTTTCTTTTGGTGTCCATTAGCATGGTAAATAGTTTTCCACCCCCTCACTTTCAATCTGGGGGTGTCTTTGGGTCTAAAATGAGTCTCTTGCAGACAGCATATCGATGGGTCTTGTTTTTTTATCCAATCTGATAGCCTGTGTCTTTTGATTGGGGCATTTAGCCCATTTACATTCAGGGTAACTATTGAAAGATATGAATTTAGTGCCATTGTATTGCCTGTAAGGTGACTGTTACTGTATATTGTCTCTGTTCCTTTCTAGTCTATGTTGCTTTTAGGCTCTCTCTTTGCTTAGAGGACCCCTTTCAATATTTCTTGTAGGGTTGGTTTTGTGTTTGCAAATTCCTTTAGTTTTTGTTTGTCCTGGAAGCTTTTTATCTCTTCTATTTTCAATGACAGCCTAGCTGGATATAGGATTCTTGGCTGCATATTTTTCTCATTTAGTGCTCTGAATATATCATGCCAGTCCTTTCTGGCCTGCCAGGTCTCTGCAGATAGGTCTGTTGCCAATCTAATGTTTCTACCATTGTAGGTTACAGATCTCTTCTCCCAAGCTGCTTTCAGGATTTTCTCTTTGTCTCTGAGACTCGTAAGTTTTACTATTAGATGTTGGGGTGTTGACCTATTTTTATTGATTTTGAGAGGGGTTGTCTGTGCCTCCTGGATTTTCATGCCTGTTTCCTTCCCCAAATTAGGGAAGTCCTCTGTTATAATTTGCTCCAGTATACCTTCTGTCCCTCTCTTTCTTCTTCTTCTGGGATCCCAATTATTCTAATGTTGTTTTGTCTTATGGTATCACTTATCTCTTGAATTCTGCCCTCGTGATCCAGTAGTTGTTTATCTCTCTTTTTCTCAGCTTCTTTATTTTCCATCATTTGGTCTTCTATATCACTAATTCTCTCTTCTGCCTCATTTATCCTAGCAGTTAGAGCCTCCATTTTTTATTGCACCTCATTAATAGCCTTTTTGATTTCGACTTGGTTAGATTTTAGTTCTTTTATTTCTCCAGAAAGGGTTTCTCTAATAACGTCCATGCTTTTTTCAAGCCCAGCTAGAATCTTTAAAATCATCATTCTGAACTCTAGTTCTGACATCTTACTAATGTCTGTATTGATTAGGTCCCTAATCAGTCGCTACTGCCTCTTGTTCTTTTTGTTGAGGTGATTTTTTCTGTCTTGTCATTTTGTCCAGAGGAGAATAGATGAATGAGAGAACAAAATGCTAACAGGGTAACAACGTCCCCAGAAAATATACAGTAAACAAATCAGAAAAGACCTGAAACCAGGGGGGAAAAAAGGGAAAGAAAGAAAAAAGAAAAAGAAAAAGATAAAAACAAACAGAACCAAAACAAAACAAAAAAAAACAGAATATGATCAAATATGATCAGGCTGGTGCATAGATCAGTGCCACACACTAGATTTTGGGCATATTTTGGTCTGTTAGAAGAAAGTGCCTCCCAAAATTTTAAAGAAAGAAAAACTTATATATGTACAAAAATAAGGGTTAATATGATGAAGGGATGGAATATGACTGTAAAGATGAAAATTATAAAAGATTTTATAAAAGGAATTGGTAAGATGTTGGTTGAAAAAAGAAAGAAGAGGATTAAAAAAAAGGGAGAGAATGTGATCAGGCAGGAGACTAGAACAAAGCCTGCACTAGAGATTTAGGGTATATTTTGATCTGTTAGAAGAAACTGTTTCCCAAAATTTTAAAGAGAGAACAACTTATATATATATACCAAGAATAAGGGTAACTACTATGAAGGGATAGAATATGACTCTAAAAATGAAAAATAAAAAAGATTTTTTAAAAAAGGGATTGATAAGATTTTGGTTGAAAAAGGGAAAAAGAAAAATTCAAAAAAAAATTAACTTTGAAAGACTAAAGAATCATGGTAAAAAAGCCATGGATTCTATGTGCAGTATTCCCCTAGTGCTGGAGTCCTGCCGTTCTCACGGTAAACCTGGTCTTGGCTGGCTGTTCTCGCTGATCTTCTGGGGGAGGGGCCTGTTGCCGTGGTTCCCAAATGTCTTTGCCGGAGGCGGAATTGCCCCGCCCTGCCCGGTCCGGGCTAAGTAATCTGCTCAGGTTTGCTCTCGGGAGCTTTTGTTCCCTGCAAGCTTTCCCTACGGCTTTGGAGGCCAAGAGTGAGAATGGCGGCCTCCCAATCTCCGCCCCGGAGGAGCTGAGAACTCGGGCCCCGCTCCTCAGTGCGCCCCCAGAGAAAAGCAGTCAGTCACTCTCGTGTCCCCGGTCTCCGGCCACACTCCGTGCTCACCCGGCCTGTGACCGCGCGTTTCTATCTCTGGCACACGATCCCGTGTGGAGTCTCCAAACCCAGCAGATCCCTGCGGTGCGCTCCCGCGCCACTCCTCCCGGGGAAGGAAGGGGAGTCTCCCCAGTTCTGCCGCTTGTTGGGTCCCTGCTGGAGGAGTAGTGGCCCGACTGTGCCCCGGATCACGGTTTATGACAACCCCGAGCTGGGAGCCCACACCTGGGCTCCATCTCTGCAGCCGGCTTCCCCGCTCTGATACCTGGGAGCTCTGCCGCACTCAGGCACCTCCGGTCTTTCTGTGACCCCGAGGGTCCTGAGACCACACTGTCCCGCGAGGGTTCCACCCCCCGCTTAGCCACCGGAGTGACATCCCTCAGCGGAGCCGAGTTCTAAAAGTTCTGATTTTGTGCTCCGCGGCTCTATCACTTGCCAGAAGCGGCCGACAGAGGCCCCTCCCCCGCCATCTATCCTCCTGAATATAGCCTCGGATTCACTTCTCTGCACGTCCTACCTTCCAGAAAGTGGTCGCTTTTCTGTTCAGAGAGTTGTTGCTCTTCTTTTCTTCGATCTCCTGTTGAGTTCGTAGGTGTTCAGAATGGTTTGATCCCTATCCAGCTGAATTCCTGGGACCAGACGAAATCCAGGTCTCCTAGTCCTCCGCCATCTTGCTCCACCCCCAGGCTCCCCAACACTTTTTATTTCTTGTCCTTTTGATTCTAGTCATTCTGACAGGTATAAGGTGATATCTCATTGTGGTTTGGATTTGAATTTCCCTGATGATGAGTGACGTTGAACATCTTTTCATGTGTCTGTTGGCCAACTGTATGTTTTCATTGGAAAAAATGTTCACATCCTCTACCCATTTTCAACCAATTTTTTTCAATGTTGAGTTGTATAACTTCTTTATATATTTTGGATATTTACCCTTTATTGGATATATATCATTTGTGAATATTTTCTCTCATTCAGTAGGTTGCCTTTTCATTTTGTTGATGTTTTTCCTTCACTGTGCAAAAATTTTTATTTTGGTGTAGTCCTAATAGTTTATTTTGCTTTTATTTCCCTTGCCCGAGGACTCAGATCAGAAAAATGTTCCTGAGGCTGATGTCAAAAAGATTACTGCCTGTCTTTTCTTCTAGGAATTTTACATTTTCAGGTCTCACCTTTAGATCTTTAATCCATTTTGAGTTTACTTTTGTATATAGTATAAGAAAGTGGTCCAGTTTCCTTCCTTTGCATGTCCAGTTTTCCCAGCACCATTTGTTGAAGAGACTGTCTTTTCCTCATTGTATATTCTTTCCTCCTTTGTCAGAAGTTAATTGACCATATAAGTGTGAGTTTATTTCTGGGCTCTCTATTCTGTTCCATTGATCTGTGTGTCTCTTTTTTTGCCAATACCATACTGTTTTGATTACTACAGATTTGTAATATATTTTGAAATCTCAGAGTATGATGCCTCTAGCTTTGTTGTTCTTTCTCAAGATTGCTTTGGCTATTTGGGGTCTTTGTGGTTCCCTATAAATTCTAGTATTATTTGTTCTAGTTCTGTGAAAAATGTTGTTAGTATTTTCATAGATTGATTTTTATCCTTCATTCTGTTGATGTGGTGTATCACATTGATTGATTGGCAAATATTGAATCATCCTTGCATTTCTAGAATAAATTCCACTTGGTTGTGGTGAGTGATCTTTTTAATGAATTGTTGAATGCAGTTTGCTAATATTTTGTTAAGGATTTTTGCATCTTTGTTCATCAGGGATACTGGCCTATAGTTCTCTTTTCTTTTCTTTCTTTCTTTCTTTTTTTTTTTTTTGTAGTCTTTGTCTTGTTTTGGTATCAGGGTAATGCTGGTCTCATAGAATGTATCTGGAAGTTTCCTTCCTCTTCTAGTTTTTTGAAATAGTTTGAGAAGAACAGGTATTAACTCTTCTCTAAATGTTTGGTAGAGTTCACCTGTGAATCCAACTGGTCCTGGACTTTTGGTTGTTGGGAGTTTTTTGATTGTCAGTTCAATTCCATTACTAGTAATTGGTCTGTTTGGATTCTCTATTTCTTCCTAATTCAATTTTGGAAGATTGTGTATGTTTCTAGGAATTTATCCATTTCTTGTAGGTTGTCCAGTGTGTTAGCATATAGTTTTTCATAGCAGTCTCTTACAATCCTTTGCATTTCTGTGGTATTTGTTCTTATTTCTCCTCTTTCATTTCTGATTTTGTTTCCTCTCTCTTTTTCTCTTGATGAGTCTGGCTAAGAGTTTATTAATTTTGTTTATTTTTTCAAAGAACTAGCTCTTTGTTTCCTTGGTATTTTCTATGTTTTTTTGTTTGTTTGTTTCTATTTCATTTATTTCTGGTCTGATCTTTATTATTTCTTTCCTTCTACTAACCTTGGGATTTATTTGTTCTTTTTCTAGTTCTATTAGGTATAAGGTTAGATTATGTATTTGAGATTTTTCTTGTTTCCTGAGGTATTCTTGTATCACTATAAATTTCCCTCTTAGAACTGCTTTTGTTGTGTCCCAAGGATTTTGGACTGTTGTGTTTTCATTTTCATTTGTTTCTATCTATTTTTTTATTTCTTCTTTGATTTCTTCATTGACTCATTGGTTATTTAGTAGCATGTCAGCAGCATCATTTTTATATTTTATATTTTATATTTTTGTTTTCTCAGTGAGAAGGAAAGGCAGACATAGAATCCAAACTCTGAGTAACAGAGCCCTATGGAACAGAGGCAAACCAAAAGGTAAAAAGAAAAAAAATTTTTTAATTTAAAAAAAGTATACATTTTCCATTTTCAGTAACTAAATGTCTAAGTTCTCATGCTTTATTCTATGCTTTTAGTAACAAACCTACTTCCGTATTGCTTTATGTAGCTGTACTGTTGAGAAATATATCAAATTTAGTCAATTTCCAAAATGTGACAGGGAGAGAAAGATGATAATACCACAAAAAGGTGATTTGGTGATGAATCTGCAACCAGACCTGGGGCCCAAGTGCCACTGCAGTGCTCCTTCTGACGAGCTGATAACTTTCAGGGCTGGAAGTAGTTGTAGCCGTGAAACACTGTGTAATTCACAAGTGATGTAGCTGTCCTTCCTCATGTCCCATGACCTTGAGGTAATTGTATGGACTCAAGAGTGTCACTTTACCTCTTCTGCCTGGTTTACTCATCTATAAAGTAAGATAAATAATAATAGCTTGACTGCCCTCCAAGGCCCATCTCAGCCTCATACGGTTTTGACCTCCTTGCTCATTTTTGCCACCACTTTCAGCTCAAATATCTTCTTTCAGGTTTAATGTTTTGGGCAGCTATCTGACCTGTAGAATCCACCATAAAACCTCCCTTGGAACCCTGTATTACCACCTTTTATGTCTGTCTCTTTATTAAAGGAAATCTTCAGCACCTTCATTTAATCAGAATTTTTATCTGTGAGCATTGACTTTCTCATCTGTAAAATGAGGATAGTATTAGTTCCTGTTTGATAATTTGTTCTAAGGATGAAGTAAGTTAATAGAGGCAAGATCTAAGAATAGTTCTTGACACACAAGAAGCACTCAATAGATGTCTAACTTCAGTATACTTCTTACACAGTTGCTTCGGAAATCTACAAAACACAGTTTCAAATTTATTTGGAGATAATAGTAGAAGAAATATAGGATGAATCTCAGTTAAGTATCATCTTTGTAACTAAGTCTAGGCCAGGGTTCAGCAAACTATGGCCCACAGGACAAATCCAGCCCACTGACTATTTGTAAATAAAGTTTTCTTGGAACACAGCCACATCTTTTCATTTCCATATTATCTACGGATGCTTTCATAATACAACAGCAGATTTGAATAGTCACAACAGCAATTATGTACCTTAAGTATTTACTATCTGTCAGTTTATAGGAAAAAGTTCCTGACTCCTGATTCATTCACACATTTGCCATTTTTCTTGAAGTCCTAGACAAGCTTCTGAAAAGTTACATTTGAATGGTGTTTTTGTAAAACACTACTATTTGCAATGTAATGTTATAAACACAAACATTTGTGTTATTTTTTTACTTTCTCAGGGAGAAAAACAGTCATCTCCGGGTCTTTGAGAAGAGGCAGAAAAAGAGGTAAAAGGAAGTAAATAATATACTTTTAATAATTAAGTCTCTAAATTCTTATTTTATACTCTGTGTTTTGAGTGATCAATCAATTTTCTTAATTGGCTTTTAGAACAAGTAACAAATGTTAGGCTATTCATTGGCCTTGGTTAATTTCTTTTTTTTTTTTTTAAGATTTTATTTATTTATTTGACAGAGAGAGATAGAGAAAGCAGGAACACAAGCAGGGAGAGTGGGAGAGGGAGAAGCAGGCTCCCCGCTGAGGAAGGAGCCTGATGCGGGGCTCGATCCCAGGACCCTGGGATCATGACCTGAGCCAAAGGCAGACGCTTAATGACTGAGCCACCCAGGCGCCCCAGCCTTGGTTAATTTCAACAACAAGACAAGATGGTATAACACCCACTCCATTGATTAGCGAGAGAAATGCAACCACAGAGAGAGACCCCAGGCCTCCTTGGGCCCGTACAGGGCTTATTTGACTACACTGATAACTTTTGAGGAAGGAAATATAAAGAAAAAATATAAAGGTTATGACTCTTATGATATTAGCTGACCCTTCTCTTGCCCACATAGAGAGCCACAGGTTGCCCATCAAGGGGGACCCTGGGTGGTAATACAAGACCTGTGTCCTAATTCCCAAACTTCCTTCGGATGTGTGACTTTGGATTATCATTTGTGGGTTTGCTTTTTTGGACTCATTTTCCTTCTCTGTAAATGGGTGGGTGGCAGGTGAATTAGACTGAGTGACCTTCTAGGCCCATCCCAGCTCTAACAGAATAACTCTGGAAGGACCATGGTCACCCACGCTTCCCATTCCATAGAGAAGGCCCAGCATTTGTCTTTAATGAATCCCCCTCAGTGTTGGTCAGAAGGGCAGGAGCAGATGCTCCTGCTTCTGAAGTTCATTTTAAGACTTGCAACGCCTGCTTCAGCAGAATCAGATCCCAGTACCCCCACCCAAAGGATGTGCAGAGGTCCCCTCCCTGAGTAATTTGCAGTTCTGGCATGCTCTACCTTGAGTTTCCCTTTTAGCTGCAGAGAAAGCTCACATGAAGAAGTGCAACAAG
Source organism: Phoca vitulina (assembly GCF_004348235.1). NCBI lineage: Eukaryota > Metazoa > Chordata > Mammalia > Carnivora > Phocidae > Phoca > Phoca vitulina. Next base: position 9,199,985 of record NW_022589704.1, on the reverse strand, counting down.
CAGAGAGCAAGGAGAGAAGAGAGACACTGCCCCTGAGGTGCCCCATTGCAATCTTGCTTTCTGTCCCTGAGCTGATTCCTCAAGCAGGGAGACAAAACTAAAAGTTGAGGTTTTATCTCCAGCTACATAACTTCAAAGCAATAATACGGCGGGAGGAAATCATTGCACAATGGGGAGTTGTGGTCAACAAACTTGGAGATTCAGACACCTCCACACAAAGCTTTTAATGTAGGGTTTTGGAGAATGACATTATCTTTGTGCTCCTAATCTGCCATAGAAGAAAGACCTAGAAGGGTAATGAGTTCATGGGGAAAAGCCCTCCCATACATTTTAAATGATAAAAGAAAGATCTCAAGATGGATGAGATCAAAACAGTGCATAGTTGTAGAGAAAGATGGAATGAAAAAAATAATGCTTCTTTGCAGGTCCAAGAATTCCCAGAGATACACATATGAATTTTTGCCTTCCGGAACTTCCCGTGACCTGTGGAGAGGCAAAGGGGATTTTATATAAGGAGAAAATGAAACAAGGTGGATTTCATGATCTTCTATGCTTTTCAACTGGAAAATACCCATGTGAATAATATATTATTCAGGGGGTAGACACCTGTGTCGGGGGTCTCCCAAGACCATCCCTAGGTTTGGTGATTCACTAGGAGGACTCATAGGACTCAGCATATAGTGAACTCATGGTGATGATTTATTAGATTAAAAAGGGTACAAAGTAAAATCAAGGAAGGAAAAGACACACAGGACAAAGTCCAAAGGAAACCAGGTGCCAGTGTCCAAGAGTCTCTCCCGATAGAGTCACACAGGACGCACTTAATTCTCTAGCAATGAATTGTAGCAATACATGTGAAATGCCGTCTACCAGAGAGACTGCCCCCAGCCTTGGAGTCCAGGTTTTTATCAGGGGTTAGTCACGTAGGTGTCCTCTGCCTAGCACACGCCAAAATTTCAGACTCCCCGAAGGAGAGCAGGTGTTCGGCAGAAACCATTTATATTGTTTATGTAAACAGCTTAGGACAGTGAGACACTCTTTAAAGGTCTGGGAATCGTGAGACCCCTGCCCAAATGCAAGTTCCCCAATGCCAGCCAAGAGCCAACCTTGCAAGCAGACCTTTCTAAAGATAGCAGCCTCTGCTCTGACCCATTAGCTCTTTTCTGTAGGCATCCCAGATAAGCTGGAGGAAAGATGACATTTCCACACTTATAATTAATAAACATAACAGGACATCTCTCCTTTCCCCATGGAAAAGGTCCACAGGATGCCCATCCAGCACCCAATGCAAGACCAAGTACTTCAATATCAGGGTGGAATATGTACACATTTGGGAAATCTGGCAATAACCTTCACAGCCCCATTCCCCTTAACATCTGTATGGCCTTACGCTAATGGGAGGGAGCCCAGGATTTAGAATTAGAGGACCCGGATTCAAGTTCCAGTGATACCACGAGTGTCTTTTCCATCTAGACCAAATCGCTAGTCTCTTATCCTGAACTTCCTCCCGGACAAAATGGGCATAATAATAAAACTTGCCTCACCATGTTATTATGAGGGGGGGAAATGAGATGGCAGATATAAAATACTTTGCAAATCATAACTGTTAAAGTACAGTACAAATGTTCATCTGTCATAATTGATTCCCCCCACCCAAATATAGTTCTCTAGGCACCAACATGTATCAGTGTTTGCCCTGTGACCATATTGTAGATGTATAATTTAACTTTTCCCACTTGATGACATTTCCATAATCACTTTTCCCATAGAGTAGTTACGAGTGCAAAATATGAGAAATAATTTTTTTTGAGAGAGAGAGAGAGGAAGAGAGAGAGAGAGGAGGAAGAGGCAGAGGGAGAGGGAGAGAGAGAATCCCAAGCAGGCTCCATGCCCAGTGCGGAGCCCAATGCGGGGCTTGATCTCACCGCCCTGAGATCCTGACCTGAGCTGAAATCAAGAGTCAGATGCTCAACTGACTGAGCCACCCAGGCGCCCCCAAAATATGAGAAATAATTGATTACCATCAGCTGGATGACCGACATCGTACAAGAGGAAGCAGGTGCACTGTGGTGACAGCTCCTACATGGCTACCTGTGTGGCTTCGTCTGTCCCCCCTGAAACTCAGCCTGACTCTCAGAGAAGGGGAGGAAAAGAATCCTGCTCATTCATCTTCGGAGCCATTCAGTTTTTTCTCTTTTGAATATAGTGAAATACTTTTTTAAAATAAACGTTGGTGCTAATTATTGTCCTCGTTAAACAAAAGTCAAAGACGGGTGCACACAGGACTGGAAGTCCTGTCCCGCCCTTGCCTTCTGGGCTGCTTGGGGGGCCACTGAGAGCCATCTCAGTTTTCCTGCTGTAGATTCTGAGCCCAAGACAGGTGGCTCAGGTCCATGGCGAAGGCCACATTCTGTGGGTTCTATGGTTGGTGGGGGGCACTCCCTGGCAACTCCTTGTTTTGGTCTCACAGGAACCTCAGAGAAGTGTATAAAGGGTAAGGATGGAAGATGGTTTACCTTCAGGGAATTCGAAGTTGAAGGAAACTACTCACGGTCCAAGAACTGGAAGATGAGTGTGAGATGTGGTGGATTCCCCCTGAAAGACCTGATTAAGGTATCCCAATGATAAGCGGCTTACATGCAGGGTTTAGTGTCACTGTTCACCAGCTCCAAGCATTAGCAGAATTTCTCAGTGTCCAGAAAACTGTCACGATGCCCTCGCCCAGGTCACAATGCATGTGTTACTAACATTGCACTCGGAAGCATCTTGGCTGCTTTATAGTACAGCTTAGTCCTCTAAATGCATGAGCTCTTATCCTTTTGAAGGTCAGACAGGAAATTGTGGCTGTGATGGGGTCATGAATAACTGCCACTGTGTAATGTGGTCACAGGAGAGTAATTTAAATGAGAGGTGGGGGTCTTGGACTTTGGAGGCTGGAGGAAGGAGTCTGGACCCTTCCTTTAATCATGGAGGGATCATGGGAGGGTTTTGGGTTACGGACTGACTGACACAGGTGACACACTGCTTTAGAAGTATTCATCTGATCAGAGAATGCAGGATGGGCTGGGGGGTGGAGTGCTGGCAGCCATGAAGACCTCACATGACCTTCACCGCCTCTGTGCCTGATCCACCCATGCTCAGCCCGCGAGGCCCAGCTCCAACAGCACCTTCTCACCACACCTGTTGCCTGTCGCTGCTCTAACAGCTCTTTACAACCTGGGTGGCTTAAAACCATACAAATCCATTATCTTAACAGGTCTGGAGGCTAGAAGTCTGAAATCAGTTTCACTGGGCTCAAGTCAAGGTGTCAGCAGGGCTGGTTCTTCCTGGAGCCTTCCAGGGAGAATTTGTTCCTTACCTTTTTCAGCTTCTGGAAGCTGCCTGCGTTCCTTGGCTTGAGGCCCTTCCTGGCATCACTCCAATGTGTTCTGTCATTACATCTCCTACTGCTCACTCTGACCCTCTTGCCTCCCTGGCAAAAGGATGCTTGTCATTACATTGGCCCCACAGAGATAATCAGAATGATCTCCCCATTGCAAGGTCCTTAATTACATCTGTAGAGTCATTTTTACCACTTAAGTTAACATATTCAGAAGTCTGGGGGTTGGGATCTGACCATCTTTGGGGGCCAGTATTCAGCCTACCATAGTCACCTGTCTCTGGATCCCAAAATACTCTGTGAGAGCAGGGTTTACACTTTATCATCCTTACCCATCCTATAAGGCTCATCCTACTTGTCTCCCCAGAGGCCTAGACACCTTTGTGTGCCCAGGGCCACTGATGGGGCCTGTGCCCTGTCGTCACTCCCCAGGTTATGTGGTAGTGGGTAGCTGTAGCTAAACACACAAGTTAGAGGGGCCCCGGGGAATGGAAAAGAAGCAGTGTGTATAGAAGGCATTGTGAAGGAAAAGCTGGCAAGGCTATGAGGAAAGCAAGACAGGATGCAGTTTTTAAAGCTTACCTTAAAGCTGTGTCTGGGTAAGAGAGAGCAGTGTGTTACAGATCTGGAGAGGAACATTATTTTCCATGAAGACACCCTAAATTTGTGTTGACAATGGGACATATCTGGAGGGCGGTTGGAAATACCAAGCTCACAGAGTAGAAACAAGGACCCATCATAGCATTCATCTCATTTCTCTTTCAGAATAAATACCTACCAGACCCGCCAAGAAGAAGAAGAAGAAAGGTAATTATCACATGACTTTCTGCCAATGTCTCGTCCCCTTGGGATGGATAATAGCCGTGTGTCGCCTGGCGAAGCAAACAACCCAAATCACATTCTCTCCCTTTCTTTTGTATCCTTCCTCTCCTTCACATGCACACACGCACATTCACACTGAGTCCTTCTTCAAGGGATCCTTCTTTAAAGGGCCGTTCATTTCCTTTATGGAGATATCACCTTTGAGAATAGAGAGACTGGAAGGCTGATGTGCCAGGAGTGAGACACTGCTGACCCGGAAGATCTTCTGCTTTATGGAGAGGCCACACCAGGGAGATGGTTTTGGAGCTGGGTGTCTGCGTGAAAGCATCAGTCCTCACCAGAGGGGCTTTGCAAACCTCAGTTCCATCTATGGAGGTGAATTCTCTTTCCTTCAAAGTCGCATGTAGAGTTCGCGGACCAGTGGTTTCCATGGTGCATGGAGTCCAAGGAAGGAGATGGGATAGTCGGTGTCTTCCATGGCCTCTCCGAGAGCAGGTGTGAGAGAGAACCTGTGTGGTACACAAAGGAGATGGAAGAGCTTCCATTTTCCTAACCTCCAATAGTGGTGGCCTTGGTCCATCTCTGCTGCACCCAAAAGTCACAGCCTTCACAAAGCTGGTTTCTGGGGCTACCCACTCCACTGCTTTATGCTAGTGACTCAGTCACGAGGGCCTGCCTCCACTGGGTTTTCTGGAGAAAGACACGTTATTTGCTCTGTTCATGAAGAGCAAACATCTCCGCCCAGTGCTAGGGAGTCAAGGGTAACTCAGTCCGGGTTAGTCAATTGAGTTGGCCGTCTCCCATCCCTTCATCACAAATGCCATCTCTCAGTTCCCTCAGGGCTTACAACTCTTAAGGTGTGACTACCTCCGTTCTCAGAGCATCTCTCCAGAAGATCTTTTCCTTCCCCAGCCCCTAGGCTTCTGTCCCTTGTGCCATCAAATGACAGGTGGTGCTATTGGCAGTTTCCCTGCTCATAAGATTCCTGTTAAACCCGATGGTGATAGCTGAGGTGTTCCAAGAGAGTAAGATAGAAAACTCCACGCCAATCATTTACTGGCTGCTAAGAAACCTCTTCTCCTGAGTGACAGCTGTGTTCATTTGTTTGCTCACTTCTGTATCCATTCAACAAACACCTGTGGAGCAAACACTAAGCGCTAAGCATATGCTTGGCCAGTGACTGTGCGCAGGAGGCCAAAGCGACAGACCCAAGGAACTGTTTCAGCTTCGTTGTCTAACGTGGGACAATAACTACTGGGGTGGGATGGGGGGTTCTAGGCCACTCTGAGAGGCAGGCAGTGGCGTGGCTGTCTCCCAGGTCATTGTGCTTTGGATCACACTGAGTGGCTTATCTGTGGCCTCACTGCCTGGGTGGGAGGTAGAAGCTGAGTCAGCCTTTGTTCCAGACTGAAGGAGGCTGAGTCATTCCACAGATATCCAAGGTCAGTGCATGCTTTTGGGATTCAGGAGAAAGTGGAGAGGTGCTTAGCTTCAGGAAGAAGAGGGACAGGACTGGGGACCTTAGATCCATTTTGTTTTCAGGTTAGGCCCTGGGTGAGCTGCAGAAGAAGGCAGTGGGGTTCTCAGGGACACTTGCACGGTATCCAGGACTCTGGGCGCTGCGGTCGCTGGGGGCCGTGGATATTCAGTCCTCAGCCTGATTCCCTCACTGCAGCTCGAACTCTATTTGTGGAATCCAGGACCAGGCTCCCTGTGTGGCTTCACAAAGGGCTGCCTTGAGTAGGACAGCCAGAGAATGGAACTTGCATTGAGCCAAACTGTCAGTGACATAAAATTTCATGCTTTTTTATTCTCCAATTAGATATACAGACCCATAAATGCAGATATAAAGCAAAGGGAAGGCTGTGGCATGAATCCTTTACACAAAGAAGTCTGCTCAAATGCGTGGTTACTGAAAAATCATATTCAATATAGTCACTCAATCTCTCTCTCTCTTCAGCAGACAATACCAGAGCCTAGCAGCAATGACTTTTTTGACCCTTACGTAAGTACTAACTCCCCAACTGTGACCCCAGAATAATCCAGGCCTTGTCCCTCCATATATGACCTGTATCATTGCTGCGTTTCTCTGAAGTGTGCTCACACTCAGTTGGAGTATGTCACTGTGTGTGACGAAGAGAGAACCACAGACGGACGTATCACCCACACCAGGGAGATGATTTTGGAATTGGTGTTTCTGCATGAAAGCTCCCTTTCCATTTGTTCAGGGAAACTTTCCTGTTTCCTTATTTCCCCTTGAGAGTGAGTATGGGAGGCAGAGCGCTAGACCACTGGGGTCTCTAGAGCCAGGACTTAAAGTGGTAATAGCCGAGGCTGGTGTGCACATGACGGGTAAGGAGCACACTTGAGAGAATAGCAGCATTCTGAAGAAGGTGATAGGAAGGAAAGATCACAAACATCCACTCCAAGATAGAAGCAGAGCTAAGATGGTTTGAAGCATCCGTGAGAAGGAACAGGCTGAGCCAAGCTGGCAAGTCCAGGGGTGGACCCTGTCACCAGTCCTGCAGAGAAATGTACACAGAGCAAGTGGGTGATGCAGGGAAATATCTGCAGGGTCCTTTATGGAGGCCCTGGAGCTCATCTCAAGGGAGCAATCAGGGGGCTGAGCTGGGTAAGACAGAAACTATCAACATACAGCAAATCACAGACATTTTTACTCAAACTGCTTGGCTAGTGCTTGATTATGTGCAGACCCTTCTGATTCCACAGGCCCTGCTTGTTACAGCTACCTGCATTAAAGTCTGCCAGCATCACAGATGGCTCCTCCCTCTAAGCCAAATCACCCTTTGATTGCTTTCATTGCAACAAGATGGATGTTTTGGGCTGAATCACCTTTTTGCACAACTCCAGGGGGGGCTCTCACTATTGAATGATGGGCAGCTGTACTGATAAGGGATGCTTATGGAGAAGGGATAGAAAAGGGTTGCCATGCCCTCTGTTCTTCTAGCAAATGCATTGCCCAGCATGATCTAGATGCATCCACATGACTTCGATTCCTCTGCTGGAGGTGGGAGACCCTTGTGTAGTAGAGTGGCATTCATCTCTGGGGTCTGCACAACTTTTCTGATAACTGGAATGGACATGGAGGGTTATTCTTCACAGTTCACAACCAAGCCCTCTGCGAAGATAAAAAGCAACTCTTCTAATAAGAATGTCCTCACACCTTTTCATAACCTTTCTGTGACAGATTTTGTAGGCTGATAATGACTCTACTCACAGCTCCCAGGCTTTGCTGGGAGAAATCCCGCTAGACCTTGGGCCTCCAACCTTGGCTGCACACGGCAATCAGCTGGAGGTCCCACCCACAGAGGTTCAGATGTTAGTGTTCTAAGGTGCAGCCTGAGGGTCAAGATTTTCCAAAGCTCCTCTGGTGGTTTTAATGCACAGCCAAAGTTGTGGGCCATGGTACAGTGTTCATCCGAATCTCCCTGCCTTCTGATTCAGGGAGTGAGGGACGGGGCCTGAGAATTTACACTTCCAACAAGATTCAGTGGATGCTGCTCCTGCTCATCCCAAAACCACTGCTTTAGAATCCAGAGGTATCCACTAAGGACTGCACCTTAAAACCATCTGGGGAATGTTTAAAACATACTGCCTATGTCCCCCCCACCCTGGTGAAGCAAACAACCAAAATCATGTGCAATTAATTGAATTTCTGAGGATGGGGCCTTGGGCTTCAGAATTTTTTAAAGGTCCCCAGGTGATTCTACTGTATAGCAGGTTAAGAACCACTGCCAAGCAAAAGGACAAATTTCTTGCTAAAAAATTAAAGAGATACATGTTGAGTTTGTGGGCTCCTAGACTATGCACCTTCCAACACGGGATTGTCATGTTTATTCATTCTTTCTCGGGGCCTGCTTACAGTGCACTTTTTATAGGATGATAGTCTAGAAACCTCCACCCAGCAATGGTCAGCATCCATGAGTATCATCTGTTATGACAAAAAAAGAAAAATATTTACACGGCCCATGCCAGGCCCAGGTGGGGATGTGTCCAGGGATGTCCCTTCCAGGCCATTCCTTAAGTTTTCCCTTTCAATAAAGGGAGTGCATGGGCAAGATACAAGAGTCTAGAATTTCCTCTTATGTGTGACTTTTGTGTCTCTTCTTCTTCCATTGAATTTATAGATGAAAAGAATTTACAAATTGAGATATGTCCCAATTCACATCAGCTCGTTGGGTGCAGGGATGATATTCTGACTGTTATGATTTAGAACCTAAAAAGCAGGCTGCTGTGCTTTGGCTAATAAGTAAGGCATCTGCATCCTTGTGGCTGTAGACCTCACAGAAGCACTGAGAAGGAGATGGGAGGTTTGAAAAATGGGATCAGCAGGACTGGTGATGAATTGGATATCTGAAAAAAAAAAGCAGAGGGTTAGAAAAAATCAAAGAAAGTAGAATATCATGGAACAAAGCATAAAAAGTGTTTCTAGAAGGAAGAGGTGGAATGGTATTCCCTGTCACCTCCCCACTTCCTCATTGCCACCAAGAGTCCCAACCATCCATCACTGGGTTGGCCAGCCCCCAGATCTGTGCATTATTTCGTACCTAGATTGTCACAAGAGGATGTAAATTCTTCTTCCAACCCATGGTATTAAGAGGATATTTTCAGGGACGCCTGGGTGGCTCAGTCGGTTAAGCGTCTGCCTTTGGCTCAGGTCATGATCTCAGGGTCTTGGGATCGAGTCCCACATCGGGCTCCCTGCTCACCAGGGAGTCTGTTTCTCCCTCTCCCTCTGTCTCTTCCCCCTGCTCATACTCTCTCTCTCAAATAAATAAATAAAATCTTTAAAAAAAAAAAAAGGATATTTTCATTTAGGTATAGAGCTGCCACCCATTGGATGAAATGTTTCCCCACCACGTAGTCTTCCTCAACTGGCTCTCTTGCTGCTCAGATGGTCCTAGGAGAGGGGCCAGGTGCTCATCCTTCTGGGCATTTCTCCAGCCCAGGCACACAACCTTCTTACATAGAAATTGTAGTATGTAGGGATTCACATGTTATTGCCACATAGATTATCACACACAACAGGAAAAAAATGTGATTTCTTTTACCCATCAATGGGCTCATTCCTTGACCAAGATTTATTTTGGTCTATTAATTCTATTGTTTTTAACATGTGTTTGTTACTCCATAATACTTAGATACAAACACTATCAAATGTTTAACTTCACTAAAGGAAATTAAATATGGCTAAAGGTCCCACATACTGCAATTGGTGAAAAATCAAGCATCAACCAATTTTGTGGGTCCCTCCACCTTCCTTATATACAAAAACACTAGGTCTTGAATGTCCTCAGAAAATGAGGGTATGGCCTAGGTGTGGTGGTCACTGTTACCACAGTTGTGGTGGTCACTGTTACCACAATCCCTGGCCATTTGGGGACGGCACCTCCACACCTTACATGCCGAGCTAAACCATGGGACATCTCCCCACAGGCTCCCAGAGCCAAAGAGCTCTGTCCTCCCTGGCATCCACCTGGTCATCTGTGTCTACGTCTTTCCAACCCAGAGGTACTGTCACAGGCCCAGGGGCCCTCCAGGCACGGAGTCCATAGTGCGGGAACTCCTCCCCAGGTCCTTCAAATCATGGGGAACTTATGGCCAAGAAAAGAGGATGCAGTGATATGTCAGAGTGTAATCTCTTATATTAAATTCTTGGTAAATCACTCTTCAGTGAGTCAATGTAGATGATGCAATGTAGATAACTAGATAAGACACTGTATTATATTCCTGAGCCAAGTTTTGCCAGCAAAATAATGAATTTCTCAGATTATCTTTAATTCATCCTTTTTTGTGGTTGTTGCTAGTCTGTGTCAGAATCTCTATCTTCATAAAAAAACTTCAGTGGTCTAATAGCCACTCCCTCCCAAACTTTGCCGCAGACCAGAATGTCTTCTTCCAAAATCTTCACTCAATATTTTGAGAAGAGAAATTTATAAGTGTCACCTGGGTACAAGCAAAGGTCATGCGTTCTAGAGTCCCAATGTGTCGACCTTCTCGGGTCTCACTGATTCCAGTGATGTCTGCATTATCTCCCCCTCTAGCCGGGAAACTCAAATATATGTGAGGTGTGCCGTGGACCTGGAAAGCTGTACTGCTGTGATACTTGTCCAAAGTCCTTTCATGAGACATGCCACATCCACCATATAGATGCTAACAGGTTAGTGAGCCTGCTCCCCTTTTGCCATTCCCTCCTGTGGCACAACTCCTCCAACCGTGTGCACTCAGCCTGCAGAATTTGTCTCTGGTTTTATGTGTCTTCATGCAGAGGGAGCAGAGTCTTAAAGTATCAGGATCCAGAAATATGACCCAGAGTTGTTTAATGGCTCTAGCAGCAATAGATTAATGGGAAGCAAAAACTCTTCAAGTTGTTGTTAGCTGTACTAGAAAGAGATGTCACCCCCATATCCCCCACTTGGTTCCCAGACCCAGGCACTTCGTTGGGGTGATGACACCATACATTAGAAGTTGTTGTTAGCTGTACTAGAAAGAGATGTCACCCCCATATCCCCCACTTGGTTCCCAGACCCAGGCACTTTGTTGGGGTGATAACACCATGCATTAGGTGCTGGTTTAAAGCATATACCACCTGCTATGGGAACATCAAAAAGTTGACAAATTGGGGAATGTGATGAGCCTTCGATGGCCACTGATGCTACATTTCCTTTGCCTTAAAATATATCTTTGGTCAGAGATGATGGTATGAGGGATAATATGGAGATTGATAAGGCATTCTGTAAGTGATAGTGTAGGCAGAATTGCTGTGACCAGGGAGGATGGATGATTTCCATCGGTATTGTGTCCATCCCTATGAAGACAGAGCATTGCCCCTTGGTAATGGGAGAGTCTAATGTAATCCACCTGCTCCCAGGTAGTTCCCAGGGAATACTGTCATCTTAGGGATTCTGCATAAAGCTCTGCAGTCGAGCAAGCTGCAGAGGCAGAAGACAGGCCTGCTCTATTGCTGAGCCCGTGTATAGTCCCCATCCTCGCACCACGGGTACTCAGGAATGGGCCCCTTGGGCAAGCACTGGAGTAGCCAAGGAAAAAGGCAAATGACATATCTAGGAAGGATCACTGTAACCACTTGATTATCAAGAACCCTTCAGTACAGGGAACCTGGCAGAGAAGAATGGAGAATGAATCTCAAGGCAAATGGCAGATGTCTGACACTACTCTGTTCATAGATTTCCTTTCCAAGAAATTTCTGCAGCATAGATTCTAGGCCCAGGTAATGGCAGTGCCAGAGGAGAGGATGTCTATAACTCTGTGCTTACTCAACAAAGTTGAGAAACAAGAAGTGGTTTCCTTTTACTATGGTCTGATGGCTCACTGAGGCCCAAGACTCCAGTGCTGAAGGTACCAATTGGAAATTTTAACAGGCAGGGCTCATTACTGAGTCCACAGTAGCTCAGATAAGAACTCTAAGTTTTGAGATGAATGAAAGACCATCACCCACCATGGCAGCTCACTCAACAAACTGTCAGTCCTGCTACCACTATTAATGGGAGGGGTGTCTGGCAACTGTGCCCAAATGGGGCTCTAGCGCAGAGGAGTGTCCAAGAGAGAAGTTGGATACAATGTGGAAACCACCAGTCATTCCTGAACAGAGGACTTTAATAGCTGTAGAAACAGTGACTGAATCACAGAGAACCTACCTTTGCTGACCTTATGCCCAACCTCTCAGGGACCCATGGAGTTGCATCTTCTGCAGGATAAAGGCTCTTCAACAAAGGTACCCACAAAGCCAACCATGTCACCAGGCATCTGAGGTCCTAAAGAGGCGGATGGTGCCTGAGGAACAGTTGGTGAGTTGAAATATAAACCTGAAGTCTCCTCCTTTCTGTTGACTTGAGAGAAGAAGCACAGTCTTGCAGGGGCTGGAGGGATGGTGCCCACGGGCGAACTGCTGTCCCCTGCTGTGCTTTGCTCACATGACCTAACCCTAGGTCTGTATTCCAAAGGATTCCAAAAATCTGTATTCCAAAGAAAATTCCCATTCCGTGTTTGTTTCATAGGCCACAGGTTTGGGAGCTGTGCATTCTGTCTGAGCGTATGTACACTGCATTCTCCCCAAGCTGCTTTTCACTTAAAATCTCCTCTGTCTTTTGCAGAAATGTGAATTTGTCCTCTTGAAGGTCTACTGCTATCCAAAAAGCCTCTTTTTTGCTTCAAGACCACATTATGTAAGTAATGGCAACAAAGCCCAAAACTGGCATTGTCAAATTTGTGATATGGGTTCAATGGGGTCACTTGTCATTATCTTCATCTTGTTGATGGATATCTGAGTCAGCTTACTCAGTCCTTGGCCACTTAAGCTGCTACCACAAAGTACTATGGACAGGGCAGCTCAAACAGCAGATATTTATTTCTCCCAGCTGTGGAGGCTGAAAGCCTGAGATCAGGGTGCCAGTGGGATCCTGCAGACTGCCAGCTTCTTTTTGTGTCCTCACATGGTGGAAAGAGAGGGAGAGAGCTCCCTGGGGTTGTTTTTATAAGGGCACTAGTCCCATTCATGAGGCTCATCCTCACAATCTAATCATCTCCTAAAGGCCCAACCTCCTAATACCATCACATTGGGGGTTAGGATTGCAACATAGGAATTTGGGGGGGACACAAGCGCTTGGTCTGTAACAGTGGGTAGACTTGGAACAGTGCTCACAGTCTGCCCTTCCGCACTTTGTCAACAGGGTAGCGACGCGTCTCATGGCCCAAAGAAACCCATGTGGTTAAACAAAATCAAGAAAAAGCTGAGTATGAAACTGTACCTCCGAGTGGAGGGGTTCGTGAGGGACATGTGCCTCATCTTTCAGAACCACAGGGCTTTTTACAAGGTGAGTGGTTCCCTCTGCATCCCTCTTTCTTTCCATTAAGCCACTTTGCCATTCATCCTCATGTCAGGTAAATGTTACAGTTGCCCTCATCTTGTGGCAAGCCTACCACAAGTGCAAATTCTGGAGGTATTCTAAAAGCCCTGTGGTCTAAGGTGGGGAAATAGTAACAAACCAGGTCTCTTTGCAGACATTACCTTAGGACCTCAGAGTTTACGCACTTCTAGATGCTCAGTGTTCACCCACAGAGAGCAGTGGACTGCAGACCTATTTCCTTCTACGAAAAATGGAAACGCATTTTTTTTCTGGAGCTGGGTAGCTCTGTGTGTGTCCCAGAAGTCTCCGCCTTTGCCCTGGGTTCCTATCCTTACTCAGCCGGAGGCGCCAGCTGAGAGACTGGATGCGCAGGCGTAGAGTATGCGCGTGCGCAGTTGGCTGGTGCTGCTGCGCACCCGCCGTCTGGCGTCTAGACCTCAGGAATGTTGGGACAGGGGCCTCCCTCTCACACCTGAACATCTCCCTATCTCCAGTGGTTCCTTACCATTGTAGTGTTACAAGTTATAAGTGCTGTGTTTGAAAATCAAGCAACTAGTATTTTTAAAAAATTAACAATAAATTTCTGATGAAGAATTAGACTCTAATACAGTACTATTTTTACATCTCTGTCTTCCAGGTAAAGAGAAATTATCAAGCTATCAGGGACCATAAGACTCTTCACTGTATTAATTCTCACTTAACATTTGGGATAGTCTAAAATGAAGCTCTGGATTCCATGAAACATGGAGAGCCTAAGCTCAGTTGCTATGGCCATTCTCATTTTTCTCTTTGCTTTTTCAGGACAACCAGAAATTCACCAAGCTTGGACTTCAGGTGGAGGCCATATTTGAGAATAGTTTCAGAAACACTTTTGCAATTCAGGAAACAAGCGAGAATAGTTCTCAGTTGGAGCACAGTCTTTCATGAAGTAGCCCTTCCCCTCACCCCAACAGTCTTCAGCAGCTATAAGATAAGAGTCTGTGGTCCCTCCCACTGACAATTCTGCCTGTTGCTGTGCAAACAACTTTTCCAATTTTTTTGTTGTTGCCATTTTAGTTCATTTATTTTTCTAAATAAAATATAAAATTATCTTGTCAAGTTCTCTTATTGAATAATTTGAAGTGAAATGTACAGTAGAAAATATCAGGTCTTTCTATAAGGGATTGTATTATGTGCTTCCATTTATTTTAATCTTTTATTAGGTCCTTAAAGTTTTCTCCTCCTTTCCCCTCTCCACACAGGACTTACCCATTTCTTTCTTTTCTTTTCTTTTCTTTTTTTAATGCTCGGGCAGTTAATATTTTTTCTTGCTATTGTGAATGTGAACTTTCTCCCCAATATATTTTATTAGCAATTATTGACTCTTATAGAAAGCTATTGTTATTTATATATCATGGTCACTGATTACTTTCCTGAATACTGGATAGTATCCTTTTTGGCCTCATACCCAGTGGCATCAGGAAGCTTGTAATGGATGCAGAGCATAGCCAGTTTTCAACTCACAGAATCATAACTGGTTCAGCAGATGGAAGTATTCTTCACTTGGGCACTAAAATCTCCGACAATTCTTGGTTCTGTTAGCAAATGGTTCTGCTGTGGTGCCCTGGTGACCTTGCACGTCTCCACATAGACCACATAGGCAAGACTTAACTGCAGCTGATTTGATCTAAGTCTTGGCAGACTGCCCTGTGATCTTTCCAGAACACAGAGCGTGGGACACTTGTGAAGCACTATGACAAGACCTTGTCCCAGTCACCACCTTATCTTCCAGGGGTTATCATGACACAATCTCTCCTCACATTGCAAGTTCCGATGAGGTGTGAGGCCTTCTGCCTCTTTCTCTGGGCCGTAGCTGCAGGCTATGGAACTGCTCCATTTCAGCATGAATGTGTGCTGTATCGCATGCTGAGTCAAATGCCATCCACATCCCCTCTTGTTTGGTGGCACCCCATGGGACAAAGGACATGGGGAGCTGGCACCTTTGCTCTTCCTGCTTTTGCTGTTTGTGTGATCTAAAAAGGGCACATTATTTCTTTACCAGCCAAATCAGTCAGCCTTGCCTGACGGTTTCTCAGAACCAATACATTCTGGCTATCGTACCTGACAGAGTACCACATATTGGTAGCTGGTTCAGAGCATGCGCTACACCCTTCAGGGAAATACCTCAACCTCACGAATCATTGCCTCCAGCTGGTTCCAAAGGTAAGTCTTCAACACACCTCTATGCCATTCAATAGTAAAATTTTGTTGTTGAAATGGGTAATTTTGAAGATGAATTTATGTATGTAAAGTGTTTAAAATCATGTCAGAGACACATGAATGTATCATGTGGCTACACAAGTAGGGATTCTGTATTCGAAATGTTAATTCAAGGAAAGGGAAGCAATTCTAGTTGTCTACTTAGCTAGTTGATGGATACTCAAACAGAGGCCATAAAAACCAAAATTGATATGGTTCTTAGACCTTCCCAAAGAGACCTTTGTCTATGTCCCGAGGTAATGATGCTCTGAAAAAAAAGAAAGAAAATTCTCATCGCTGACCAAGCAAAGTATTTTATTCTTGGGGATCTCTCCTATTGTGTCATCTATTTTTAATCCTTTACCTCCTGATAAAGTTATATTTTTTATTTAGATTTACATTTTAAATGTTGACTCCTTTTTGTTTGTTTTGTTGAATGAGGGGGAATCAGCAACGTGGCTTTATTCTTTCGCTATTATCTAGAATGGGTTCTTTTCAGCCTACTGTTTTTATTTATGGCAGAAACAGTAGTGTTCTCCAAATATCACATATATCCTCTTAACTTTTCCAGCCACTCGCATTAAGCATGGCTAAATGACTGAGACACTGACCAATGAACTATAGTCAGAAGTGGTATATATCATGTGCAAGCTGATTCGCAGAAGGGCAGTGAGAATTCTATGTAACCTCTCCTGCCACGTTGATTACAGAGGTCTTGTTTTGAGATGACAGAGCCTAGAGATTGACCCCGCCTGGCACGTGTATTCACTACCACCCCAGGAGGGCTCCCAGATCCACTGTGACTTGAGTAAGCAAGAAGTAGACTTTGTTGTCTAAGCCATTAAAACTCGAGGGTTGTGTATTGCCTATAAGAATAGCCTAGCAAGAACTGGCTAATGTATATTGGAAACAAGAGAGAAACACTTGTAGGAGTGGGTTTTGGGGATGTAGGACCCGGAAGGGTAGAATATAAGACTGGAGAATGGAGACTCCATTGATATGGAAGTCCTCTCCTCTGATCAGGGTGTAGAAGGCACTAGCAAGGGCATCTGGGGCTGGTCCTGTCTATGACTGAACTGGCTCCTTGAAGCTTGGACAAAAGGATGGCATCTAGCAAATGAGGTGGAGATGCCCCAAAAGCCTTGGCATAGTACCAAAGAAGGGGTCAGAAGACTCAGAGAGGTAGGAATGTTCACATGGGTATATCACATGAAGACATGCCTGAAGACATGCCATATGGCTTGTCATCCAGATGAGCCCAGAGGACATTCCCTTTACAAAACCAGTGAGAAGAACATTCTCTGGGAGTGCTGGTATTTTTGATGACCTCACTTTTGCATGTCCTCTGTAAACCGGAGTGGACACTGATCCACACCCAATCTCCCCATACCCCTCCTTCTAGTCATGGCCTGGAAGACCACAGAGATCATTCTTGCAAGCAAGAAAAAACTTCTCTTGGGACACCTGGGTGGCTCAGTCTGTTAAATGTCTGACTCTTGATCGCAGGGTCTCAGGGTTGTGAGTTCAAGCCCTGACTTGGGCTTTCCTGCTGAGTGTAGAGCCTACTTAAAAAAAAAAGGAAGAAAGAAAGAAAAAGAAACTTCTCTTTTAGCAATTATGAATGTTCAGGTTGTATCTCATAAAACAGACAGCCCTCTTTAATAAAAAAGGTGAATCTGGACTCTTTAAAATTTATTATCCTACTTTTGAATCATCCAGCAAACAACTGGATTTAATGTTTTGTAGAAATGTTGTTCAAGATTCATTTGCATACCAAGAATTCTGATTTGCACATATCTCTCTTCTAACATGTATGACCAGAGTAAAAGTGGTTCCAATATCCATGGGGTCTATAAGACATGAGAGGAAAACAGTAATTTGTACATTGAAAAGTGCTAAATCTTGACATTTCACACAACTCACAGTCAGGATTGAGACATGCTGATTATCATTTCTCTCTACCTTTCTAAAGAAAAGAAAGAGCTATAGGATTGAGTTCTAGAAATCAAGGATGATAATTCTAGTTGTTCTTTTAATTCGCTATTTGGCATTATGGAAAGAGAAGAAGGAGCGGAGAACCTTAAACGTGTGTTCTTTGGTTTCCTCACATATAAAACAGGGCTATCAACATTTGTTTTGCCTTACACCTCATGATTGTGATGAAGTTAAAATAAGATTCTTTTTGCAAAGTCCTTTGATAAACCACTACATACTCAATGGCATTGAGAAAGGAGAAATTAGCTCAGTCTGAGATAGCAAAAATCTGCCCTGCCATTCATGAGGCTGGAATAACAGAAACGGAGAAAGCCAGCTGCAAGTTTAATGGGAAACATTCTCCTAAGAACTTGCTGCAGCTGTAAAATGTCCTAACAACCCTTCTTTGAATGACTAGTGCTTCCTTACTCACTGAGGAACTTTGTTGTCAAAATCCACACACTATCAGAAACTTGCTGCGTGAAATGATATTGGCAAGGATAAAACATCTCACCCTTGCTTGGACGGTCTAAGTTCTTTTGGTAAAGAGATGGAATCTTGATTTCCAATCCAGGGGGCACAGCTTCCAATATGGGATTTCCAAAGACAACATTCCCTGTTTTCATAACTTTGTGGTTTTCCAGCAATAGGACCCTGGGTCCACTTCACAATCCAGACCTGATCTTCACACAACTCCAGCTTGGTTTGAACCTATCAAATAACTGCATCCTATAAACTATACTTCAACTCCACCCTTTCCCAAACTGTATAATAACTCTATCTATGTCTTCATTTGGTGCAATGTCCATGGCTCTCTGGTGTATGTTCCTCTCCCTTGTTGTAATGAGTCTATAAATCTGTTGGAATACAGGCTTGTTTGTCCCTGGGAATCTTAAACTGACTGAATCAGGACAACTTGCTGGAGGACGTCCATCAAAATCTAAATCTGACTTGGCCAGTGGTTGTCTGACTCCTTTTTTTTTTTTTTTCTTTTTCTTTTTGAGGGTAATTAGAAAGCAGGACTTTGGAGCTTTTCAAGATTTTTGACGAAATGATAACAATATTATTACCCAGGAGAGGAGTAATTAGCATTCTGTGCTCCATAAAAGATAAAGAGATGGAAGAGAATAGGTGGGAAACACCATATAAATTCAAGACTTCAGTATTAAATAGCCATGAATAGCTAATCAAAAAGCTCTCATTTTATGAACATATTTCTACAACATCAAAATATGAGCACATCTATTCAATCAACAGTGCTTATACTATTAAATATGAATTTATAATGATTCCTTATGTCTTTGCACACATAGCAAGAAAAGAAAATGCAGAGAATGGGATTTTAATATCACCGATTCATTTTCATGTGTTTGGTGCTCAGAATAAAATGCATCAGGAAAAAGTAGCTCTGAGTTCAGATTCCTAAAATCCTCAAACCCAAGACTTGTACACCATATCTGACACAATTTTTGGTGGTGAGCTAGAAGCGTCCTGGTTCTCTTTTCCGTTTGTTTTCAAATAGTTGTCACTGATGTTCTCTGAATAAATGAATGAATTTCCTTGTTAATTGTAGTGTGTGTGATCCACCAACATAGAATTCAAGGAAGAGAGGTTTATAAAGTTGGCCAGGAAAGGCATGCTGGCTGAAATAAGTTTCCTAAATTAGAGCCCAAACTTGTTAATAAGGCAATAAACCCATAATCTTTGGCATTATCTTTTCTACCAAACAAATCATATGCATCTCTACTGGACAAAAATCTGTAAGTTAACATGTAATCGGGACATGTAACCCTTTGCTTTATTGCCTTATTGCCAAGTGTGGATAATTTTTCTTCATCGCCTTATTGACCTTAATCTGCCACTCGGGGAGAATATTACAATACATTTGATTAACAACTTACAACTTAGAGAGGCTTGGACAATTAATAGGCTGGTAAGGTTAGAGGTAAACTGCGGAACTAATACACTGTTATAACTTTCTAGACTGGTAGAGAAGTTAACTGCAAAGGTGGTATTCCTTTATTCCTCTATAGAAAGTTAACCAGTTGTATATCTAATTTAGCAATCTTAGTTGGACATTCCCTTTTCCCAACTATATGATTCTCTGTTCCTTAAAGCTCCAGAGTCCCTTTGAATCCTACTGATAATTCCAGGTGGTAACCTTGAGGCTCTTGGTCTCCTCTGCAGCCCTCCCTTCCACGCACGGCTGCTCTCTCTACAGAGCAATCAGACCGCTAGTGTGCAGCCAAGAAGCCAACAGAGAAGGAAATTCCTTAGGAAAACTATGAAAGACCAGGGAAGGTCATGAAACTCCCGGCACTCCAGTCTGTTCTTTGAATTCAACACAGCCCCTTGGTTAACACTGTTTTTAGCTGCCATGACCAGGAGCTGAGAAAATTGGGCAGTTGGGCCGTTTTGCTATATCTTGCTTTAGCTTTCCTAACACCTCTCTTTTCTACTTCCTATCCTTCCAACTAATCCCTACCCACTTCCTCTGCCTCTATTGCTTGCCCAGGGCAACACTGGAAGATGGATCCCAGAGAGTATGTGGATCAGAGCCCTCTCCCTTCCTCCCTGCTTGCCCTAGTCTCACTCAACCCCCTTGCCAGCGCAGAACCTGTTGGCATTTTTTCCATGAATAATAAGTAGACTTCTAGTGCTCAAGACATTACACGTTGGTTAAATGGTGGGAACTCCCTAAAAAAATAAATTCAGTTTTATTACAAAAAATATAGCAAACAATTAAAATGAATCTTTTGTTGGGAAAAAATGTGCATTTTGACGTTAAGTTATCTTATTTGTTATTACACCTAGTGCATATTTTCAAATTAGTTTTGTTCATAAAATCCATGGAAGAGAAACAGAACTGCTTGATAAAAGTTATAAATCCTGTAACAACTAACACTGGCAGATGTGTCTGATTGGTTTTCTTCCCCTTCTTCCTTCTGAAGGAAACAAATCTGCTGAATTGAGATCTGAGCATCCAAGACAATGGTCGTGGCTCTGCCTTTAATTCTCCATATGATTAGGGAAAAGACTCTTAAACAGTTATGGGCTAGAGTTTTCTCATCTATAACAAGGATAAAAGTAATAGTTATTCTGCCTACTCCTTACTGATGTTTTCGAATTATGAGATAATATTTCCCAAATTATTTTTGGAAAAGTTTGTGTATAAGCTAATGGCATGATGGAGAACACCTGTCAAAAAGACTTATTTGGGCTTTTTGGGTCTTTCCAAGTTTCCAATAACAATATATGTATCAAAGCAATCAAAAATTACTTACCTTTTTTGGTGATCTACAGATGATAGAGGTTAGTTAAGGCAGAAATCAATACCTACATTGAAGACATCAGTATGAATAGGTGTGTGGGCTTTTTTCTGACACCAACTGTGTGGTGCCTTTTCCAATGATAAATAGATCATTCCAACACCAATCAATTCTCCAGCTCTTCAATATCAACTCAGTGTTGAACAATTCAATTCAGTTCTGACACTAACTGCCCAGAGTTAGCCCAGACCACACAGGGCAAAGGCTCAGTCCCACATGACCGACCCCACTTCAGACACCAGCTACAAATGGGGTCTCCAAGCTACCCATGTTTCTGCCCAGCCAATTATAAACTTGGGGGTGCCCATGATGGCCCCTTAGGTCCAATAATTTGCTAGAATGGCTCACAGAACTCAGGAAAGTGCTCTACTTATGATTACAGTTTTATTATAAAGAATACAACTCAAGAACAGCCAAATGGAAGAGATGGATAGGGCGAGGTATGGAGGTGGGGTGTGCCAGGGTTTCCACACCTTCTCCAGCATGCAATCCTCCCAGCACATCAATGTATTTACAAAGTCAGGGGCTGCCAACCCCACTGTTCAGAGGTTTTTACCAAGGTCTCATTGTGTAAGCATGATTGGTTAAATCATGGGCCATTGGTGATTGAACTTAATCTCCCACCTCTTTTTTCTCCACAGAGGTCGAGTTCTAACCCTCTAATTGTCATACGGACACTCTTACCTGGGGAAATTCCAAGGGTTTGGGGAGCTCTGTGCCAGGGACTAGGGACAAAGACAAATACCTATTTTTTTTATTATACCACAATAGGCATGATCATGTGGAAGGAAAAACAAACAAACAGAAATAATGCTAGTTTGTTTCTACTCTAACCTTTATATATCAACACACATATTTAGTGACTGGGACCTTGTCTCCCACATTCCCCAAAATGGCACATGAGGTAAATACAGAGAATGTGTTCACAGTGTTGACAGGACCCATCGGCTGCAGAGCGCACTCAAAGTACAACACGTCAGGAAGCGGGGGCTCTGAATTCAGACACATGATGGTCTGCAGTCCAAAGCTGGCCATCCTCACCCTCCTCCTCCAGCCCTCGTCCTTGTGCTGAGCTCAGAGCTGCTGGGGGCTCTTCCTCCTCACTGGATTCACTGCTGATTACTGCACAGAGAAACAAAACCCCTTAGGGATCTCAATGTGGGGCCAAGGAACCAGCAGGGAACCCCATCATAAGGAGACACCAGCAAAGCCCTGGCTGCTGGGTCAGCTGTAGGCAGGAATGTCCCTGCTCCAGATGGTCTTCTCACGGAATCTGGGGGCCTGCAGGTTAATGGTGCTCCCGTCACTCTCCCTGGATGCTTTGTAAGGATAGGTGACCCCAGCGGCCAGCTCTGATCGTCTTGCTCTCCATTTTCTGACCACTCCTTCTCTTCTTCCCCCTGCAGATGCCTCTTCCCATTTCCCTGCCTCTGTTTCTCTTTCTTGTGGCTCATACCTCCTCCTTCTGCTCTCAGCTCAGCACATTCTCTTTAGCACTCTCCATTTCTGCCTCCTCTAGCCTGACGCATCTTTGTCCCTTCATCTCCTCTTGCCATCTTGCTCTACGCATCTCTTTAGTGCCCCCTTTCAGTACCTTTCCACTTCACCCCCAACTCTCTTCTGCTAGGCAAGAGCTCCTTCACTGAGCACCAGGGTCTCCCTCTCCTGCATGCATCCCGTCCTCCCTGGGCCGCCTCCTGACACCTTTGCTGCGACACACACGGTGTCACCACATCAGACTCCTTCCACCAGCCTTACTGATTATTTCAGGTGCTTGGACGTGTGCTGTCCCTGCTGGCTGGCCTTCTTGGTTAATTTTGAGGTGACAAGATGCAATTGTCTTCTGTATATCCACCAGCCCCCCGGCACAAGATTGTACTAGAAGTTTGTACCTGGAGAGCTCTGCCTCTGGAATATGTAATGATCCAGAAAGAACCCTCAGCTGTCTCCTCTCTCCCCACTCCACCTGAGAGGGTCCCCCCCACGCCCGTGCTGCCTCTCGCCTGCTCGCCTCCTGCCTCCCTCTGTGTCAGGACCTCGATGTCCTCTTTCCATCTCTCCAGGGTTTTCCTCTTTACCCTGAAATCTACCTTTTTGTTTTTCCTCTTTTCTCTTAACCTGCTACTCTCATTCACTCACTGGAAATTATCTTGGCTGAATTTTATGTTTATTCTTGTGTCCTTTTCAAAGGTGGCTTAGTACATGTCTACATAAATACACTTCTTAGAACTGTTTTCATAGAACCTTCCATACAAATACATCAGTAATGTAATGTTTGCCAACATATGGGTCCAGCATTCAGGGTTCTGAAAATTTACTGTTAGCAGGGACAACCCCCTGCGGCAGAAGCTTCTGTGCGGTGACCTCCCCTTGATGCTAAATATCCCACCATGTCTCCTCTCTCCCACACTGACCTCCAGCAACATTCCATTCACTCCCACTGAACACTCTGTCTTCAGGGTTTTGTTTTGTCCTTCCCCTACTTCCTCTTTTATCAGCATTTGCTTTGTCCCCTGTTTCTCTCTCCATATTATCTTTGTCACTATCCCTGGTGTAAATTGTCCTCCTCTGTCTCTGTTTCTCTCAGGCTTGCCTGGACCCTCTGCCTGCCTCTAGGCTCCCAGTCCTTGTCTTGCACGTTGTCCTCATCTCAAAGGTTGCATCCCTCCATCACTCTGAGTCCCTCACTGGGCTTTGACCCAACCGCAGGGCCTCTTCCCCACCTCTACCTCTAGTGTCTTCTCCAGTGATCCCACTTACTGGCAAATCTGACCATCATGCACATTATTTCCATGTTCCTGTGACAACTTCTGGCAAGTAGGATAAAGCTATCTCCCTGCCAAACCTCTCTATGGGAGAATTTTGGATCTCATGTCCATTTAGGTAAAACTGTGCTTGCTCCTATAACTCCCATTGGACTGCCCAATCCATCCACCTGTCTATCCTTGTCCTCCAGTAAAGACTTCAGCTCCCCTTTCTCTCTTGCTTCCAGGTCAGGGCTAGGGTGAAGCAGGCAAGAGGCCTAAGGAGCCTAATTTAAGGAGGCACCTACTCTTGGGTTCTCTTTAAATTTCATCCCCTAGGCCCTTCGGGACTCACCCCACATGCGGGCCTCCCTCACACCTTGGAAAGGAGCCAGAGGCTGGGCTCGGGTGTATGGCCTCTCCTCCCTTCACATAATGAGTTATCCAGGGAACTGGTCATTTAAAACCTGGGATTCAGTCATAGTTACCTTGTCCTTCGTCCAGCAGGCCACACACCTTCTCTGACTTCATTCTTAAAACTTCAGATTCATTGGGCACTAAAGAGAGAGAAAAGGAAAGGAGAGACCAGAGCCAGTGACTACTAAGGAGTAGTTCGTAGACACTGAGCTCTGACATTGGAGACAAAGGTTAGCTGCTCCTTGTGCAGAAATACTCCTCCTGCTCCAAGACTCCACCCAAAACGCAACCAAGCCCTGTTCTGCCTCTTTCCATCACCTTAGACCTCATTCCCTTTCTCTCTCCTGCCATTTTCCACCAGGATCCAACCTCCAGGCATTGCTGCTTCTATCCTAGGAAAATATTTCTGCATCCCGGATTCCATTGTCTTCCACGTCCTTGTGTTTCCATCTTTCTTCCCTCCAGCCACCCTCTCTGCTCAGTCCCTGCTGCCTCCACCTTCCTGCCCAGCTCTCTTCCTCTACATCTTCCCACCTTCCACATCAGGCTCCGTTCCTGTTCTCTCCGACTTTCTGATTTCCTCCACTCAACACACAGAAATGAAAAGATACACCTTTTAGTTATACCAGCAGCTCCTGGCAGTGGGAGGAGGGGGCGGGGAGTGAAATGGGCTTGCCTTTGGAGGTGATTGATACGTTTTGAAAGCAGATAGAGGTGATAGTTGCACAACATTGTGAATGCACCAAATACCACTAAATTGTTTAAAGTGGTTAATTTTATGTTACATGAATTTTACCTCCATTAAGACACACAAAAACAGGTTCTGGGTTCAGAATGCCTGGGTTCACCCTTGCTCATCTGACCCCAGGCCAACTACACACACACTGTCTCCAGATTTCAGTTTCCTTACCTGCAAAATAGGCATAAAAGCAACGGCAGCTTGAGCACTAAACCTACAACTGCCCCCACAAATGTTCAACCAGTGAGATATTAATAACGCAGCTATTTCTATTGTGTCTTTCAACCCTTTCTTCCCTGTCTTTCATTTCGCTCCTTCTCTCTCTCTCAAAGTACCCACATCCTCCCCTCCATCTTTCTACCACTTCCTCTTTTCTCTCTGTGTGTGACTGGTTTTCTCCTTGAATGTCTGGGCTCTTGAACAACATCCCCCACATTGAAATCAGTCCCTTCCGCCATCATCAAGGGTCTCCTCTTTGATATTGACCATGGGCCCAGAGTTCTTAGCCCTTAGCTGCTTCACACTGAAGGTCACCTCTGGAAACTCATAATTCACACTTAGATTCTTACTCCAGCCTCCAGGTTATTGGGCAGAAAGTCTCTCTTTGCCACCTTTTGTCTTGGATTCAAACAGAGTCATGTCATTTTGGAATCAATACAAAGTCACACACATCCACCTGCCCCATGTCCTGCTGGATTCCCTCTCGAGCATCACAGTTGAACTTCCTGAGTTCTGACCTCTTTGTAACCAGGAAGCAAAGTTTGTTTTCTATCATAATTACCTTGTTCACAGCTTGGCCCAGTGTTGGGTGTCTTTTGTGTCTCTTCGCTATCACGTTTCTGGGGAAAATACTTGTCTTCAATTACTGAACAGAGAAAAAAATTAATTAGTGGTTGCAAGCAAACAATCAGGGACACCACCTCATAGTTACATCTCTGGACTGCCCAAGAATCCAGGTACTTAGTGGGGACTTCGGGACCCTGGGTCAGTTCATCTCAGTGGCTCCTAACTTGCTGTCGTTTGTTCCTTTCCCTGGGACATCAAAGAGAAAAACACGGGCAAGCAAATCTTACAGGCGATGAGTCTGTCGGGTTTAAGGATTATGGAGCAGTGGGAAAGTTATAAACAGTAATTAATCACCCAACAAGATGGCCAGAGAGGAGTGAAAGCTTATCTCAATATAAATTCTGTTAAATGGAATGTCTCTGTGAACCGTACAAAGGGACAGAGGGAATTCTTCGGGACAAGAGCTAGGCTCACAGAGAGATCCATGGGTATGAAAGAGAAAGCCCATCTGCTCTAAAGATGCTGCTAGACCAGAGGAGGGTTGGGGCAGGGAGGGTGAGCCTTCCCAAAGAGACAAAGCAGAGGACACGTGGAGGAACAAGACAGACCTCCCAGGGGCCAGATCCCAGGAACAAAGGAGGGACACTCTGCAGCTCTGAGCAGGGAGCACAGATAGCTGTGCTGGAGGACCACCCCACAGGCCTGCCCCAGGGGTGGGGAGGTCCCCAGTCAGGGGAGGGAGGGACACCAGCCCAGCGCCCCTGCCTGTAGGTGACCCAGCACACATGGGAGGAAGGAAATAAACCATGAAGCCTGGAGGGGGGAAGAGGGTGGTGTCTGCGGGGAGTCCAGGGAGGAGGGGACACCACGGAGGTAGGGAACCTGCTGCTCCAGGGCCCATGGAGGGAGCTCCTCCTGGGGCTGGGCCCGCAGGTGTGAGTTGCACGGGACAGTGGGAGCCAGGTGTGCTTTGTCATCCCAGGACCTGGCCTCAGACTGTGGCAAAACCAGGTGGAAGATACAAGGAGAACAAAGGGAAAGGTGAAGGGGGCCTGTGTGTGTGTGTGTGTGTGTGTGTGTGTGTGTATGGGGTCCCATGGGGGCTCGGGGGCTCTGAGCATGGGATGAAGGTAGGGACTGAGCAGCAGGAGAGGGTGCACACCCCAGGCCACAGCCCCCAGATTCTTGGCTTTGGGTCACTGACCCACAGCTCCCATGAACAACAGTGTCTGGGAGGCGACAGCTGCCATCTCCCCAGGGGCAGGTGGGCGGCAGTGAGTGGAGGTGCAGGTCACCCCAGCTCAGGGAGCCCCGGAACCTAACACAGGTGATGTGGACACCGAACCTGGAAGGGGGGGGGTTGCTGCAGTCCATGGAGAGAATCAGAGCCCCTGAGGTGTGGGCAGGACAGGTAACTGCCATTCCCTCTGTTCCCATGGCCTGGGACATCCTGGTTACAAATATATTGACCTAAGGTATGTAAATTTATCTCAATGAAGCTTTTAAAAATCATTGACTTGAAATTTGTGCCCAGATATTTGATTCTTTCTATTCCTTTCTCTAACCCAGGTATTAGTATAGAAATTATATTGCTCAGGGAAGCCTGTGTAGCACAGTGGGTGGAATGTCTCACTCCAGGTTTCCACTCAGGTCGTGATCTCGGGGTGGTGGGATCAAGCCTGGCAGCGGGCTCCTCACTCAGCACAGAGTCTGCTTGAGTTTCTCTCTCCCTCTCCCTCTACTCCTCCCACCTGCACACTCTCTCTTTCTCTCTCTAAAATAAATAAATCTTTAAAAAAAAGAAAAGAAATTATATTGTTCTTATTTTAATCAATGTACTATTTTCACAAATTAATACACTCCCTACTTTATTTTCGCTTCTTTTGACTTTTTCCCTTGCTTAAGAATTGGTGTGACTTCCCTGTTTTTATGAAAATAAAATTCCAGTTCCTCAGTTTAGGGTGTCAGAAATGCACAATTTGTCTGTGACCATCACATCAGAATCAGCCTTCCTTACTCCCATGCCTTTCCACACGCTGGCCCTCCTTCTAGGCTGGGGGGCGGGGGGTGGTGGTGGGGGCTCTTGTGACTTCTCGATTTTTTGTTTGGAGAACTAACTTTTTGTCAGACTGTCTCAGATAAGGTTTTCTGTGGGAATCGGTGACAATCTGGTCATCTTAGAAAAATGTCACAACCTGTCCAGGAACACTTCCTCTTTATCAGGCACCTGTGACACAGAATAAATCACACATTTCCAGGAGAAGAAAAAGGGCTGTAATTAAACCTACATGAGGGTAATCATCTGACTGATGATTTTGATGATGAGGCCAGAGAACATGTTGATTTTTATTAACAGTGACTCATTCACACTGACAAGCACAGGTCCTGGGACAGGGTAAACATTTCATGAATAGTTGTTAAACCAGGAAATGAGTGAATGAATAAATGAGAAGTAGACCTGGACCCCAAAAGGGAGGGGAGGGTATTGATTACCATTTTCGAAGATTCTATGAACATGAATTAAATCAGGATACTCCTTCAGATGAACCCTGCTGAACAGGACTTGTAGGAGTGACCTATCAAAAGTCTTCTCAAGGTAGCAGAGAATATTATATACCACTTTCTCTACCGGCACCAAGTTTCTATGGGCTTCTTCAGAATCCTTTAAAAAAAAAAAAAAGAAGTGCAATGGGAAAAGAATATAAAATAATAGTTTCAAAGTTAAAATAGTTTCAAAGTTAATCACTAGGAAGTGACTGCATAGAACATTCATTCCACTTTCCCAGTGTAGATAGACTTACAGAACAAATTGATTTATAATAGCACAAAATCCCTGGGGATTTCATTTGACATAGTGGATTTTATAATGTAATACTGCCCCAATTCTCTTAATTATTTTAATTTTATTTAATTTTGTTATATTGTATAAATTGCTATAGATTTTGTATAAAAAGCTATCAGTTTCAATTCAGCCATATCACTGTTCCCATCCACCTCACTGCAACATGTCCCACAGAAGACAGGGGCTTCAATTAGGACAGAAGCATCGTTAGCAATGACTGCCTGTCCTGTCACCCTTAACCTTATAGGAGGATTAGCTCACTTAAAAAGGTCTTTCCATGAAGAGTATGGAAAGGCCACCAGCCAGTTAGCGATACACTAAATTTTGAATCCAGGTTGCCACACTTAATTAGTGTGAGCCTGGGTTATCATGGGAAGATATGATAAACTTCACATACTTTATAGATTTTTTCCGTGATAAAGGAGCGGTCTCTGAGGCTTTCAAGGAAAGGAAATGGCTTTGTTATCGCGTTTGCTATCTCCACCTTATTTTGCCTGAAGTGATTCAAAAGAGCCTCATGGGAAATCTTCTTGTTCTGGACTATGGAAAACATCCTAAGGAAAAAAATACGACGAGAGAATGAACATCAAGATTGAAAGATGCCCTTCCCACCCAACAAAACCAAACAAACAAAACAAAAACAAAAACCAAGCAAACAGAAAAGTTTAGGCCCAGATGCTTCCTTTGCGAGTTCTTTAAAACATACATTTAAGGAAGGCTATTGCCGATCTTACACAGATTCTGACAGTGAAAGAGAAAACAGGAACACAGACCAACTTGCTAGAGTAGGACAGCATAATCTTGATACAAAAAACCTGAGAAAGACACTACAAAAATGAAAGCACAGGTCACTATCTCTCATGGACACAGATGGAAAAATATGTTCCTGCAGAACATTAGCAAATCAAATCCAGCAATAGATAAAAAGGGTAATACATCATGACTAAGCAGGACTTAATGTGGGCATGGAAGAATTCTTTAACGTTTAAAACTCAAGGAATGTGTTATCACCACATTGACAAACTAAAGAAGAAAACCACATAATACTTTCACTAGACCCAGAAAAAGCACTTGATAAAATTCAACATCTTTTCACTTTTTTAACTCTCAGAAAGCTAAATGAAGAAAGTAACTTTCTTAATCTAATAAAGGGTATATATACACCATAAAAAAATCCAAAAAGCTAAAAACCAACAACTACGTCTAACATTATACTGAAAGGTGAAATATTAAGTACTTTCTCACTCAATTTGAGAATAAGATAAAATGTGCACTGTCACCATTTCTATTTAACATTTACTGGAAATTTTAGCCAATGCAATAAGGTGAGAAAATCAAATTTTAAAATAAACCCAATAGGGAAGAAATAGAACCACTATTATTTGCAGCTGATTGTGGACTTAGAAAATCTAAAAGAATTTATAGACAAATTTTGGAATTAATTAGTACTTGAACAAGGTAATTAGACTCAAGATCAATATGCAAAAATAAATCGTATTTCTATATACTTGCAGCAAACAAGTTGAAACACAAGTAGAAAACAGTATCATTTCTAAAAGCATTGAAAACCATCAATAATAAAGACAAAACCAACAAAAGATGTGCAAGAACACTACACTGAAAATCACAAAACATTCGCTGAGAGAATTTAAAGAAAGCCAAAATAGGGGCACCTGGGTGGCTCAGTCGGTTAAGCGGCTGCCTTCGGCTCAGGTCATGATCCCGGGGTCCTGGGATCGAGCCCCGCATCGGGCTCCCTGCTCCGCGGGAAGCCTGCTTCTCCCTCTCCCACTCCCCCTGCTTGTGTTCCCTCTCTCGCTGTGTCTCTCTCTGTCAAATAAATAAATAAAATCTTTAAAAAAAAAAAAAGAAAGAAAGCCAAAATAAATGCAAAAGTATACCATGTTTATGGATTTGAAGACTAAACAGTGTTAAGATGTAAATTCTCCCCAATTAACCTACAGATCCAATATAATTTCAATAAAATGCAAGTAGAGGCAGACAATAGGCTTCCTCGCTCCAATGCTCTGGACCCTGCCACCATCAACACCAGCACCACCAATGCAAGAGAAGAAATGTCTTTGGATGCTTCTCTGTATGAGCATGTCCTAGAACCAGGGGCGGTCTCAAAATGATCGACCTCAAGGTTTACAACCACTGAAAGTCCTCTCATGGTGACAACCTGGCAACATGGCTCCGTGGCTGGTCTTCAAAGGGATGAGATGGAATTGAGATTGATGTTATCCCCCATTGCTGAGCTCCCCATCATGGCCATGCATAGCTTGGCCTTCACCTACAACCAGACAGGCCGGAGGGGTGTCTTTAGAAGTTTTATGGGTGGTCTCCAACCCCAGGGAGAACATAAGGTTCTGGAGCTTCCTGACCCTCAGGGACAGGGTGTCCCGAACCATGGCGAGAGTTGGTGCTACCCACAGAGCTAGGGTTGGTGCTGCTGCTTGGCTGGGGACTCCACCTCCCGTAGTAACTGAGCAGCAGGTCGGCGCACGCTCGGGTGGTGGGGGGACAGGGCTAACTCCTCCCCCAATCACCACCCTGGAGGTGGCCTTTTTAACTGTTTTCTGATCCCCTTCTCATATTTGAACTCTAAGTGTCACTACTGAGGGACACTACTGAGGTGTCATACTAGTTTTTTCTTGTTTTTGGTAAGAGAATGAATTCCTTGTACCTCTGGGGCTATTACTGGTTAGCTGCCCCAACAAAACCTGGTTGGCCCCGCTCTGCTCCTGACCCCAGCTCACTCTGTGGTGGCCTGTTCCAGAGAAGGAGCCTTCCTCTCATCCACTGGTTATAGGGAAGGAATCAAGAGGAATGCTGGTCATAACCTCCCTGTCTGTGATGTTCACGTCAAAGAGAAAATCTGCTGAAATAGATTTCTGAGGAGTAGAGAGAGCTCAATAAAATGTTGTTTCAAGTAAGCTTGTTGTGGAAATTGACAAACTGATTTTAAAATATAAATGGAAATGCCAAAGGCCAACCTTAGGCAAGATAATTTTGAAAAAGAATAAAAACGTTTAACTTGCTCTAAAGTTACAGTAATTAAGACAATGCAATATGGGCACAAAGATTTTTTCCATTTACACTCTGCCATCATTCAACAAAGTATTTAAAGTTTCTTTATTTTTGTAAACAATCTTTCTTTTTAAGATTTTATTTATTTATTTATTTATTTGAGAGAGAGAGTGAGCTCAAGTGGGGTGAGGGGCAGAGAGAGAAGCAGACTCCCTGCTGAGCAGGGAGCCCGATTCAGGGCTCAAACCCAGGACCCTGGGATCAAAACCTGAGCCGAAGGCTGATGCTTAACCGACTAAGCCACCCAGGTGCCGTAAAGTGTCTTTAAAATACCTAAAATGTATAAGTAGAAGTTAAAATGTAAATTGGAATGAAAATAAAAAGAGAAGGGGGACGGCATAAAACTAGGATCTGAGAGATTTGGTGGGACCGTGGCTCTGAGTCAGTGGTCTGTGGACCCCACATTGAGAAACACACATCTCTTTGGTCTTCAGGCTATTCAAGCTGGGAATGGGTGGACAGTCAGTATTAACTGTCTCCACTTCTATTTGCCTTTATCTTCTCTGGAACTCCAGCCAGATTCAAAGAGCGAAGGTGAAGCTTTTCTCAAGCCCCATCTTCCCTCCTCCATTAATGGAACCATGTGCCATGTGCCATGTGCCATGTGCCATGAAGAGGGCTGACTATGGTGGTGAACTGCAGAGCACTGATTGTTGCTTTAGTCCCAACGATGTGGTGGATTTATTAGCAGACAGATAAAAAGGAATGAGGGTTTGTGAGCTATAGGAGAGGTATCAATTCTCGGTTTAGGTAAAGGAGATCTCAGTAGAATTCATACAAGCCTACGTGTTGAGGAGATCGACAGATCTATGTTGGGAGTACTCAGCTCAAAGAAAGAGGACATTCAGATTGGCTCCCCAAAACTCCTCTGCTCCAGACCACCTGTCCACACCAGTGGTGGTAATCCATTCTTCTACCTTTCCAGTTACTGGTTCACGGATGGTCAGTGTGGACCAATGAGTTGCTAGAAGTTTGCCTACAGCTTCTGTATAAAACCAGCCAGTCTTTTGCTCTACTTGGCTCTAAACAAGGCAGGATGTCACCCAGCTGCCACTGGCAGTCATCTTATGACCACGAGAGGAAGCAACAACTGTGTGTTGGAGCTGGTGCTGAGGCATCAGAAAGATGAAAAGTACCCAGATGACTGATGGCATCATTGGGCCACTGAATCAACCAACCCTGAAACCTCTGTCCTACTGCCAGATTTCCCGTTACAAATGTCTTCTCATTTCTAAGCCAATTTAAGTCAAGGTATTTGTTAACTTGTAACAGAAAGTATCTTTGCTTTTAAAATCCTGGAAATCTAGTATGTGAAGAAAAAAGGGCTTATGAAATCAAAAGAAATCTGTTTAAGAGCAAGGTTTTAGCCTAGTAGTCAAGACGTGAAGGGTAGAAAAGATAAAAGATGCTCTGCTCTCAGGAACAGCATCAGACCACATGTAGAAGACAAGGAAGAACCTAAGAAGCAGGCTGAGCTTCGGAAGATCCAGCTGGAACTTGAAGGAAGTGTGTAATACTGGAGGCCTTTTCATGACGTGGGACATATCTGCTCCCACAGGGACAGCTCAGATTATCCCAAGCCTGGACCAGTCAGCAGCAGAGGAAGATTGGGGCCAGCAGAGATGTTGGTCCTTACTGGACCACTGAGGTAACCATCTTTGTCAGCTTCACCAAGAGCAGCATTAGTGCAGGGTTCCCTATTGGGGGATGAGTCTGAGCTGAGACAAAGCTTTTATTACCCAGAACAGGAGGTAGAATTCAAGGTAGGGGGCCTGCAGAATTCAAGGTAGGGGCCAGCAGCAAGAGCAGTGGCCACTTAGCTACAGAACAGAGTCTGGGCTTCCTCTGAGGGGTGAGAATTGGAAACAAAGGGCAGGAAGGGAAATTTGGGTGGGGACACTCATTCCCAGTTCCCAGTGTCTCCTTCCAGGAGAGGGACATCAGTCAGCCTGACACTTCTGGTTCCTTGTTGCACCCTCTTCCCTCCCATGAGAGGTAAGCTCTTAGATGTTTCTGGAGAAGAAGCACAGCTTATAAGGTGTGGTAGCTCTTCCTGCCTGTCTATCTGGAGACAGCCCCGGGGGCAGAGAGGAGGCCTCTAAGTTGGTGCTCCAGGTGCAGGCGTTGTGAGAGCAGGCCCTGCCTGGCAGCGGTGAAGTCCCCGATCATGGTGCCGTTTGAGTAAACTCATTGCTGTGACACATCTCCCAATCTAGGTTTGATTCATAACAAAGCTGATGTTATGATCTCCAACTACCTGACTTCTCTCTCTCTTAAGGGGCTTTTGAAATGTAGCATGTAAAAGGCATTATTATCGGATCCCCTTAAATCCCCCATAGAAACCAAGGGAAATACATAGCAATAGCCTTTGCTTGGAGATGTGCCTGTTATAAATGAAACTGCTTCCCTGGACAGGTCCAACACTGACTCACCATTGTGTGCCAGAACACAAGGTTCAAAGGGCAAGTAGAAATCCAGAGGTTTTAAATATCCAGCATGGATTCTGCGTGGAAAAAGGGAGTCCCAAGAAACCTTGGGAACAGGGGATACTGTCACTGGCAAGAAAACAAATGCCACTTTCTGAAAAAAAGAAGCCGTTCAGACATGTAGATCTCCCCCAGGATATGGGCAACATAGCGCCACGATCGACCTTCAAGTGGGAACTATCCCCAGTTAAAATTAAGTTCTGCAATGGGCTCTCAACACTGACTGGTGGCTTTTCTTCCCTCTATAGTTTGACCTGTCTCTTCCACACAACCCAGATTAGAAGTCTTTGCTAGAGTCTGTGGCCATAGGAGTCCTGGGATCAGGGAATCGTCACAGATTATACATTACTAGCTTGGCTACAAATCAGCTTGTGTTGAGTTGGTTTTTCTTTTTTTTCTTTTGTGGGTTGGAACCAGACTTGTGATATTATTATTATTAATTATATTCTTACATTTATATAATTTATATTCTTATTCTTATTATTCTGGTAACCCTCTTGTCTCTTCGAATTAAGAGATGTGGGACACATAAGAGGTCAGAGGGTTGGATGCACCTAGGTTGGCAGTGCTAAGAGGAGTGCAGTCTGCTACGGCCAGAGCAGTGAGAAACTGGACTGCACCCAGTCCTCTGCAGCTAAGTCTGAGCACAACAAGGACATCAGCCAGAGGGAACTTTGGGGCTAGAATTTCTGTGGGAGACTAGCCTGAAAACCAGGGGAGATTTCACTGTGGTTCTTTAATTTTACTAATTTTAATTTTACATTTAATAATGGGAGGGGATGTCAGGAAAGATAGCAAAATAGGAAATGCCAGAAACCTGTGTCTCCACTCAGACAGCAACTGTACTAGCAGAAACCGTCTGAAGTCACCACGTGGGCACTCGAGAGTGTATTTGAATGCTTGCAGCTCCCAGGAGAAAGCCTGACCAGGAAAGTCTGGCTAAATTTGGCCAATCTCTGCCTCTAGCACTACAGTAGCTATGCATCCCCCAGCCCTAAGCCCAGTAGCAGGCAGCTGTGCCCACATCTCTAGAGTGGTTTGTTGCAGCCATGGTGGCCAATAAGGAATTGGTCCTCCAAATATTAGGATCCTGATTGCTGATGACAGCTTTTCATTGCTGAGGTGTAGGCACAGAAGCAGGCTGTCATTGGTGCACTCCCAGCGGCTGAGGTGGTTCCCTGGAGACTTACAGGAGTTGCACCTGGTTTTTGGTTTGATTGGGTTTTTTTCCCCCTTTCTTCCCTTTTGGAAGCCAGACTTTTATGATTCAGACCTTCAAAAGCAATCATACACAGGGAATTTAGAAAGCCCTGCGGGGAGCCGGGGTGGCTTAGTCAGTTAAGTGTCCACCGTTGCTCAGGTCATGATCGCAGGGTCCTGGGGTGGAGTCCTGCATCGGGCTCCCTGCTCAGTGGGGGTCTGCCTCTCCTTCTCCCTCTGTGTTCATACTCTCTCTCTCTCTCAAGTAAATAAATAAAATCTTTAAAAAAAAAAAAAGAAAGAAGGAAAGAAAGAAAGAAAGAAAGAAAGAAAGAAAGAAAGAAAGAAAGAAAGAGAAAGAAAGAAAGAAAAGAACAGAAAGCCACTGCAACATCCATCCAGGGACAGATGCAGGCTCAGAAAAGACCTGAAAAGACCCTAAGCTGTCTCTTCAGGCTGATCCACACCCAGAGTTATACAT
The DNA here is from genome assembly GCF_004348235.1 of Phoca vitulina. Classification (NCBI taxonomy): domain Eukaryota; kingdom Metazoa; phylum Chordata; class Mammalia; order Carnivora; family Phocidae; genus Phoca; species Phoca vitulina. Next base: position 9,164,570 of record NW_022589704.1, on the reverse strand, counting down.
CAACAATTAAAAAAATATATATTAAGGAAGCAGTTCCATCTACATATCATCCAAAAGAAGTAAATACTTCAAAATAAATCTAACTAAGGAAGTGAAAGACTCCCATGGTATGCTAAAAACTACCAACCATTGCTGAAAGAAATTAAAGAAGTCCTAAATAAATGAAAAGAAATCCCATGTTCATGGATTGGAAGACTTTTTTTTTTAAGATTTTATTTATTTATTTGACCGAGAGAGAGAGAGAGAGAGAGAGCACAAGCAGGGGGAGTGGCAGGCAGAGGGAGAAGAAGACTCCCTGCTGAACAGGGAGCCCGATGTGGGACTCCATCCCAGGACCCTGGGATCATGACCTGAACCGAAGGCAGACGCTTAACCAACTGAGCCAGGCACCCATGGATTGGAAGACTTAACCTTTTATGATGTCAAAACTACCCAAAGCAATCTTTCAGTTCATCACAATCCCTTAAAAAAAAAAAAATTCTAAAAGCCTTTTCACAAAAATGGAAAAGCTGATTCTCAAATTTATATGGAATTGCAATTGACCCCAAATAGCCAAAACAATCTTGAAAAAGAATTAATTTGGAAGACTCACACGTTCCAACTTTGAAATGCAGTACAAAGCTATGGTAATTGAAACATTATGGCACTGGCCTAAGGACAGACATATGGATCAGTAAAATAAAATAGACCAGAAATAAACCCTCATACATATGGTCAGTTGATTTTCAACAAGGGCACCATGACCATTCAATAAGGGAAGGATAGTCTTTTCAACAACAGATGCTGGCAAAACAGGACATCCACATGCAAAAATCCCCATATATGTAAAAATTAACTCAAAATAGATGAAAGACCCAACACTAAGGCAAAACTACAAAACTCTTAGAAGAAAACATTGGGTGAAGTCTTCACAACACTGGATTTGGCAGTTGTTTCATGGATATGACACCAAAAGCACAGACAACAAGAGGAAATAGATAAATTAGACTTCATCAAAATTAAGACCTTTTGTGCACCAAAATATATTATCAAGAAAATGAAAAGACAAACCCACAGCTAACATCATACTCAATAGTAAAAAGCTAAAAGCTTTTCCTCTAAGATCAGGAACAAGACAAGGATGACCACTCTCACCACTTTTATTCAACATAGTACAGGAGGTCCTAGGCACAACAATCAGACGAGAAAAAGAAATAAAAAGCATTCAAACTGGTACAGAAGCAGTAAAACTGTCATTATTTGCAGATGACATGACACTATATATAGAAAACCCTAGGGACTCTATCAAAAACTATTAGAACTAATAAATTCAGTACAGTTGCAGGATACAAAATTACTATACAGAAATCTGTTGTGTTTCTATTCACTATAACAAACACAAAGAGGGAAACCATCAACAAAATGAAAAGGCAACTTACTGCATGGGAGAAGGTATTTGCAAATGATATATCCAATAAGAGGTTAATATCCAAAATACATAAAGAGCTCATACAACTCAACACCAAAAAAAAAAAAAATCCAATTTAAAAACGGGCAGAGAACCTGAATAGACATTTTTCCAAAGAAGAGAGGGTATTACATTGAGTAAAATAAGTCAGACAGAGAAAGACAAGTACCATATGATTTCACTTATATGTGGAACCTAAAAAACAAAACAGTGGCTGGACCACCTTACAAAAGCAAATGAACAAGCAAAGCAAAACAGAAACAGACTCATAAATACAGGAAACAAACTGGTGGTCGCCAGAGGGGAAGTGGGGGGGGGGGGGATGAGCAAAATAGGGGAAGGGGATTAAGAAGTAAAAATTTCCTGTTATAAAATAACTAAGTCATGAGGATGAAAGTACAGCATAGAGAATATAGACAATAATATTATAATAACTTTGTAAAGTGACAGATGGGAGCTACACTTAACCATGGTGAGCATTCATAATCTATAAAAATGTCAAATCACCGTGTTGTACACCTGAAACTAATATAGTATTGTATGTCAACTATAATTAAAAAATAAATACTTTTTAAATAATGAAAAAGAGGGCGCCTGGGTGGCTCAGTTGGTTAAGCGACTGCCTTCGGCTCAGGTCATGATCCTGGAGTCCCTGGATCGAGTCCCGCATCGGGCTCCCTGCTCGGCAGGGAGCCTGCTTCTCCCTCTGACCCTCCCCCCCCTCATGTGCTCTCTCTCTCTCATTCTCTCTGTCTCAAATAAATAAATAAAATCTTTTAAAATAAATAAATAAATAATGAAAAAGAAAATGAAAAGACAACCATAGAATGGGAAAAAATACTTTCAAATCATATATCTGGGAAGGGGTTCATATTCAGAGTATGTAAAGAACTTCTGAAGCTTAACAACAACAAAACACTACAAATACCTCGATGCAACATGAGCAAACAAGTAAATATGTCTCCAAGGAAAATATATAAATGATCAATAAGCCCATGAAAAGATGCTCAACATCATCAATCCTTATGAAAATGTAAATCAAAACCACATTGAGATACCACTTCATACCTACTAGGATGGCTGTAATAAACATTTTTTAAAGAAAGAAAACCCACACACAGAGACAATAACAAGTATTGGTGAGGATGCGGAGAGATTGGAACCCTGGAGCATTGCTGATGGAAATGTAAAGTGGTCCAGACACTGTGGAAAACAACTTAGAGGCTCAAAGAATTGAAGGTAGAAAACCACGTGACCTAGCGATTCCACTCTTAAAGTGAGGCTCCTCCGAGCCAAGCAATGGGCAGGGGTATCTGAAGTTGCAGATACTAGTTCATTCTTTTGACCCAGTTAGTAAATAACCACTGCTCCGAGCCCCTTCAAGGGCCCTCCTCCACCACCTGCTGCCCTAGCCAGCCCACCTCTCCCTAACTCCCTGCCCACCAAAACCTCCTAAATCAGGGACCTGATGCCAATGGGTCCTTCAGGAACCTGCTCCAGCCTTCCGGGGCGATTGTTCTCATCAGGAGGTACAGAGCAGAATGAAAGCAAAGAAACCACTGTGGAGGTTTTATTCTAATTTTAGCATGTGAAACTTCATCTGAAATTTGCATTCCAGCTCCCCACCCCTTTCTGTACCCTTTTCCTCTCTCCAAATTCTCTAGAAAAATCTACACTGCCCTCTCGTGGCAGAATCTTGCTATTGCAAGTCCCCTTAAGCACTATCTTGTACTCTTTGCTCTGAATTCATCCTGTTGTCCATCCTGGAAAAATAGAACTCTCTTCTCAACCCTCTAACCAAATAGTTCAATATCAAGGTTAGAAGTGCCATTATGTCCTTCTAGGTAAGAATGAAATAACATAAGGAATTGGTGCATGAGATGGTTTTCCTGACCTAGACAGAAAAGTCTTTGTTCAAATTGTGAGGGAGCCCTGAGTCTTTGACTCTTTCCCACCCCCTTTCTGAGCCGTCCATTTTCCTAGGATCTTGGAATCTTCATTGAGTTTAGGGTTCCCCAAGGACAAGGTATCCCTGACCTCTTGATATCCCCCTTAGGCTGAAATGCTCTGAAGTGAGCCCCCTTCAGAAGACTCATGCAGTGAGTGAGGGGGTATCTGAAGTGTCAGAGCAGTGAGATGGCTTCTGGAAACTCCTCTGGACAGCCTCCACCATAGCACCTAGCCTGTTGGCTTCCACTGGCTTGCCCTACGGATTCTCCACTCTGAGTGCTTCCCAAAAGTAGACTCTCACTGGTTACTTGAACAGAGAAGAAAGGGCTGAGTATTAAGGTGAGTATAACCACAGAAGACAGTTGTTTTCTAAGGGGAGACGTGAAGTAGACTGTATTAAGTAGACGCCATCAGGGGGGCTTCATCCCTGTAGCGTCCCAAGTATTTTCTAGCAAAGGTTAATGCAGAGCATCTGACCATTGCTCTGGAGATCCTATGTGGTAGAGAAGTGGCTCCACACCAGAGCTGTCATAACAAGGGCCCTCTTCACCAGGTGGGAGCTCTCTCTGTGAAATATGTAGTAGATGGAAGAACCAAACACTTCGTATATTCGTGAGGGGTCCCCTACAGAGAACAGGGTGGGTCTTCTCAGACTGAAAACCATAACTAAGATGGCATCATAGCTCTGGACCCAGGAGATGATGTTTACATAGAGCATCTGCCAGGGACAAGCAAGTATCTGGAGCAGGTATAACAGTGTCTGGAACTAACCTGTTTCCCCTGCCATATGAAGAGGAAAGCAGCCTCCATAAATAAAAGAACTTCATGTCCCAAATCCTGAAAGTCGAAATCCTGAGTAACTAAGAAATCTTTCATCTGTTTCTCCCCAGCACAAATATTAAAAACGCTTTATAAATCCTAAACGCTTTACTAGACAAATACTGTCACTTCTTTCAAATGTTTGTTATCGGTACTCTTTCCATACGGCCTTTTGGAAGAGTGTTAACTTGAACCACAGTGTTCCACTGACCTGCCCCGTGCTAAGGGCCACTAGGTCTTACCTTCCGCACCTGCATGGCATGAAGCTTTTCCCGAACAATTAACTTCAGAGCAATCCGTGGAGGGGTGAATAGGTTGCATTCATGTTAGTATTTTCAAAAAATAAAAAAGTAAAAAACAACTTTATACAAATATAAACTGAACATGTACCAGTGGTTTTATTCAATTCATTAATTAATGAGGACCCAGAAAGATATTAAAACTGGTTCAAAGGAGATTTGGAAGAAGTGAGATTTATGTCAGTCAAGTCAAAGGAATGCTGAAATGAATTTGTTAATATGTACAAAACTGGTTACTATCCTACTGGGCAAGAAATTATCTGAGGTCATCTTTTCTACCAGACGGGAAGCAATTGTACCTCTCCCAGACAAAATTCATTTTGCATTACTATGGTCAAGATTCATTTACAAAACTTTCCGATAAGAATCATGTATGTTATTATCAGTTTTCTGCCAGTTAACCTCTACCTCTTACAGTTATAAAATACCTGGGGCGATACAAGTTCAACCAAAGTTGCATAACCAGCACTGCACAAAAAGAATAACCAGCGATCTCGTCATTTTTCTTGACAATGTATGAAACAGGATGTGTACATTTGATGTGGTAAGGAACTGGGGCATGATGGTCCCCAGCCTCTGGCTGTGAGCATTTCCCTCCTCCTTTGTTCAGATAAATGCCAAACTCGTTTATAAATTCTGAGCCCACAAGTGGTTTTCCCCTATGACATTGTCTTTGTATCGGGTATGTTTATGCCAGTTCTGGGGCCACTGGGGTCCCACTGAGCCAGGCTGGCATCCCAGAGGGCTCGGTATGGGAGAGCATAGAACAGCACATGCAGCTGGCCTTTCTAGAGACACATGAGGGTGGGCCTGGAGCAAACTTGTTCTATAAAGGACCAGATAGTAAATATTTTAGGCTTGACAGACTCGGAAGCTATCTGCACCAAGTGCTCAGTCACTGTAGCAAAAAAGCATCATAGGCAGCACGTAACAAGTCATGTGGCTGTGTTTGGGCGCCTGGGTGACTCAGTCTTGGGAGCGTCCAGCTCTTGATTTCAGCTCAGGTCATGGTCTCAGAGTCCTGGGATCGAGTCCTGCATTGGGCTCTGTGTTCAGCGGGGAGTCTGCTTGAGGATTCTCTCTCTCCCTCTCCCTCTGCTCCTCCCTCCACTAACACTCTCTCTCTCTCTCTTTAAAATAAAAATAAATAAATCTTTTTAAAAACATCTTGTGGCTATGTTTCAGTAAAACTTTCAAAAGAGGCAGTGGGCTGGATTTGGCACATGGGCCATCGTTGGTCAACCCCTGGTGTATTAGTCTGCTCAGGCTGCCATAACAAAATACCATCAACTAGGTGGCTTAGTCAACAGGTATTTATTTTCTCACAGTCTTGGAGGCTGGATGTCCATGATCAAGTTGGCAGTAAATTTGGTTTCTGGTGAGAGCTCTCTCCCTGGCTTATAGATGGCCACCTTCTTCCTGTGTCCTTACATGGCCTTTCCTGTGTACAGGCATGGAGAGAGAGAGATCTCTAGTGTCTCTTCCTATTCTTAAAAGGCCACCAGCCCTATCAAGTTTAGGCCCCACCTTTATGACTTCCTTTAACCTTTATTGCCTCCTTTGGGCCCTGTCTCCAAATACAGTCACATTGGGGATTAGGGCTTCAAAATATCAATTCAGTCCATAACCCTGGTATAGAGAATATAAGAGCCTTCATTCATTCATTCAATAAATATTAGTTGTGTTCACAAGTAAGCCATCCCCAGACAGATCCAATCCCTGCCTTTGCCAAATTCTGGTGTGGCAGAGGAAGCACAGTTTAAACAAGGAATTTTAATAAAATGCAAAGACAGAGTTAGCAGGCCAAATATAGTCCAATGAGAAAATGACATTTAAGGTGGAACACAAATGTTCATTAAGATGCTGAGTTTGAAGTGCTGGTGATATATCCAAGCAGAGACATCAGATCTACCCAGCAGGGTGGGTAGATATATTGAGTTGAGAAATCAGAAAGCAGGTCTAGGCTGCAGACATTTGGAAGTCATTGAAACCATGGGAGCGGTTGAGGTTGCCTAGAAGAGCAAGTGGCACAAGACGAGCAGTGTAAGTGTCTACACCAGTGGTTCTCAAACTGAGCAAGCGTCAGAGTTACCTAGAGGGATTCCTCTTTTTTTTTTTTTAAGATTTTGTTTATTTATTTGACAGAGAGAGACAGCAAGAGAGGGAACACAAGCAGGGGGAGAGGCAGAGGGAGAAGGAGGCTTCCCGCTGAGCAGGGAGCCCCATGCGGGGCTCGATTCCAGGACCCTGGGATCATGACCTGAGCCGAAGGCAGACGCTTAACGACTGAGCCACCCAGGCGCCCCACCTAGAGGGATTCTTAAAACACAGATTGCTAGGTCCCACCCACAGAGGTTCTGGCTCAGTAGGCCAGGGGTGGAGCCAAAAATTTGCATCTCTACCAAGTTCTCAAAAAAGAAGGTATGTCTGGAATATAGTTTGATTTTAGAAAAAGAGCTTTCAATTATAAACTGAACATAACCAGGAAAGATAGCTCCTTGTACCTTTCAGAGAAATAAAAACATCTAAGAAAAGTCCAAGATCTGACACTTTGGCTATTGAGTCAAGAAATAAACCTAGACTAAAAAAAATCACCACCACAATCACCACCACCACCACTGACACCACCAACACCAACACCACCATCACTACCATCACCACCAACACCAACACCACCACCACCATCATCACCACCAACAACAACACCATCACTATCACCACCACCACCAACAACAACAACACCATCACTATCACCACCACCAATAACAATAACAACACTAACACCAACACCGGCAACACCACCACCACCATCATCATCATCACCACCAACAGCACTGACACCACCACCAACCACTACAACAACCACACCAACACAAATAACCACAATAATAGCATTGCTACAGCCACCACCACCACCACCACCATCAACAACACAAACAATAACAACACCATCACCACCACCACCATTATTACCACCACCATCATCATCATTGTGGTGAATCCCAAGTTCATTTCTCTAATATTAGTCATCTTGGACCACCTATTGCAGTATAAAAAATACTTTCCATATTGCTGGGTATCTCTTTGGCCTCCATGTAAATAATTTTCTTAAAGATACATTTATTTGTTTTAGAGAGAGAGAGAGCAAGTGGGTGAGGGGCAGAGGGAGAGGAGGAGAGAGTCTTATGCAGACTCCACACTGAGCATAAAGCCCAACGCAGGGCTCAATCTCACAACCCTGAGATCATGACCTGAGCTGAAACCAAGAGTCAGACACCTAATTGTGCCACTCAGGGGCCCCTCCATGTAAATAATTTTTAAAGAAGCAATCTCAATAGACTCTGATCAATGAGATAGAAGTTGTTATAGCACAAGAGGTCTAAAGGTAGATATCTTCCATCCCTTGAGCAGGACTTAGCCCTTGGGTTAATTTTATCACGACTAAGGTGAGTGTGGCTCTTGTCATTGGTGCTCCAGCCCAAAGAACAATTTGGCTCCAAAGGGCCCTGGAAGAGAAGATCTCAAAATGTCGTGGAAAGGTTACCAGCAAGGACTTTGACGTCAGCCATCCCTGGATTTGATTTCTAGATCTGTCATTTACTTTCAGAGACCTATGGCACATTACTTTCTGTGTTTGTTTCCTTATATTAAAATAGGAATTATTCTAGGGTTTTCTGAGAAGTAAGTTTAAAAATATGTGAAAAGAGAGAATTCTTGGCCTGTGGTAAGTACTCAATAAATAGTATTTTTTGTCACTATTTTTATTTCCATTGTTGTTTGGAGAAGAAATGAAAAGTTGAAGAATGTTTAATCAGCTCATAAAGTTGTCAAAGGGTTTTAATAGCTTGCTATAAAGTGATAAAACAAATTCTGCTAACCTTAGGCAAGAGGCTTAAGAGAGTCACACAGGAAATTGAATGGCCTTCATATTTTTGTATAATGAAAACTCATCACAAGAAAGGAACACACTTATAAATTCCTTCCCACCACAGCCCAGGCAAACAATTAACAAAACAGGAAAATGCAAAGGCAGCTAGCAAAGAATGCTAAAGAGAGGCAGAGAACCATGCACAGAGGAAAAAAACAATCATTCCCAAATTTATAAATAATGGGCAACAGGTCATTTTGCAGAGAGCACTGGAGTGAAACACTCTTCATCACAGTTGGAAAACAGTTTGATTTCATTTAGAGCTGCTGCAGGTACAGAAACTAAAGAGCTCCTTCTAATGAGTAATGGAGTCTCCAGTACCAGGAAGTAGCTGCAAGGAGCAGAACAGGGCAGGATGGTATCTGCATTTAACACACAATCAGAATTAGCTAAACCAAGACATGACCAAAGAGAAATCCTGGTGAGACCAGAGAAGTGACATTTCAGAGCCCTGCTCAAGTGAGTTTTCATTCAAAAAGAGGAATTAAAAGTTCATCTTTGGGCTCTTCCATATCCATAATTCTTGTGTTGTCTTTCTGAAGTCTTCAGTTGGAGAACCTTCTGGGTAAGACTGAAGACAGTCTTGTTGACCATAAACACCAGCAGGCACTTCAGTCCAAGCTGTAGAACCATTTCAATGTGATTCCCCAGGGACAGCTTTTACAATTGTCTCTCTTCCCATTTAGACTGTTTCTTGTTAGAAAAGACTATTTTTTTACAGTGAAGAAGAAAATAACTTCACTGAAGTCATTTTTGCCTTCTGAGACATGTAAGGTTGTTGGGGAGGGGTGAGGAGGTGGGAATCAAATTTCACCCCATCCATTATAAAAAGAAGATTTGTAGGGTTTTCCTTGCTGCAACACAATGCTCCAAGAGGCTAGAAGATGCTCCAAGATGCCGAATAGAGAGACGTCCTTTGGGGCAAGGAACACATTAATGAGTTTGGGGCTATGGAAAGATGGTGTCCAAGCTTAAGTTGGGTGGACCCAAAAAGAGATGGATTGAAGGAAAACACTTAGTTTCTAAAGAAGCAGCTGGTAGGAAAAGAAAGCAATATGGTACTAACCATGCAAGCTGGAGCCCTGGGCAGAGAGACAAATAGGAAGATGCTCCCAGGGTCAGGACCTGACAGAACTCCCCTCCACTGCCTCAAACCCTCAGTAAAAGTTTGGTATGAGTAGCATCATGGAAGGTTTTCAGCAAGGCAATGTGGGAAACCTACAGAATGCCTAGGGAAGAAAAAGAGCAAAGACAAAGGATTAAAAGGCAACAAGAAAAATAGAAACCTTCCAGGAATATCCAGAGGCTTACCTTTCATGGAATAATGGCTCAAGTGAATGATAATTCACTTATTCTTTCATTCGACCAATACTGATTGAGCACTGCCCTTGTGCCAAGTATGATGCAGCTGGCTTGTACCAGTTCATGAGAGTCAACTGTGCTCCTTTCTTCCTGGCTCCTCGTTCACTGATGTCATGGCGGTAGCTTGAAATTGGCCATGGTAGGAATGTTTACACATAGGAATTAGCAAATGCTATAATTCAGGGTCTTGTTGTTTTGGAGGGTTTGGATTTTTTTTTCTCCAGAGAGTTGGTCTACCTGTATACACTGGCCAACCACTGTTTTTTTGGAATACAGCAGCAAACTAAACAGTCAAGGTCATAGCCCTTGCAGAGCATATGTTTCAAAGAGGAGGAGATCAAAGAATTAATTGATTGGTTGATCGATTAGTCGATTGATTAACAAGCTATTTTCAGATGGTGAATAAGGCTACAAGGACAATCAAACAGGGTGATTTGACAGGCTGTGGGGGTTGGGAAGGCTTCTTTAAGGGCTGTGACATAAATTTGCATTTGCAAAATCATCCTAATAGAGTGGAGTCATCCATAGGGGAAGGGACTCTGATACATACCTTTTGTTTCTTTGTGAGGTGTTGTTATAGTGTTTACAATGGGACTGTCATATGTAATATTCTATTAGGTTGCCTTGTGTCCTCAGCTAAGGCACACCACCTACTTGCACAGTGAACCCCATTCCTTCTTAAATACTCAACCCAGCAATTCTACCCTCCACCTACTGCATCCCCAGGTCTCCCACTGTAATGGGTCCCTCCCAGCAGCATAAAAACATGACTGTTTCTCTTGTTCTAAAAATGCCCTTTTCTGTCCCATTACCCCCTCCAGCTACTGCCCTATTTCTCATCTTGCCTTTACAGCAAAATGCTCCGAAGAGAGGTCTCTATTCAATCTCTGCACATCCTGTCCTCCCTTCTCTCTTGAGCCAGCTCAGTAAGGCTCTCACCCCACCAGCCACCAGCACGGCTCTTGTCAAGGTCAGGAGCAAACTTTATGTTGCTGAATTCTTAATCTAACCTAAACTCCTGGCAGTGTTGGACAAAACCGGTCACCCCCGCCAACCGCCCCAACCCCCCCCCCCCCCCCCCCCCCGGCTGTTTACACGAGTTTTGTGCTGAACTTCCACGACTTGACCCTCTCCTGGATTCCTCCTACCTCGAGTGCTGCTTTTCCCCAGTCCCTTGCTGGTTCCTCCCCATAAATGAGGACATGCCCCAGGGTTTAATTCTTGGACTTCTTCCCTTTCCTGACTATGCTCATTTCTCCAAGATCTCACCCAGCCTCACAGCTTCTGTCCGATACCATCTAGGAGCTGAGGATTCTCAAAGCCTATCACCTAGCCGGCTCTCCCACCTGAGCTTATTTGAACATGTGTTGCCTACTTAACGTCTCTGCCTGGAGCTAGAATGATCCTTTAAGATGTGTCTTTTGTCACACCTTTGCTTAAAACCCTCCAAGTTTTCCCACCTTGCTCAGAGTAAAAGCCAAAGTTACCGAACTGGTATACAGGGCCCCCTCCCTGGATTTCTGTGACCCGCCCTGGATTCATTCTAAGATCTGCTTATAATACGAGAGGTTTTGTGGGGAGTAGGGGAGACCCATGGCCCCGTGCTAGTTCAGGGTCCCCCAGAGGCAGGTGAAAGAAACCACCTATGTCACCCCAAATATGCCTCTTTAACATAAAATTTATTTTAAGCTGAAAGCAACTAGGAAGCTGCAAATGGGAAAAGCTTTCTGTCCCAGATATGAATTCTCCGTGTACTGGAGATGGACTTACCAGCACTAGAGGAATCTGCAAACAAACTTACCCCGTCAGTGGCCTCCCATATATTTACCTTCCTACGGCAAGCCCCCTTGGGAGCCTAAAACTGCTTTCCTCCGTCCAGTCATTTCTCTGCAGATTTTTGTTCTTTGTTGAAGATGCTAATAAACCAGGGTTCTAAGCCACAGCTTCGGGTTACTTTTTATAGAGGTTTTTCCCACATGGTGTGTGCTGCAGGGGTCCATAAACTGTTTTCCTCTCGCTAATCTCTTTGTTAAAGAGCCCCAACCAAAAACCTAAGACAGGTAGAGGTGGGGTTCTAACTCCCCTACAAGGACTGGGGCAAGGACCTGGGGACAGGTGATTTACTTGTGAGATGGACCAAGACACAAATGTGACAAAGAGGGTGAGACGGGAGGGAGAAATGCCAGCAAATGACCCAGTTCCGAGGGAAAGGACATCTGGGGCTCCATCCCACGGGGAACTCTGAGAAACTGTCCCCTACCATTAAGCACCGGCCCCCGAGGGGCAAGGTGACAGCGTCCCTATGCTTGCTTCCATCCCCACTGGTTGGGGTGTTCCTGGGGGCAATGACTGCTGGGAATTCCCAAGTCCTCTGCCTGCAGCCCAGCCAGCTCCCAGAGTGCGGAGGAATCTGTCAGGCAGAGAAGAGAGTGGAGAAGAAGCCATGAGATGCTGGAAACTTCCACAGCCTCTGTGGGGGAAGACAAGGGCGCACTGCAGGTCTGCTGTGAGCCTCACCCCCTACCCCTACACCTCGGACCGCTGGAGGCTCTGGATATTGCCAGAACATCCAAAAACTTGATTTAAATAATATTCACAGCAATTTCCTTTGGAATTAGAATATTCCTCTTGCCACAAGGTTTTCTGCTCTTAAGTTTCTGTCTCCTACATCCTTTACTCTGGGTCCATCACTTTCTTCCCTTCGTTCTCGTTCTCAGCTGTCTCACTATTTCTTTATCCCACCTGATCCTTCCCTCCCCTAAATGGAAGGTCTCTCCTACAGCCTTCCCAAAGTCCACACCATTTCCTGCTCTCTGTCTCACTCATTGTTTCTGCTTGAGTTCCTGTTGTAATGTCTTGATGGTAGGTTGAGATGGCCCCCAACACCTTCCCAGGGGCATCTCGGAGTCCTCATGCAATTGGTGTGAGTTTGTTCAGCTCTACCACCAGGATGGGCGCTCCCTGCTCTATTCTCTGTTCCATCCCCACTGCCTGGAATATACATTGTGTCTGCGTCATGGTGATACCACAATCCTTGATTTCTCCAAGTGGGAAAAACTGTCCATTGAAAGGAATTTGATGTCTCCCAAGAGGTGAGATCTGAACATACTTTTGAACCAGGCCAGTCCTTTCATCTAGGAAAACCGACCTCTATGGTCTTTTGTGGCAAGCAGAATTTTGGCTCCCATGACCTTCTCCCTCTAGTGTCACACCCATGGTTGTGTTACCTTGCAGAGCAAAAGGGACTTTGTAGGTGTAATTTTTACTAATCAGCTGCTCTTAAAATAGGGAGATTATCCTGCATTATCCAGGAGAACCCAACATAGTCACATAAGCCCTTGAAATCAGAAGAGGAAGGCAGAGAGGAGCGGAGCATGAGAAGGACATGCTACACAATTGTTGGCTTTGAAGATGGAGGTCCGGGCCACAAATCCAGGAATGCAGATGGCCTCTGGAAGCTGAGAAGCACCTCCAGCTGACAGCCAGCAGGAACGTGGGGCCCTCAGTCCTGCAACCACAAGGAATTGCATTCTGCCCACAAACCGAATGAGCTTGAAAGCAGAGCCTCCCAGTGAGAATGCAGCCAGCCAACACCTTAATTTTGGCCTTGTGAGACCCTAAACTGAAGAGCCAGTTGAGCCTCACTGGGACATCTGGCCAAAAGAACTATGCAATAATAACTGTGTGTTGTTTAAAGCTGCTAAATTTATGCTAATTTGTTTTAAACATTTAAATAAATAAAAATAAAAAATAAAAATTTGTGGTAATTTGTTATAGTAGCAATGGAAAACTAACACGGTGCCTCCAACTAGACAGGTATAAGGAGGAGATATTTGTGAAACTGTGGCTCTGTGGATCTGTGAGCATGAAAAATGTCACTGAAAGTGTGGCAGGAGCCTTGCCTCTGTGACATGGTCCTTCTAGAGAGGCCTTTCTTTGCTGACTACAGACTGCATCAACCCTGTGCCAAAGCACTATCTGGTCAACAAGAAAATCCTTTTCCTCCCAGTTACTCTTGAAAGCTTAACCGAGATATCTTTCTGCTTCACCCCTTCCCTTAGTGAAGGGGGAGCTCTTCCTTAGACTATGATATTGGGGCCATGGAGGGGGGAGAATATAATTTAAACTTTCCATCAGTTCTTGGTGCTGCCAAGGCCAGAGGCCTGATAGATTATCAGGGTTCTCCAGAGAAACAGAGCCAATAGGATCAAGAGAGAGAGACAGAGAGAGAGAGTTTAAGGAATTCCTATGCAATTATGGAGGCTGGCAAATCCAAACTCTTCAGGGTGCGTTGGCAGTCTGAAGACCCAGAGAAGAGTGATGTTGCCATTCAAGTTCAAAGGCCATCCGCTGGAAGAATTCCTTCTTGCTTGGGGTTAAGTCAATCTCAAGTTCTACGCGGAACTTCAACTGATTAGATGAGGCCCACCCACATTGCAGAAGGCAAACTGTTTTCCTCAAAGTTTGCAAATTTAAATGTTAATCTCATCCAAAAATATCTTCACTAAAACATCCAGAATAATGTTTAACGAAACACCCAGGCACATGGCCCAGCCAAGTTGACACATAAAATTAATCATCACACCTGGGTAGACTAGTTGACCTGTTGGTTTCTTTAGGAATGTGCATATTTCCTATAACAAATAAGCACATTTTAAACATGAATTACAAGACTGCATATAATTATAGGGATAAATAGAGAAGTTAAAAGTATTATAAGCTCATGGAATGCTAAATAAACACCAGAGTCAGAATAGTTATTACTAGTGGAAAAGAGGAATGTAATCCAGGAGCTTCAACTTATTAGCAGCATTTAATTTTTAAACTGAGTGTTCATCGTATTTTTCTTTATACATTTTCATATAGTTGAGTTATTACATAATTATGTTTTAAAGAAAGATAAATTATTCAGGACTTTTTTAAAAAGAAGAATAATGGGGAGATCAGACTTATTATATCTAAAAACACATTATAAAGCATCAGTAATTAAAACAGTTTGGTGTCAGTACAAAAATGGACTGATTCCTGAAACAGAACAGAAAGTCCAGAAGTAGCCTCCAAATGCCTAAGAAATAGAGACTATGGTTAGGGTGCATTTCTGATTAGAGGGATGAAATAAAGGATTCGATGAATGGTCTCAGGTCTGAGTAGCTACCTTTTGTCCTTACTCCTAAAATAAATTTAAGACAGTTTTTTTTTTTTAAAGATTTCATTTATTTATTTGACAGAGAGAGACACAGCGAGAGAGGGAACACAAGCAGGGGGAGTGGGAGAGGGAGAAGCAGGCATCCCGCCAAGCAGAGAGCCCGATGTGGGGCTCGATCCCAGGACCCTGGGATCATGACCTGAGCTGAAGGCAGACGCTTAACGACTGAGCCACCCAGGCGCCCCAAGACAGTTTTTTTAATAAAAAAAATGAAACCATAAAAGAAGGAAACATGGATGAATTTAGTTATATCCTTGGCACGAAAAAGGCCTTTGTATGGGGCGCCTGGCTGGCTCAGGTGGAAAAACATGCAACTCTTGATCTTGCGGTTATAGGTTCGAGCCCTAGGTTGGGTATAGAGATTACTTAAAAATAAAATCTTAAAAAAAAAGAGAGAGAGAGAAAGGCCTTTGTAGTAGAGCATATCCAGACACCATAAATGGGAAGATTTAAAAAAATTTTTATATAAATAAAAACTGTAAATTTCTGCAAGGGAATAGACAAACCAGGAGAAGGTATTTATAGATGTATGGCTACTTTCCTTAAATCCACTGAGGTCACAATAGTCAACAACACAAAAAATAACCCAATAGAGAAAAAAAAAAAATGGGTAGAGGAAATGAACAGTTGATGGGAAAAAAGCATTTAAAATGCACAACTTTATTAATAACTAAAGAAATACAAATGAAAAAACAACTAGATATCATTTTTATTAAATCAGATTTGCAAAATTTAAATATTTTATGGATGAGGCTATGGGGAGGAAGACAGTGGGAGAGGTAAATGAGACAAGCTCTTTGTAGAGTAATTTTGCAATAGCTGCCAAAAATGTCAGTGCGTACCTTTTGATTCACCAGTTCCAATTCTTGGGGTGTACTCCCAAGAATCTACTAAGAGGTGGTGTGCAAAACATTCTGCATCACTGAGTAGAACAGCAAAAATATGGAAAGAGCTAAGTATCCATCAATAGGGTAGTAGGTAATGCTATGCACCAGTCTAAAGAATGGGGTGGATCTCTGCGTCAATATGGAAATTGCCCTAAGATATATTATTAAGTAACGAAAGCAAAGTATACAGCATTTTATTGCATAATCCAATTTGTGGCTTTTTAAGAATCATGTTTACTAAAGTATCCATAACCACTTGTAAAAGAACATGTTTTTCTTGCATACCCTTTTGCAATTCTTATTTTTAACCACATAAATGTAATGCTTTTGTTTTAAAAAAAAAACTCATTTTTCAATAAGAAAAATTACTGACATGGAGCAATATTACCATTAAGTGAAAAAAAAATCAGGTTATAAAACAGCATGCATAATTATAATCACATTTCCCCCCTATATATCTGTAATTATTCCCACATACACTTGTGTGTACAAAAAGCCATCTGGAAGAATTTGGCCAAAATGCTAATTGGGAAAATGCCCAGAGGCAATAATTTTCCATTTGCTTCTTTGAATTTTCTATTGTTCTACAGCAGGATTTCTCAATCTTAGCCCTAGTGACATTAGTTACATTTGGGGCCAGATTATTCTTTATTGTGGGGGCCATCCAGTGTCTTTTCGGATGTTTTGCAACATCATCGGCCTCTACCCACTAGATGTCAATAGCATCCTCCGATTGTGACAAACAAGGTATCTCCTGACATTGCCAAATGTCTTCTGGGGAGCAAAATCATGACCCCTACTCCCAACCACTGGATTTACAGTAAACATGACTTATTTATGTAATCAAAATGTTAAATATGTGTAGATTGGATCAAAGTATATATATCGTAGGTAGATAACAGATAAATAATGATAGAGATAGATGATAGATAGATGATAGATAGATAGATGATAGATAGATAGATAGATAGATAGATAGATAGATAGATAGATAGATGATAGATAGATAGATATGAGAGAAAGCATGGGATATATACAAAACACACAGTACAACCATTGGGAGGCATATCAGTTGCAAAACCCCTGGGATTTGAGCAGCTGAAGAGACCACTCCACTGAGATTTTCTTCTGAACTTTTTCTAGGCTCCTCTAAGATGGGGATAACACGAGTAACTGTTCCCCAAACTCACCAGAAGGGATTCACTGAATGAGCAAGCGCCCACAATACTACCCTTTGGAGTCTTTGCCTATAGTCACCATGATGCTGCCTATATCAAAATATTTTTGATAACGCCTCTTTGGCATATATGTTATCTTCAAAATAGATAACATCTACCCTTTAATAATTTCAGAGAGGGTCAATATTTCTTTTTTTTTTAAAGCGAAGCTGCTTGTAAGAACTAGACAGATTCAATTTTGGATGCAAGTGTGATGAATAAGTTATATCATCAAATTAAACAAATTTGTGCAAAAATAAGCTGTGAGAACAGTTTTAAGTAGATGTTTGTAGGTGTCTCCTCCAAACATCAAAGATATGTTGAAGTCCTCATCCCTAGTATCTCAGACTATGACCTTATTTGGAAATAAGGTCATTGCTGATTAGTTAAAATGAGATCAGGCTCTAGTAGGGTGGGCCCTTAATCCAATATGACTGGCGTCTTTGTAAAGGAAGGGAACATCTTGTGAACACAGACACACGCAGAGAGAAAATGATGTGAAGACATACACGGGTGCAGACAGCCATGTGGCCGGAGCAGGGCATCTCCAAGCCAAGGAAGGCCAAGGATAGCCCCAAACACCAGAAGCTAGAAGACGCAGGGAAGGATTCTCCCTTAAGGCTGTCAGAGAGAACAGCACCCTGCCAGCATCTTGATTTTGGACGTCTAGTTTCCAGAATCATCAGACAGTAGATTTCTGTTATTTCAAGCCTCCTGGTCTGGGGTACTTTATTATGGCTGCCCCAGAAACTATTATGGTTGTCGACCTTCCTAACAACACCCAGATTGTCATTTCTGCCACTAACCGCCTACTACAGGGGAAGGGACCTACTCCAATGCCAGGTCGGACCCTGGTTGGCTTAGCCAATCAGCATCTTCTATTCCCTCACCCGTGAGTCACTGTTAAGGAGGGTAAGTATATCTTAAATTGGCCTAGTGTGACTTTCAGGATTCTCCCTCAAAATGGTGGGATCTCCAGAGAAGGATATGAACCACCAGGTGGGAACCAAACACCGTGCAATCTGAGCTGCATCTGGTAACAGCCACCTTCAGAAGCAGGGTGAGCAGCCCAGCAGAGAAACGCAAACACCCTGGGTCCTTGGAAAGATCTTCAAAGCCCTGGATCAGCCTGCCCTGAAATACACCAATCTTCCAGCTAAAGGCTTTATGGTTTAAGACTTGGATTTTGCATTCCTTGCAACCCAAAGCTTCCTAGCTGTCAGGCCGGCATCACAAAGCGTAGACACCACTTCCAGCCAGTGCCAGGGGCTTTCAAAGGACCTCTTGGAGAGCTCAACAGGAAGGACACAGGGCTGGAACCATACCTGCAGAGTCTAAAAGCTGGAGGCTGTGGCTAGAACTCACCCTGTGAGTTGCAGGAAGCTGGCAGCTGAAGGAAGAGACGTGGCTATCTGTGGTGGGAATGCCTGCACTTGGAGAGCCTGATGGACACGGATGAGATGTTCATCTCCCAACGGCCAGAGGTGGGCTTGCTGAAGGGAGCCCAAAGAGGTCTTGTCGAGGGAGGCTCTGCCCAAGAGACCCACATGGAAGTACAGTAGGGGAATGACTTAGGAAGCAGAGAAAGGAGTCTTTCGCTGGTTATCAGTTGGCCAGCAAGAGGAGACATCACCCACTTCAAGGGAACTGCAGGTGCAAGATACCCAAAATGGTAGACTCCCTGCCAAGCCCCCCAAAAATGCTCCCTGAGAAAATAATCTAGCCCCTGGGCATCCGCCGCACGCAGAGAGCACCAGCGTGAAATTACAACTGAACGGGTCAAGCAAAGCCTTTCCTGCGCTTCCTCTCTTCCCCTGCCCGCCCCTGCAACCCTGCAGAAACTGAAAAGAGCAGATGGTAAAAGAGGAAAAGGAGTGATTAGGAAAGAAAAGCAATCAGATCATTTTCCTGTTGGTCCTCAGACTAAGTCAGGCCCCAGCTAATGTCAGGGAGAGGATTTAAGTGCGACAAAATATCAAATATTAGAGCAGATGAGACTTGTTTGATTATTAAAAAGAGTCTTTTCTTGTGACTAAAGGGCCTGGAAAAAATACGCGCCGTCCCCAGATTTTAAGCAGTTTTGACAAAGTCATACGCATACCCTGTGGCATTAACCCTAGGCAGAGAAGTTGTGTATTGCCAATACTTGCAACTTTGGTTGAGGCTTTCTATCTGGCTGGGGAGGGCGCCCAAACCTCAAGTAAGGCCATCCAGAAGTGCTGCAGAACTCAAGGGCCTGCGGAGTCCTCAACCAGTGAGGGGCAGGAGGCTGTGGGGTCAGGGCACAGCTTCTTGCCCCCCCCTCCCCAGCTGGGGTAGCTATATGCTCTCTGGCCTGAAAACTCCCTCCTTGGCTGGTTCGCTTTCCTATCTCACTTCCTCATTCCACCTACCCTCCTACCCACAGGTCCTGGGATAGCCTCCATAAAAACCACCTGCTCTCAAGTTCATGTCTCAGGGTCTGCTTCTGGGGACGCCCAAACCAAGACACCAGGAAAAGATAAGATGATTTCAAGAAGCAGGTTGGAGAAAAAAGATTGGTTTCTTGCTGCTTGTCCATTCAACACATCAATCACACTGGTAATTGGGGTTTGATTCTTCATGAAGTTTCCTGCCTAAAACCTAGGGACAGGAGGCAGTGGGGTTTTCCATTCTCTTCTGCATGCTCATCACATCTCGAAACTGAATCTACATAGAGTCAGATGCTAATCACACAACTCTTCTGACTTCTTCTTGCCTAGTGAACTTTCCACTTCCTCCCATGGTGCCCTCGGAGTGAGACGAATTGTACATGGGGGCAGGGCTCACATGATGCACAGATCATAAAGTTGGGGCTCGTGGCTGATCTAAGTCAGGGAAACTAGCTCCCAACAGCCCAATAGCCCTACTTACTTTGTTTTTCCATCTTCTTATCAAAGTGTAATTTAGATGCAGTAAAATTCAAACATTTTCATCTGTAGTTCTGACATTCTTTTTTGCTTTTTAAATAAATGTTATTGTGAAGTATAATTCATAGATTAAAAGAGTGTAAAACATAAATATAGAGCTAGATGAGCTGCCGCAAAGTGAACAAATTTTTAACAAGTTCATATAACTACCACCAAAATCAAGATATTCCATCACACTTACTGTTTTGACTTTCATGTTTAGGACTACAATTTATTATTATAGAGGGTGTGAGGTAGGGGGTCAAGATTAGTTTGTTACATATGGATGTTTAATTGACCCACATCATTTATTGAAAAAAAAAAAGAAGCATTGTTCCCATGCTGACCTGCCATGGAGCAAGTAAGTCCAGGTACCATATATGTGAGGGCAGTTTCTTGACTCTCTTTACTACTCCATCAACCTATTTGTCCATTTTTGCACCACTACCATACTGTCTTAATTACTGTAGCTTTATAGTAAGGCTCAAAATCAGGTAGTGTAAGTCCACCAGCTTTGTTTGTATTCAGAATTGCTTTAGCTATTCTAAATCATTTGAATTTCCATATAAATTTCAGAATCATCTTCTCAATTACCACAAAGTAACCAGCTAGGATTTTTACTGGAATTGCCCTGAGTTTATAGGTGAATTTAGGAAGAACTGACAAATTCAGTTCTTAACAATACTTAATCTTCCAATCCACAAACAAGGTGGAGATCTTTACTTATTCTTTACTTAGCCTTCTTCTTTTTAAAATATTTTATTTATTTATTTATTTATTTGAGAGAGAGAGAGAGAGAGAGCGTGAGTGAGGGGAGGGACAGAGGGAGAAGCTGAGCAGGGAGCCCAATGCAGGGCTTGATCCCAGGACCCCGAGATCATGACCCTAGCTGAAGGCATCTGCCCAACTGACTGAGCCACCCA
This sequence comes from Phoca vitulina, assembly GCF_004348235.1. Taxonomy (NCBI): domain Eukaryota; kingdom Metazoa; phylum Chordata; class Mammalia; order Carnivora; family Phocidae; genus Phoca; species Phoca vitulina. The sequence continues at coordinate 9,143,605 of NW_022589704.1, read as the reverse complement.
GGCACCCTTATTTCATCCTTCTTTAAGTTCTCTCAGTAACGTTCAAAGTATTTGTTGCAGAAATATTGAACATCTTTCATTAGATTTATTCCTGGCTATTTGATATTCTTTCTTACTTTCTTTTTTTTTTAAAGATTTATTTCTTTATTTGAAGAGAGCAGGGACAGAGGGAGAGAATCTTTCAAGCAGACTCCCCACTGGGTGCAGAGCCCGACGTGGGGCTCAAACTCACGACCTTGAGATCATGACCTAAGCTGAAACCAAAAGTCAGATGCTCAACTGCCTGAGCCACCCAGGCACTCCCCCATACTTTCTTAAGGCCAGGACTAGAGTAAGGCAAGAGAAGAGAATGAGAGGGAATACTTCCTTAAATCTTTCACACCAGATGCCATCCTAGCCTCCTCCTCATCCCAGCCTTGGCTGTTCTACATATTTCTTTAAAATTTTTATTTTTACTAATTTGTTTCTAATATGTAAGAATTCAGTTGATTCTTATATACAGACTTTGTATCCAGCAACTTTTGTAGCCCTGGCTCTTAACTCCCAGAGAGGAATGTGGGCCATCCATGGCATGACTCCTGCCTATCAAAGCTCGGTGACATGCAGATTAGGAAGGGGCTGACCCACAGACTAAAAAAGAATGGAGTGTCTGTGTTTTCAGGGATCTGTAGGCTGTGTTTTCAGGGATCTGTAGCTCCCCCAAAGCTCTCAATTGCATCCCTCCACTTCTGAGTCACTTACCAGGCTCCCAGAGCATCATGAGCACCTGGGAATCCAGGAAATAGAACCAGAAATCAGAGCCAGATAAATAATTGCAGAAGGGCTAGTACCAGGAGGACCCCCACTTCTGTAAGTCCACAGAAGCCAGGAGCCTGTCCACCATCTTCCGATCCACCACCTCTTTATCTTTATTTTCCCATGCTTTATACCCACTGCAGAGGGGATATGAGGTGATTCACAGAACTGCCTACAGTTTGGCAAGATGAAATTAATATACATAAGGAAATGGAAGGGAAAATGGGGACACGGACATAAAATGAAATCAGGTAGAAATGAGCAAAACTATAGGCAAAAATAAATAGGTCAGAGCCAAGGGGAGTCAAAGACAGTGCCAGGGACAGAACCAGACAGATTTTAGAGCAGACCCAGGATCTGCCTTACAACTCGGGGAGTCAGAATTTATTTTGACCACCATTATCTCTTGTCTGAATGACTGCATTAGCCTCCTATCTGTTCTCCCAGCTTCCAACCCTGCCCCCTCCCCACAGTCTACTGTCAAATTAATAACCAGAGTGATCTTTTGAAAACACAAGTCAACCCCAGAAGAGAAGAAAAATATCTGTAAATCATATGTGTGATAAGAGTCTGGTATCCAGAATATTTAAAGAACTCTTACAACTCATCTATCTAAAAGACAAATAACCCAATTTTAAAATGGGCAAAGAATTGGAATAGACTTTTCTCCAAAGAAGATCCATGAATGCCCAATGAGCACGTGAAAACTTTCTCCACAGCATTAGCCATCAGGGAAATGCAAATAATTCCATGGTGGAATACCACTTCACCTCCTCTGGGATGGCTATAATCCAAAAAACAGACAATATCAAGTACAGGTGTGCATGAGGAGAAATTAGAACCTCATATTTTCCGCTGGGAGTTTAAAATGGCATGATAGCTTTGGGGAACCATTTGGCAGTTCCTCAAAGCATTAGCATAGAGTTACCACATGGCGCAACTATCTTATTCATGCATATGCACTCAAGATCATTGGATTACTATAAAGCAGTTGAAGTGAAAAATTGCTATGGCCAATAACATGGGTGAGTCTCACTCACGTACTGTTGTGCTAAGGAAACCAGGACAAATAAGTACAAATTGTATGACTCCGTTTATGCAACAATCAAAAACAGGCAAAACTAATTTTTTGGCCCGCATCAAAGGTAGGGGAAGAAACTGGAAGCCTTTGGGCCTTGGGGATGACAAGAAACAGGGCCCCACTCAACACTTGGACCCTGGAGCTTTCTTTGCCTCTTAACTGAGTTTCTATTTAGAACTCAGCTTCAGTCTCTGCAAATATCTTTCTCTGCAGGGCAGAAACGATGGCCCTCGGCCCCCTCTGGGGACACGTATTTCTAACCCCTTCACCTGGAATAAGACCTCTCTTCCCCTTACTTTCCATCTAAAAAATTCTAAGGAAATAAGACCTCTCTTCCCCTTACTTTCCATCTAAAAAATTCTAAGGAAGTCTTCTAATTAGCCAGAGGTTCTATTCACTGACCCCCGCCTAGGCTGGCAAATAGTAACCTGGGTAGATGCTACTGGAACCCAGTTTCTGGAGTTGGGCATTGGAAAGAGGTCTCTCCCAAAGGGATGTGCTGTTCCAAAAAACAGAATGGGTGCCAGACAATTTCATAAATGTCCTTGTCATTCAGAGGAGCATCTCTTCACTTGCTATATGGGATATATTAATAAACCCAATCACATCCTCAAAAAAAAAAAAATATGTCTGTGTCTTTCAGGCTTCACCTTTCCTGGAATTCACTCAACTGATGATTTCTGTACTTTCCAGACTGATAGTTTATGCCTCTGATCTCTCCTGGGTTAGTCTTCACACTCAAAAAGATGCCCCAAACCTTGCAGGCAGCTGGGAAACACCCTCGTGAGGGCACCCAAGATGAACGGCCACTTCTTGTTGCTGGGACTGACTCCTCTAGGTGCCTGGTGGCATTCTCCACCTTCAAGAAATCGACAGAATGAACAACAATGCTTGCTTTGTCAATTTGGTCATGCCTACTATATTTCAAGTGTTTATACCTTTGACCCAGAATTTCTGCTTTCTTACTCATAGAAACACTTTCACAACTATGCAAAAACATATATGCGGTGTTGTTTCTATAAAGGAAAAACTGCATTAAAAGGGGTTGGATTTCAAATATCTGTTGGAAGGAAACTTATGAAATAAATGGTGATTCACAGACACAATGGAACGCTACACAATTGTTAAATTAGAGAGATCCTAATACTAAAGGAGTTTAAGATGCGTTAAATCTAAAAAGCAAGTTGCCAAACAAGATCTATGGTCCAGTGATAGAGAGGAGGGTGAAAGTAATAATTCTGTCTATGTTAGTAGGTATAGAGGAGAAAAATCCCAGCAGTATACACCAAAGTATTAACAATAGTTTTCTGGCGTTGGGGGAGGGGAAAGGGAGGTACAGATTGATGAGGGATTTTCCTCTTCGAAAGCATACATTTCTATAATATCTGGATTTTTAAAAGAAAATGTATTTCTTTCAGAACTAAACCATAAAATAATGATTTGTTTTTTAAGAAAGTGCCTTGAAAGTTGGGGACAGTGCGACAGATGTTGTTTGATTGCCTTTCAGACAGATGTCTTGCGTTCACAAGGTTGTTTAAGAATGCAGACTTATCTCCTTGCTCACTGACCCATAACACAACAGACTAAATGTTTGACATGGGAAAATTCTCTGGGACAAAAGAGCTTATTCAAGCAGACCTAACAGCCATGAGCTATCTCATAATCAGCCCAGAGACGGACCTCGCCGTTCCTGGGCTGGGGGTGGGGAGAAGTCCCAGGCAGGGACTGCTGTGGGCCAGGAAGGTGACTGACTCCATTCTCCCAATTCCAGCTCCGGTGGCCTTGGCGTGGCCGAAAATGGAGCAGTGGTGGCCTGCTGGGGAGTGGCTGGGCTGGTCTGAATGTTGGGGGGCCTGGGGCAGAGGCCTCAGGAGGAGATTCAGGAAGCTGTTGCAGGGAGGAAGGAAGTCATGTACTTCAGAGGCTTCAAAGCTGGAGCAATCACAGAGAAAATGCACAGGGTGAGACGCGTTTGAAGGTGGGTGGTTGGGGAATTGCTTGCCATTGAAAAGAAGAAGACCGGAGTAGAACCTGCATCTTGAGCTTCACTGGTGTGGGGCAGGTGATCTCTGAATCAGATGGTAGTAATAATAAATCCCTGGTTCCTGAGTTGCCTTCTACTTTTCCAGGGATGTTCCCACCTAATCCCTGCCTTGTTTGATCACCACCATCTTCGAGGGATGGAGGCAGGGCAACTACCATCTGTATGGACAAAGAAACCGAGGGTCACACTCAGGGTGCACGGCTCCCTCACCCGTCAGGATGTGCTGCTCCCTCCCAAGACCCATCTTACCGCATAGTCACCGTGAGCCTGTTTCTGAGTCCGTGAACCCTCTACCACATATTTTATTGTTATTTTAAGGCATCTGCTTGTGTGAGAGCCTCTCTTTGTGGGAGGAGCTAGGAAAGAGCTATTTCCATGTCTCCTCCCCTAGACGCAGGCCCACCCGCTGCCCCCTTCCTTCTTCAAGTCAGCTGGGCCGGCACGGCGCTGGCTTCCCACCAGTCTTAGCTCCATTGAAGTTCATCGGAAATTTGCTTGTGCATTTCATCAGGAATGCTGATTTCTTCCCAGAAGAAAATTATAAATCTCATCACACACAAAAAAGCTCCGTCCCAGACCAGTTTAGGAACAATTTTTCTTTTTCAGTCTATTGGGATAAAGATTACCGCAGGTGCCAACTGAAGAGCCAAATGTGTTCCTAGAGAGGGGGAGGGGATTGACTCCTCCCTACTCCAGGTGTGTCCAAGAGACCCTGCTCCTCAAAGGTGCTGCTTTTCAAAACTGCTGCACCAGGCACTGAACCCTTGGCTAGTGGTCATGCCAAGAAGGCAGGCTCTGGGTTAAGTGTGGAGGCCTCCCCCCAGAGCCTTCCCAAGGGCAAGGTTGGGGAAGGGAGTTTGAACACGCGATGGAAAGAGCCTCCCTTCCTTTTCCAGGGTGAACATTCCAATTTGGGTGCAGCCTACTTTATTGAAAGTTTGGAGAGACAAATGGGCCCACCCCACCGAAATGACAAAGAATGGTCCCTTGACCATTCTGTCAGCAGCTCACTCTACCCTCCCCACTCACCCCCTTTGTTGATGCCCAGAACTCCACCCCCACTTCAGCTCCAAAAATATCCCTCCCTACTTTATTATGAAGAGCAATATGCTCAGGACTTCCTACCACCAACCTGGACCCCACAGGGCTTTTTTCATATTCAAAGACTCATTCCAGATAATGGGCTCTTCTGATAATGGGGCACCTTTCCCAAGTCTGCCCTCTCTTTGGGTCCCTCCCTACTTTTGAGAAAGGAGGTGGGAAGTGGGTGGATACATTGCTGCACACCCACCGCCTCCTTTCTTAAGGTGCTGTTTTCTCAGGGTAGGGCCTTGAGGTTTGGGATTTGCGGAGGGAAGGGGCCCTTGGATATAAATGAAGCCACCAGCCCCTGCAGTCAATGGTTGTCCCCTCTCGTCTTCTGCAACATGCTGAGAATTCCTTTTCCAGGGGAAAGGGAGGTACAGATTTATGAGGGATTTTCCTCTTCGAAAGCATACATTTCTATAATATCTGGATTTTTAAAAGAAACAGGGACAGATGCCAACTGCAAAACAAAGAACAGAGCTGATGCCAACGAGGCTTCAGCACGCCTCCCCCCACCCAGGACCCACCTCGGTCCCCCAGTGTCTGGACACGTCAGAGATGCACCCTCATATGGATCCTGCTACGGAAGTGAAGACGAGAAAATGGAATAAATGGAACATGACTGGACTGTGAGGGAGGAGGGTCACAGAGGTGGTGGGTTTCTGGAATTGGCTAACGTATCTGCCATGAGGCAGAAAGGGGGCTGAGGACAAAGTTGAATGGTAGAATAACTAAACCCTGTTTTAAATTCGCACACTTGGATCTATAGCTTTGAAACAGGATTTGCTGCTCCATGTTAGATATTTTCATTTATATCTTTATTAAGCCCCTAATATCATTTATGAGGATAAAATATGAGAAACCGGCAGAATGCACAGTTACACACGGACTGCCTGTGTGCTCCTCACAGGTGCCAGGGAGCCCACATGAAGAGCACTCAGACGGGGAGTAGAGGAACGCATCCCAAGGCAGGGTCCCCTGAGCAGAGCGGTCCTGTGTCATGCCTATAGCCAGCAAACAATAGACACTTCCGGTCAATAACTAAGTAAATAAACAGAAGTAAGATAGTGATGAAAACATTGAGCAGGAGTTAAGGGAAAAAACAGCTTGAGGTGCTTGATTGTTCCAGGAGGAGGGAGCAGGTACAAAGGTGTAGGAGTTCCAAGAAAGAGGTTGCAGGTGGACTTCAGAGGGCCTGGACCCAGAAGTCCAAGAGGTGGACAGGTGGGAGAGAGGAACCACAGGGCAGAGGGCCTGGTTTGCTTAGGAATCTGGGGTTTATCTAGAACGTTATTGAGAGTCATTAAGGGGAACTCTGGCACGGGGTTTTATTTCTAAAAGATTCTTGTTTAGCTCTTTGGAGAATGGCCCAGAAGGGGAGAGCCAGACGTGGAGAGGTCAACGTAACAACAGGCAGGAGAAGACAGGGCCTGGGGAGGAGAGGAGGGAAGATTTGAGAGAGTCTGGAAGGATGGGAAGAAAAAGTCGGTTGGATATGCGTGAGAAAGGAGTCAGAAAGGGGGTAGGAAGAGTAACACCTGGGTAGGTGATGGGGCCACATCTCTGTGTAGGGAGCAGATTTCGAGGCATAGACAGTCATCCAAATGATGCCCTGGCTTCTTGTGGGTGGGGTTGGGGTGAGGCTTCCCCATCTGGGTTCTGGAACACTCCAAAGTGCCTCAGAACCGCACTTGGGCCCTTGGAGCAACAGAAAGGACACCCCGGATCTCACTCCGGGCAGTGAAGGCATCTCCCCAAGTTGCAAAGGAACTTGCCCCTGCCCATCTCCAGGCATTACCCCCACTGGAAAAGGCCAGGCCAAGGTAAAAGGACATCTTGATCTGCTGCGGAGGGGCCCACACAGTGCAGGCCGTCCTACAGGCTCCCAGCTCCGCCCATGGGCACAGAAAAGGGGTTGAAGGACAGAGAGGCACCCGGGCTGGCTGACACTCAAAACTCAGGCTGCCTTTCAGTTAGCTGGGGGCCCAGCTCTGTGGTGGTAATAGCTACTGTTTACCAGGCGCAGAGCCAGAACTTTAGAGCATCGGGTTTCACACCCATAGTGACTGGAGCTGCAATTACTCATCCCTAATTACTATTAGCTGTTGTCCTTTTCACTGTGACTCCTCAGGCCATCCCATGCACCTCCCACCATCCTTGCCTCCTGGTCTCCCTGTCCGGGGCCCATACAGCCCTCAGGGCCCAGTTCACGGTCACTTGCTCGGCGCCCCAGACCACCACGGTGGCCCCACTCTGGAGCCCACACTCGGGGTCTTTAAAAAAAAAAAAAAAAGACTCCCTTTGAGTGCCTGGGCCTTTTTGCTTCTCCTGGGGGTTGTTCACCTTTCTCTCCCGGGCGCCCTGCACAGGTCAGGCTCTTCATGGGCATCTGGAAGGACCTATTTCATGAAGGGAAGAAACTAGCCCTTCGGCTGAGTAGGGGTCCCCAGAAGGGAGCTGTGGGATCCTGTGCCCCCCAAACTGGGGAGCTGACCCCTCAGTGGCTATTATGTTCAAACCACAGGCCTGTGCCTCAGCCCTACAGTGACCAGACGGCACATGCTGGGCATCCCTCCTCTGGCCAACAGGCCCCCGTCTGGGGGTCGGTCCCACCACAGCCTCAAGACCCCTGCAGCAACAAGGCACTCTTTAGACTCTTCCAGAAGAAACTTGCTTGTCCTTCTGTCTCCGACCCCATCCTGACCCGAACACCTACCCACAGATAGAAGCTCACCTGCCTCCTCAGAGGCCTCCAGGGATCTCAACAGTCTTGCTGAGGAGCAAATAGCGCCTGCGCTGAGCAGGCCTTACGTGGTGGTCTCAGGTATGGCCCTGGGGCCCTCTGCCACAGCCCTGGTGCCCACAGCCCCTGGAGAACTCCTGCCCCAGCCTCCAGCTCCCCTGGAGAGTGGCTCTGCCCAGCCTGATGTACCCCCAGCATCCTTAGCCTGGCCTCTGCTGCCATCCCAGGACATCCCCCAACCCCCCTGCTCCTACTCCCCACCCCCAAACGGAAATACACCAGCGCTCCCTCCCAGACCCCTCCCGCTCTCCCTGCGAGGCCTGCCTGCCCAGCGGCCCCGGAACCACCGGGCCTGCTGAGCCAGTCCTCATTCAGGCCCTGGGTCCTCGCATCCCAGCCTTTCTGCTGTAAGCAGCCACAGGCGTCCCACAGAGCCGTGAGGCATGTGTGGCCCCCTCACCAGGGGCGTCAGAAAGCACCTTCTCAGAACACAGCAGCTCCTAATTTCTAGAACTGCAGAGTCATTTGGGAAATGAGAAACAGGGTGTTGTGTGGCTGATAGTGAAGATAGGGGCTTGGAGGGGTTGCAGGTGATGGGGAGGCTGGGTCAGAAAGGATGGCAGTTATACTACTTTTTCTAAAGAAGAGCCCAGAAGCCAGCCGGCACAGGAGGATAAGCGTGGCTGGGAGGTGAGAGCCCTGCCAGGAGAGCCCCCCCGGGACACACAGGAACACCCCCTCCCGTGCGGCTCTCCTCCATCAGCCGGCGCCCAGCCCAGCCCCTGTAGGCTGCAGCTGGGGAGGCCCTGGAGGCACAGCCCTTGGCCTCTGCCCTGCCGTGGCTGTCGGTACCGGAGCTGGGGCCCGGCCACTTCCTCAGACCGGGCCAGGGGGCGTGGCCTCGTGCCGCCTTGTCATGCCCTCTGGCTTCCCACCAAGGCCATCCAGTCCACCTGCCTCCGTGCCCCGGCCTGGTGACACCACTGCCCTCTTCCCATGCCAAGCACCTCCCCGTAGGCCTCCTGGGGTCTGCCAACAGGGGGCAGGCCCGCTCGCAGAAAGGGTCATGCTCCTGGGCACCTGCACTCCATCCCTACACCCCCCCACACACATGGAGGCCCATCAGATGTGGGGGGCACACCACCCCCACCAGACCCTGCCACCCCCACATCTGGGAGAGGCAGCGAGGTCACCGGGAGCTGCCCTCTGGAAGGAGTAGAGAAGGGACTGCCCTGATTCACCTTCACCGAGATTCTGACCCACAGTGTCCCAGGCGGCGAAGCCTGAAGCCAGGCTTGCAGAGCAGATGGTCCAAGCCTCAGAAGGCCCCTCCTCAGGGCTCTTTCAGCACAAAGGGAAACAGCCCCACACTGTGACACAGGCGGGTCACCACCCAGTACAAGCTTCAGACTGTCTCCAGGCTGTCCTTGTTCCTCTGGGAACGGAGGGGGGATTCCCTCCCCCTTCCTGGCCGTGGACTGGCCATGGTGTTTTACAACTAGACACGGATGACAAGGGGACACCTCTGCCTTCCCTGTGACCCCGGCTGAGAGGAGCACAGGGTGGCCTTGAAGTGGGGGGAATCAGACAAGAGGGGATGGTCTCAGCTCCCGGGGAAAGGTTGTTGAGGGGTGGGGAGTCATTTGAGCTCTCTGAGCCTCAGTTTCCTTATCTGTAAAATGGTGACAATATCGGTGACCAGGGCTGGTCAGAGGACTGAATGAGAAACTCTATATTGTGCACTTAACACAAGCACCTGCGAGGAGCTCACTTAACGTTAGCCATGGCTGTTCTGGCTCGGAGCCGTGGCTGAGGGACGGTGGGCTCTTCACACCCTCCTCTTGGAGAGCCTGCCCCTCTGGGCAGACCTGCGGGTCAGTGCACCAGCAATAACTGCTTGAGGGACACTCAGGGAATGCGTCTTCCCCAAAGCTCTCCTCCTTCTCCTCCCTCCGTTGGCCTCAGCATTGAAACTGCGCCATGGAGGGCCAGGCAGCATGTCGGACGGCAGGACTCTGCACAAAACTGCTGGTACCGTCAAATAAAGAAACAAAATCTTAAAAAAAAAAAAAAAAAAAAAAACAGGGCAGGGGGTGGCCTGGGTGGCTCAGTCAGTTAAGCATCTGTGTTCGGCTCAGGTCATGATCCCAGGGTCCTGGGATCGAGTCCCACATTGAGGGATCCTGCTTCTCCCTCTCCCTCTGCCGCTCCCCCTGCTTGTGCTCACTCTCTCACTATCTCTCTCTGTCAAATAAATAAATAAAATCTTTAAAAAAAAAAAAAAAACTGCTGGTAGAGCAGGTTGGAGTGCAAGGGGCCAGCACAGGCCTGTTTAGAGGTGGGTTTGGGAGCGGGGCAGATAGAGGACGGGCCTGATTGCCCACAGAACTCCAGATAAGGGGGGGGCCCTGATGGGTCAGCGACTGGGGCTAGCACCCCAAGATGGAGCCTTCCTCCGGCTCCCGCATCAGCACTTCCTGGCCTTAGAGTGTGCCTGTGAAGTAGGCACTTTCTCTCTGGGTTGTGGTGAAGATCAAATGAGACAACGCGTACAAAAGCCCGCCCAACTGCACCACGCATGTGCTAGGGCTGCCGTAGGAAGGGCAACAGACGGGACGCTGAAACCACGGAGAGTTACTTCTCATGATTCTGGAGGCTGGGAGTCCGAGATCAAGGTGTCAGCAGGGTTGGTCTCTTCCGAGGCCTCTCTCCGGGGCTTCTACTGGGCTTCTTCCTGCTGTGTAGGAAGAGCTGTGAGTCAGTTAGGACCATGTTTGGCTGCAGGGGACTGAAAACTAGAGTCACAAGGGCTTAAACAAAGGAGGGATTTTTTTTTTTTTAATCTCGCACAGAAAAAGAAGCTTGAGCTGACAGTCAAGGGTTGGTGCCACTTCAGCGGGTCAGCCAGACTCCCTCTCCCCTTGTCCTCCAGCACACTTAGCACCTGGCTTTTAGCCTCGTGGTTGAAGGATGGCTGCTGTGCCTCCAGGCATCTAATCCATCTTCTAGGAAGGGGGAGAGGGCTGGGGTGAAGTCAGCAGTCCGAGGTAAAGGGCTGACGAACACGCTAGCTGAGTCACTTCCCCCTCTCATGCCACTGGGCAGAACTGGGTCAACATGGCCACCACTAGCTCCAAAGGATCCTAGGAAGTATTTTACCTGGGTACAAGGCTACCCCCCACCCCAGTCGGGCTCCTGCTGGTAGAAAGAAGGGGAAAGGAGACCTTGGGTGGGTGTCCAGCACACTGTTCTCAGCAGAGCTCAGTACCGCGAGGGTGGGTGATGCGGCAGACCCCTGGTGAGGCCAGAACTGGAGCAGAGCCTGGCCCAGGACCACCCCCCACCAGTAGCCAGGGCTCCAGGAGAGGGCAGAGCCTGGGGCTGTGGGTCCTGAGGGCCTGCATGGCATGGGCAGGCCAGGGGTGGGTAGATTTTTTTTCCCTTCTCGGACAACGTGCCCTTCCCTCTCCTTTACACACGGGCCCCTGTGAGCCCACGTCCATAGCCCCTATTCTACAGACCGCTGCTCTCTTATCTCGAACACACCCTCCCTCGCCACAGGGTCTCCCTGACGCCCCGAGCATGGTACTAATGGGTGGGGGATGGAGACCGCCCCTCATCGCTGCTCCTTGAAGGTCCTCCCCCCTCCACTCTGCCAAAGAAGGGACGCAAAGCTGGGGAGCGGGGGTCGGGGCCAGCCTGCACTGGCTGAGGTCTCTCGGAGACGGGCCGTGCTAGGTCCCACCGATTCCCAAGGCTGGGACACACAAGCAAGGTGTTGTGCTGGCAAGGGGGTGAAGGCAGTGACGGAGAGAGAGGAACCCCAAATTAATACTTCAATGGACGACGCTGCTGGGCACGGGAGCTGCCAGGATCTGACAGCTGTGGGAAGGACGGCTCTTGGTGCCGTTAGCTCAGGCTGAGCCATTTATGACAGGGCATTAGGCGCTCGCCCTCATCACGGGCCTCCAGGTGCCTTCCTGCCCATGCTTGTTGTTGTTGTGCTTCATTCTCCAGAAAGTTCCAGCACACCTGCCATTCAGGAGACATCACGGGCACGAGGGCTTGCATTTGCAGTGGTCTCAGAGACTGTGAAACCTGGAGTTGGTGGCCCAGGAGGGAAGACCCCAGAGTGGAGAGAGATGAGAAGACAGGACACTGGACGGGGCCTTCTGGGGAGAGGAACTGTGTTAGTGGGCTGGGGCCACCATGATAAGCACCACAGACTGGGCGGCTTGAACAACCGAAATTTATTTCCCCACAGTCCTGGAGGCTACAAGTCCAAGATCAAGCTGGCAGGGGTGGTTGCTTCGGAGGCTTCTCCTCAGCTTGTAGCTATTCATCTTCTCCCTGCGTCCCCACATGATTTTCCGTCTATGGGTGTCTGCGTCCCAGTCTCCTCTTCTCGTAAGGACTCCAGTCATAATGCATTAGGGCCCGCCCTCATTTGAACATAATTACCTCTTTAAAGATCCTGCCTCCATAGACAGTCACATTCCGAGGCACTGGGGGTTAGAACTTCAACATGAAACTGGGGGGGACACAGGTCAGCCCACAAGAAAAACCATGCTGGGAACATCTGATGTGGGTGGGGATGGGCGCTGCATGGGAAAGTGGTGGGCGCCACCGAAGAGGCTGCCCAGCTCCCCAGCCCCCACTTCTGCCACCACCACCGGGCTGGCCATCTCCTCCCACCTCCCCGCCCACAACTTGCCCGGTTCCACACTGTTCCTTACCTCTCAAACCAGCCCCAGCGCCTTCTAAGGCAAGATTAGCTTTTCAAACAACTTCTAAGGCTTGATGACAGCGCCTGATCTTTGCTTGTGGTGACAACTGGGGGAACTTCAGGCAAGGTCAGGAAGGAGGCTGGCACAGGGTACAGTGGGTGAAGATAGGGTTTTCTGGTTGCCCCTCCCCCAATGCTGCAGGAAGGTGCCTGTTCAGGCCTCTGCCCGGGTTGGGTTTGCCCTGCCTGCTGGCCCGGGCAGCGTTCTGACCGCCACGGGCCACACCGCCAGAGCCTGCAGATGGAGAAGGGGAATGAGGAAGCAAAAGAGGAAGCAGTATCAAGAAGGAGAGGGGGAAGGACAGGGGCTCCCCCTTCCCTCTTGCCTGGCCCTGCAGGACTGGAGGGCCCACAGGGGAGACCACATCCCTGCTGGGAGCTACCCCTTGCCCAGCCTAGCCCCAGGTGACCTGTTCTGCTGGCGGTGACCCGGGGCAAAGCATGCTCTTCCTGCACACACTCATGCTTTCTGAAATTCGAGGAGGCCAGGGGCGTGCGAGGGGGGTGGAGGGGGGTCCTGCACAGCCCAGGCCCAGCTGGTCGGGCTAATTTTAGGTTTTTCTCCAGCCTGCCCGAGGCCCACTAATCTCCATCCGCTCAGAGAATGCACGTTGATCAGATGGTGCCTTCTCTCCCGGTGTCCCCCACACCTACCCTGCAAGAAAGGCCCCTCCTCTATCTCCTTTCAAGCCCTCTTTCTTTTACCTGCCCTTGTTCCACCCCTCCAAACAAAGCTGCCGTGACCACCACCTCCCCCTGGAGGGAGCTCTCCTCCCCCAGCGCCTGGGGCATCTGCGGACTGAAGGCATGGTGAAGCCCTTGTGTTCCCAGCGCTGGCTCCGTACTGCGCCCAAAATAAGCACTAGGTAAGTATGGTTGGAATGAATGAATGAAGGAATGAATGATCACTTTATGACACAGTGGCATCGGGCGCCTCACAGAGGTTAGGTCCAAAGTTAGCAAATAAGGTCTAAAGAGCTCACAGTTTAAATCACCCTTGAAACTCCATCTGGAAGGCGTAAATCTCTCAGTAAGTCCAGTGGGACTATATTTCCTCTGCAAGACCTGTCTCCTCAGATACCTACCCCCCTGCAAAACCTAAGGAGAGGAACCTAGTCCGTCCCCCTCCTCCCCGCGGACTCCCAGATGTCTGCCCTAGACACGGGGCTGACAGGGGCTTTGCAGGGATTCTCAGGGTTTATCCAACATGCCCCCCCAAAAAACCCACATCTAGAAATCCTAAAAATAAGAGGCTCTCCATCCTCTCTCATTCTCCTCCAGGGGCTGCTCCTGTGTTGCCATGGCAGCCAGGCCAGGGTCTGGAAGCTCCTCGGAAGGTCCAACAGGCTGAGGATGAAGCCAGTGAGAGGCATGGAGGTGGCCCCAGCGGACAGCTGAAACTGGACGCCTGGAGTGAAAGCCAGTGCGCCCAAGTCTTAAAGAGCCCTGAAGTGTAGGGGAAACGCTCTCCAGCTTCGGGCATGAAGAGGGAAGGGCCCTGGGCTAGAGCCCAAAACTACCCACCAGGAGGGGACAGTTGCCCCTCTGACCTCATCTTTCCCCCAGACTCCCCTGGGCTTTCGCCACCTTTTTATTTGACCATTTCCAAATAGAGAGAAAAACGGAAGGAAGATACAACCGCTCATGAAGCCTCCGTCTAGATGCGACAGTTGCTCCTCTTTTGCCCGAGTCCCCATCTACCTGTCTGCATTTGAAACATTCGACAATGAGCTCCAGACATGGAGACACAGCTGCCTTAATTGCTTTAGCGGCATCTCCAAAGAATTGTCCATTCTCCTGCATAACCGCAAAACCAAGTGCAATGGGTATTTGACTTAAAACAACAACTTGAGGCGCCTGGGTGGCACAGTTGGTTAAGCATCCGAATCCTCGTTTCAGCTCAGGTAGTGATCTCAGGGTCCTGACCTCAGGGTCGTGAGATCAAGCCCCGAGTCGGCTCCGCACTCAGCACGGAGTCTACTTAAGATTCTCTCTCCTTCTCCCTCTGCCCCTCCCCCCATATACGCACGCATGCTCTCATGCTCTCTCTCAAATAAATAAATACATCTTTAAAAAAAACAACTCGTAACTAATATTTTTTTCTAAGTAAAGAAGCTTTGCATGACTAGAAAAATAAGGGAGGGTCAGTGATTATAGAGTAAAATCATACCAACCCAAGCCTGGATATGTCCTCAAAAACTTCTAAATTGGGTTTTCACCACAGAAGAACAAGTAAGCCTTTCAGCTCTGCCAAACATCTATCCAGGAAGCCTCTAGGTATATATTTAACAGCAAGCCTGCAAGTCATATATTTATACTTCCCAAAATAATGTTTTGTGAAACTGGGGCTGTTCTACAAATGTATGCCGATCCCATAGTAGGTGCTTAATAAGTCCAAGTGCAAACCACCTTGGGGTGGTAGCAAATCTTCTGAGCCCACCACCTGGGTCTGCTGGGGGCTGGCTCAGCCTCAGTCAGCCCCAACCCAGCCTCGCAAGAACGGCCTCTATTTACCCAAAGAGGATCCTTTTGGTCCCACTGGACATCAACTCTAGCGGCTCTGAGACCTCCTTAGTCACCCAGTCCTCTCTTTTCTTCTTATTTAATCCCTAATTTCTCTGTGGCCAGTATCACAAGTTAGCTCTTATTTGTCCTCTCTTTTCTCACCATTGGTTAGTCTTATTTCCCCAAGCAGAGCCTAATGCCCTCTCCTCTTTCCGCTGCAGCTCAGAGCTCTTTAGCCAGAATTGGTTATGGACTCCAGGCAGGTAAAGATCAAAGTCACCAGAGTCCCTGACTCCTGGCATGCCAGGGACTGCGCTTAACCCCTTCCAAATACAATCTTATTTAATCCTCACGAAACCCTATGAAACCCTGCGTCTGAGTCCTAGTATAATCCGCAATGTATAGATAAGGAAATTGAGGCTCAGAGAGATGGACAAAAGTCACACAACCAGTGAGTAGCAGAGGCAGATTCTGAACCGGCTGCTCAGGAGCCAAGTCCCAGACTTTTAGCCACTAGGTGCCAGAGATAGGATGTAGGGCAAAGGGGACCGTGTGGGTTCCCATGCAGACGGGTCAGGGTAGGGGTGAGGGAGCCGACCACTGAGGCTCGGGTGGATGGAGCTGCTGTGTCCCCATTGTTATGGTACTCTGTTCCGAGTGGGAGTCTTGCATCCTACAGGGGAGTCCGACAGAGCAAGGGACTCAGTATCCTCTGTGAGCCTTCTCTCCATAAATACTCAGTAAACACAAGCAGGTATGAAGAAATGCAACTTTATCATCTCCCAAGCAAACGTCCAGATGGCAGAGTGCAGGGGAGTGCTTGACCCACCCATTTGCGTCCCCTTGACAACTGCAGGGAGTGTGTTGTGTCCTGAGATGCTGGCATCGTGTCCTGGGGGGAACAGCAGCACACACATGCGCAGTAGATGACCACAGGTAGCTACCCCACATTCTTCTGCAATACGCAGAACAGCTGTGTGGGCTACAAGGGAGGCCAGAAAGGGAGCAGAGACCGTAGCACTTGGGATGAGAGAAAAAAAGGCTGCCCCAACAGATTCCATCATTTGTTCGACTCATTCAGGGTTCAGAAAATATGAAGACGGAAACCAAGAGAAGATCTCAGTTCTTTTCCTCAAAGAGCCAAACAAAAGCTTTTGTTTTTCTTTTGCACAAGAACTTTGTATTTGTATGTGAGGAATGGATGAGTAGTAAAGTATATGATTAGTTTAAAAAATATGAATGAGAACTTGAACTTTCACCTTAGTCTGTGCTCCATCTGCAGGGGGACATTTTAGGATTTGTTTCAAAAGTTAAATTAAGAAAAACATCTAAGTGCCATTCAACTTCCATGGAGGAAAAAAACAGCCTCACAAGTCAAGCTATTGCCTTGAGAAAGATGTTCTAAATTACTTGATCTCCCCTTGCCCTACCTCCAACTTAGCTTTTAACAAAATGTGTTTTCTGCATCCTGTGTAGACGTGAGGGAAGAGAGGGCCCCTCCAGCTCAGGAAGAAGCAAGTAGCCTAAGCAGAGCTTAGGGGAGGGGGATACAAAGCAACTCAATGTACGTCCCAATCGGTGAGAGGTGGATGGGATATAAACAAGAGCAAGGTGAGGGGAGAGGAGAACCCTTCTCCTCCAGCCCTACCGGGCCCCCGCTCCCTACCTCCTGCTCAGGTCTCGGGGGGCCGGGGGGGGTGCTGCACCAGCCTGGGATGCAGCTACATCTGTGTCAACCTGAGGGTCCGGCAAAGCTCACCTCACATTTGAGCTCTGCCAAGCCACACTTGGATCCTGGGGACATGCGCTGGGCTTTGAAGGAGCCTTAGTCTAAATGGGGAGCTTCCCAGAGGGGGTCAACATAGCAAGGGAGTCAGGGCACGAGCGAACTGCTAGTGGAACCAAGTGCAAGCTCCAGGCTGACCACAGAGGGGCCCTCTGTCCAGTGGGAGCTAGGTAGGACACGTCAGAGGTGTGATGCCGCTGGGAGCACTGTGGGGCCACGGAATGGTCTCTGAGGACGCGGCAGCCAGTGTTCAAGGTCATCGCTCCTTGCTCTGCAGAGCTGGCCTGGGGACAGGTGGGCATACTTGCATAAGGGCCACGGAGCCTCCCAGAACAAAAGCAACCCAGACCCTGGCCCCAGGGCTTTTGACCTTCGGTATCACAAGAGCACATCTGATGGACTGAGGCGGTCCCAAATGAGGATCGGTGCAGGCAGGACCTCAGAGGGAAACTCACCATGAGGACAGGTGGTGATGGGTCTCAGGGCCCAGGTTCAACACAAGGGGTTAGTGACCCCGGTTCCCCCTGGAGTGGCCTTCAAAGACTGTGGCTGAGCACGAGACTGTAAACTGACCATTCAGGAAGCCCAGGGCGGGGCTTTTCTGCCATCTGAGCTAAAAGTGGAGCACGGGCATCATCCCAAGCAAGAACAAGGAGGCCTTCTTCGGCACCAGGCCTTTTCCCAGCAGTAACTCCCTTGTGGCAGGGCCAGGAGCGGCGGCAGCCAAAAGGAGTTGGATTGAAGTCTCCATCCACGTACTGTCCCCCCCGACACTGGGAATCCTGTGCCATGCTGAGTGCTCGTCTCCAGGTCCCGGCCCCTTCTGTCCCTCTGCTGTCCAAGATCCTGAGCCTCTCTCCTGCTACAGACTGAATCCCAAAGTGCCCACAGCTCTGTGGTCCAGTGTGATTGACTGCAGAGGGGCTGGTTATCCAGCTACTGGGAGAGGCCACCACATGCCAACAGCCCCCCATCCCTGAGTCCCAACACAGGAGTGAGCACCTGTGTGTCACCCAGCCCTACCCGCCCCAAAGAGGGACACCTGTAACTTCAGCTCTTCTTTCCCCCGAGCAGAATCTGCCAGCCTGGGCCCTTGCCCACAGCCACTGCAGTCCCACCCACATCCAGAAGCCTTCCCACACTGAAGGCAGGGGGGCCAACAATTCACCAGGCTGTTCCTTCCTTCTGTCCTTTGCCTGCGATGCCCTCTTTCCTCTTCCTACCCAGATTCGCCTGGCAAATGCTTAGAGATGCAGCTTAGACACACTGGCTGCCGAAAGTCATCTCCGAACCCCTAGAATGGATTCCACTTCTCCAGTACCCTACACAGACCTTGCTCCTAGTGTTTCATTCATTCCTCTAACGAATACTTAAGCACCTACTATACACCTGTCCTAGGTCCTGGGGATGCAGCAGTGAACAAAAGAACCAAAAAAAAAAAAAAAAAAAAAAAAAAAAATCCCTGCCCTTATGGAAGCTACACTCTAAAGTGTGTGGGAGTAAGTAAACTACATGGCATGTCAGATGGGAAGTTCTGTAAAGATAAGCAAAGCAGCAAAGGGGATGAGGCATGGAGAGGTCAGTTATGTATGTGTCTCAATCACTGCATGGTCCCAGCGGATAGGCATTTGATTGTGTTTCCCTTCTGCCTGGCCAGGCACTCTACTGAGTGGTCCTCTCCACCAGGGTTGCCTATCTGAGCTGCGGCCCAGAAGGCTGTGGAAGGAAATGATACCCATTTCTAGGTATAACTGATTCAAAAAATAAACCATGAAAAAAGAAACTTCTAGACAACAGCATTAAAGCTGGCTTCTTTTCCCCATGTCCAGAGCCAGCATCTCCAAGTGGGTTATGGTTCTTATGAAGTTATCTGGGCAGGGCTGTCTGCTAGTATCTGGCTGTTAATGCTGCATTACGATTCATAGGTTTGTTGAAAATCAGAATTTTGATCGATTCTTTGCCTGAAGCCCTCCTCTTTAAGGGCTCACAGAAATGACATTGGCTCAGTCCCCAGAATTGGTTTCAAGAAAGCCTTGAGTTGGCAGATGTTCCTTGGGTGGTCCTGGGATCCTGTGGGAGCCATTTACCCCTTGAGAGCCCTGAGATCCCTAGGTGTCTAAACCTGTGTTTCCCCTTACCCAGATCACCCAACCAGTCTCCAAGGAGTGAGGGCCCAAGAAAGTCAAAGCAGGGCTCCCACAGATAGGCAGCCTGTGTTTCAGGAGGCGCCTCTCCAACCCCTATCCCCAATTTTCCCATGGGCCATCCCTGACCCAAGGTGGCCTAATCACTTTCTCCTAGGGATGTGGAAGTGAGTCCCAGTGCCCAGAGGTGCTGCTGCTTTTTTGGAAGCTGTCTCGGGGCAGCGCAGCTGGGAAGAGACATAGAGTGTGTGTCAGCACCACATGTAAGGCAAAACTCCACAAGCTATCAAGGGGACCGTGGAACAAGTGTGCAGAGGGGTGCGGGCTGTGAGGGAGAGACAGAGAAAGAGAGATGGAGAGGTGGAGAGAGACAGAGAGAGGGAGACCGAGGGAGGCTGGGTCTGATCATCCGACACCATGTGCTGTGATATGTGAGCAGTAGAGACATGCCCAGAAGAGAGGCACGTGGCTCTGCCTGAGGACACCAGGCAGGTAAAGCTTCCTGCCAAAGAGGCGATGCCTAGGGGGAGCACTGAGGATGAGTAAGCATGAGGCAGGGAGGAAAGAAGCAGAAAAGGGAGTTTCAGGCTACGTGTATCAAAATTCAGAGGTATGAGGCATCATGGCGTGTATTGGGAAGCCCAGTGAGTCTGGAATGATTATTAAGACTGAAGAAAGAGCAGGGCACATATGTCATCCTGAGGAACTTGGCCTTGGTGGCCAGCCATGTGGCAATGTTCATGGGGCAGCTAGAGATGTAATCCGTAGGTGATCGAATGATTTATTAAACCTTAGAAGCAATATGAGCGCTGAAGATAGATATCAAGACACTGGCAGCAAAGAGGTCATAGAAATTCTTTTTTTAAAAAAGATTTTATTTATTTATTTGCCAGAGAGAGCGAGCACAAGCAGGGGGAGTGGCAGGCAGAGGGAGAAGCAGGCTCCCCGCTGAGCAAGGAGTCCGATGCGGGACTCAATCCCAGGACCCTGGGATCATGACCTGAGCCAAAGGCAGACACCCAACCAACTGAGCCACCCAGGCATCCTGAGGTCATAGAAATTCTAACATGGATGAGAAATGCGGCGGAGTGTGGGGAAAAACAGCACTACGCTGAGCACAGGATCCTGAGGAGCAAGACTTGGGTCTCAAGATCCTGAGCCTCCATCAAGGACTCTCAGAAGAACCGGTTAATGAGTAGAAGGAGTGCTAGGTGACAAAGAGGCTATGTTGGAAGCCAAGGAAGTGGGAAGTCCCAAGAATGAGATCGTGGTCACCAGGTCGAATCAACAAAGCAGTCCAGGAAGATAAGGAATGACATGTATTCAGTGGCCCTGATCATCTGGAACTCACTGGGGACTTCTGGAAACAGTTGTAGAAGCAGAGTGCCGGGATGGGGAGCAATGAGTGGTGGGGGCCTTCCACCCAGTGAAGATGGCTCTTTCACTAAACTCGGGGCAAAAGGAAAGGAAAGAGGGAGTACAAGGTCAAAGGAAGGTGCTTTGGGGGTGGGGGTGGAGGAAAGTTTGAGCATGTTTCCAGGTGGTGGGTAAGCTGGGAGAGGTTGAAGGCATCACAGGGCGATAGGAGTGAATGGAGCAAGTCCTGGAGGCAGCAGAGGGAACAGGATCGAGTGGAGGGGCTGGACTTGACCCTGAGGAGGGATGCCTAATCCCCAGAGACAAAAGTGGGTGGGAGGGTGTGTGTGAAACTCAAGGGAAAGCAGGATGGCCAAGCAAGGGAAAGCAAGATGACCAAACACAAGGGAAAGCTGGATGACTTCATCCAGTGTGAACACTGGAGAGAAATATTATGAAGAGCTTACCTGAGAATGCTGACCCTTCCCACGGGGAGTCCAAAATAATCTTCCAATTCCAAATCAATGGCATCCTTTCACCATCACCCTGGGAATAAGGAAGGATCAGAGTTCGGCTTAGAAAATGGGCAGTTTGTATCAGGCATTTCAGGCATGGAGTAGTTCGAGGTGATAACAAGGTCCAGGATTCGGAAGGTGAAATGAAGCAGAGGTAAGAGTAGTTGGAATTGAGGAGATCAAAGAAATCTGAGGCTAGACTCCCAAATAGGTGTATCAGGTAGGAATGACATTCAACTGCAAGCAACAGAAAATGACTACAGTGGTTTACATGAACAAGGGGATATACAGAACACAAAGTCCAGAAATTGACGGATGGTAATGATAGTTCAATAACCTATTGATGACAGGGTGACCGCCATGATCTATTTCCTCATGGTTCAAAGATGGCTGCCCCTGCTCCAACCATCACATTTGCAGTCAAGGAGAGAAGGAGAAAAGGTGGTACCAGCCATAACAATAACAGGTGTTCCCAGTTATTAGGAAAGCAAAAGCATTTCCAGAAAACACTGCCTCACCCCCAGGAGATCCCTACCTAGCTCTCCTTGAGCTAATGGAGTCATGTGGTCTTCCCTGGATAAGAAACCAGAACTGGGAACGAGACTGCCATAATAGATTTACAACCTGAGGTTGGGCACACTGCTGCATGGAACTAGATTCAAGGAAGAAGCAGGGACTGGATATTGGTTAGGCAAGCATGCAACCCATGGCAACAGGTCTTGTCCTGCTCCAGAAGGTTAGGACTCAGGCCAGTGAGGGACGGGATGGGGAGGAGAGTAACAGGAAGGTGGTCAGAGGCCAGGGCTTCAGGGTCCTTGGACTCCAGGCCTAAGTTTACACTGGGCTCAAAGGGGAGCTCTTAGCAGGATTTTAAGCAGGTGCGTGACAGGTAGAGTTGCCCTCAGGGAGACAGAAGAGCCAGCCTTGGTCAGATGTAGCGGGGAGGCAGGGGGGACCATGGCACCAGTTCGGGTGGGAGCATGGCTGCCCAGCCTCCCATACTCCCTTGAGGCCTCTGGGCACCACAGACATGTGAACTGGGCAACCCAGGTGGATGCGTTAGACTGCTCTGTTCACAAGAGGAAGTCAAGGCCCTGTGGCACACCATGAGAGGTGGCTCAGGTCAGATCAGCCCTCCGCAGGCCTCGCTGTCCCATCCCTCCAGCCTCTTTCGCATGCCCTGTGGTCCTCACCATGGTCCTCTCATTTGATGCCAGGCCTCTTGCCCAGCTGCCCTGAGGCTCCTGTCACAGAATTCAGGTTCCATGCCTCAGCAATGCTGAGTAAGAGATTCCCAGGGTTCCTGCCCCCACCCCCTCCCCAGGCCCCCTGGTCCCACTAGATAAATAGACACAGCAACACAGAGGGATAAACCATGGGGAAGATACTGGCTGTGAGGGGCCAAGAAGGTTGGGAGGGCAAAGCTGACCCCATTTCGAACCTGGGTGACCCATCCTACAGGCCATGGCAGTCCAGGGGATTTCAATAACCTTTTGATGACAGGGTGTTCCCCATCATCCATTTCCTCATGGTTCAAAGATGGCAGTAGCATCCGAGTGTGTGGCCTGGATGTCAGGCTTTGTCTCAGATTGGCCTGACAGTGAGTAGATGAGTCCTTCATACTGAGCTCCCCCTGTCCCTTGGCCCTGTATCCATTTCATCAAATGTGTCCTACATCCTCTAGCCACAGGACCTTTGCACAAGCTGTCAGTCTGCCTGGAATGCTCCTCCCCACACTGTTTTCCAAGTTAACCTCCACTCTTCCTTTTGACCCTGGCCTAAATATCACTTCCCTAAGAAGGCCTCTCCTGACCCTTTGCCTGATCAGTTCTTTCCCTGGTTTCCCTCATAGGAACATGTGATTCTATATCGGTTAAGGTGATCACCATCAGCTACTCAGTCAAACCTGAGGTCTCCGTGAGCAAACACAGCAGAGGTTGATTTCCCCCAACTGTAAAGTTCAATGTGGGGTGGGTAGCTCTCCTCCATCCTGTAGCTACACCATTTGGAACGCATGGTGCCCAAGGTCATCAAAGCAGAGCAGAGTGTTGAAAGAGACAGACCAGCTCTCCAAGTCTTTCTGTGGAGGCCCCACACAACACCCCAGTTCAAGGTCTTTGACCAGAATTAATCATATGGCCCCAATCTAAACTGTAAAGGGGCCTAGGGGAATGCACAGAATGTTTGGGGAGCTCTGTCTCTGCACAGCTTTTCCTGAGAACCTTTTATTGCAGTTGTCATTTTACATCTATCTGCAAGTTTCTTAGATGACATCTGTGTCTCTTGCTAGGCTGTGAACCCCAGAAAGGCAGGAATTGTGTGTGTATTGGCTTATAGTCGGTCTTCAGCGTACTTGCACATAGTAGCTGTTCACTAAATAGGAACAAACCGAACAATCAATCAATCAGTCAATCAATGGAACAAATCGGCAGTGGGCGCGGCAGTTGGGAGTTCACCTCTGGAGACACAGAGTATCAGCTCAGAGGAGTGAAGTTGAGTTAGGGATCAGAGAAGCAGCTCATTTTGACAGAGAAGAGCAAGAAGATCTGATAAGGAGAGGCATGAGCGGATTATCCCAATATCTTCTAGCTCCCTAAATCCGATCCTGCTAGTCTACTGGCTGTGCTGTGGCCCCTGGCTGCCTGAGACGAGGAGTAGAGAAGCAAGGAGCTGTGGGAGAGAGGGGAAGGTCGAGTAGCCTTCACCAACACCCACTCCTTCCCCTCCAACCCACCAAGAATCATCTAGCAGCAGCAGAAGGGGTAGTCTCTATAATTAGGCATTGTGCAGAGGGGAAGCAGTCGCAAAAAAGCAGTTTTAGCTCAGTTAGCAGTCTGGCTAACTTAAAGGGGAGGCTCTGTTTTCCAGGACAGATGGCTTAGAAACTGGCTGCTGACTACTGGCAGGCAGGGCAGAAGAAACCGCTCCGGAAAACAAAGCCTTCAAACCTCCCAAGAGCAGCGGACTATAGAACAATCTAAACTCAGCTCTGCCTCTTATCAGCTCTGTGGTTCTGGCCACATTACCCAACTTCTCTGTAAAATTCTTTGTCATCAATTCTAACATACACTTTTTTTTTCTTCACATTTTAACATCTCTGATATAAGGATGCAATTTGCAATCAGGGACAGGTTACAATATAGTTGATTGTGTTTTTTTTTTTTAATGTTACATGAAGTAATGGTGAGTCTTAGAACCAAGGTGTGCTGGATTTGATGAAATACGGTATTTCCCTTTTTTTTTTTTTTTTTTTTGGATCAGCAATCATGTAGGTAAAGCCTCTGGCACGAGACCGAACATAATAGAGACTCAAGGAAAAAAAATGCTATTTTAACCCTATTACTTCAAGATATTTAAAAAAACATCTTCAGAGTCTCTGTCAATTGACTCCTAGACTCAGACTCGGTATAGGCCTTAGGAGGTGTCCTTGCAAGACTTGGCTGATGTGCTCTGGCTTTGCAGGGGGGGACTGGAATTAAAACCTAGAAGACTGGGGGAGGGGAAAGGCAGAGGGACTTTAGCAAGAGGAAAAATGAAAGATGAACTATTAATTGATCACCTCATTGGAACCTTACGAAAACAATTGAAATGTAGGAGATGCTGGTTCCAAGCCTGGGAAAGGCAAATGATGAAGCCTAAGGACTGATTCAGCAAGGAGCAAAGAACATCCAGAACAAATCATCCTTAGCCTCAGAGAACCAGACCTGAAAGAACCAAGAAACCATGAACTTTGGTTATTATAAAGTTGTAAGTTGAAAACACACAACTTTTTTTCTTTTTTCCTTTTAATTGAAAAGATAGAGACCGTTGCTTGATGCAAAGCTCCCCATTGATTTTTAAAGAAATGGAAGAACACTCATAGGTACCTGGCAGTAGATCTGGAAAGAATGCCTGATTTTACCTCCGGCTCAGAATCCACCTGCTTCCCCCACGTATTGCCCATCACCCGCCCCAACACACATAAGTGATTTGCTCAACTTGGATTGTATCAATTTTGTTAAAATTTTGTTAGTGTATGAATATCTGGGTGTTTGTACTTGAGTTTGTACTTGAGTTTGAATGTTTAGATTGGCTTTTGAAATGTTTTTTGTAAAAGGATTTGATTACTTAATGGAGTAGGGTAATATTTACAGTAAGATCAAGGTTTGCTCTGTATTGATCTGGAAAAGTTCTGTAGGATGTCAAGTGTTTATGGTTTTGCAGGTCCCAGTTATAAGAATCAGGGAAGGACATTAAAATATCCCAAGATAAATAAGCTTACCAAGAAATTTGTGTAAGTAGTGACTCAGGATGTTCATCATTGGGGGGAGAACTATTAATGAATTATTCTAGGGGTAGAATCGCCAATTGTTATGTTAGCTTGATGGCTGAATAGAGCTCATTTGAAAATACTCGGTTTGTATATAACTCACCATACGATTATTAAGTGTGGCCAATTCTGCTCAAGGAAAGTATAAAGTTGTATGACAGAATTATATTCAGAAAATAGAGATCATACAAAAATGCAGAACTGAGTTTTTGATCATAAGATAGCTTGGCAAGTAACAACATGTTTATAAATAATGTCTATGAGGTAATCTGTCCTTTAATTTAATCAAGATGCCTTTTCTTTAGAGATAATTTTTGTCAAAACAGTCAGGGATGGAACTTACATTTGCAATGCTGAGATGGAAACTGGGCTGTTTTAATGTAATCTTAATTGAAAACACTCCATAGTGTTAGGGTTAATTTGCTTGGTAATTTTGATGGGGGCACACAACGATTATCAGCGAACTCAATGGGATTTTATGTTTTTAGCGGTATCTCGTCTACCCATAACCTGGCCTGTGTTCTGGGGTGGTTTGTAGTGAAATCACCATAAAATGGGGCTGGCCAACTGGACCCTTGGGAACAACCCAGGCTTATAAACAGACAATAGACACTTAACGAAGATGTTACACTGTTGATACTTTATCTTTTTTGAAAGTAATTTTTATCTCTTAATTTGAAACTTGTTTACAGCTTAGTCTGTACCTATCCCTCTGCTGGTTCTAGAAATGGCTGGAAATGGATTTGCACGATGCTGGGGGTGGCTGGGAGAGTGTGCAGCGAGTTTGGAACTGGTATAGCTGGATGCACCGGGGTGTGCAGAAGCTGCACCGAGACTGTGACTAGGTACAGGGATCCTCAGCCTGGAAGAAATCAAGCTTCCGTTTGATAAATTTGATCTGGGCCATCTCCAGCACATTTTATGTACCTTATGTACTGTTCCTCAGACACTGTGGCAGTATAAATAACATCTTCTGCATGATCCTAAAATAGCTGGAGATATTGCAGTTCCTTCTTGAGGGTCCTGCTGGCAAGTGGAGGCCAAGTGCCAAGTCCATCAGCTGCATCCTAGCTGCACCAACCCGGGCATTGCCATGGAGTGCTGTCACCCAGACTATGCCTGGACTGGGAAGGGCCTGTCTTCTGCACCATTCTAGGTCTGAACAATCCTTTCTGGAAGGAGTGGGACTACCCCACAGTGGCTGGCAGCTTCCCCGGGCCCTCTTCCATTCTGTAGCAGAATCTTGAGAAGGCTGAACTCCAGCCAAGGCTGCTGCTTGAGTGTCGGCCTGAATGGTCCTGATCTCTGGATCCTTCTTCTTCCAGAAGGTAAGCCACTGCTCATACTGGCGATGGTCACTGATCACCCTTCCGTGGGAGGTCAGGGATGCTTCTACTGGCTGGGGCTTGTCCCACCTGGCACCCTCAACTCTTTTTTTTTTTTTTTTTTTTTTTTGGTAGGGAATGAACTGGGCAGAAGACAATGGGTTAATAGAGCTCAGCATCTTCCTGCCTTCCTGACCAGCCCAGCAGGCACTGGGCTGGGGTGGGCCAGTGGTTTCCTATGTAGGCAGTAAAGCCTGCCTCCTGCTATACCTCCCTCACAGGTACACACATTCACGCTTATTCTCACACATGCTCATTCACCTGTGTGCATTTCACACTCACACATCCTCACCACCAAATGGGCAAACCATCCAAGGGAACGACGCATGGCACATTCCTCAGCTTGATAGATGCTCCTTTGCATCTATCCCTTGCCAGCCCCCGAGGATGATATCATTCACCAGGAATTAAGACCCAACCCTCCACCTTAAAACCCTGGGCAGAGAGGATCTGGCTACCTACAGGATTGCAGCTAATTATCATCTTTGTCATGACAGATTGCAGGGTGTCAGGAGCCTTCTGAACTCTAGTCCACAGCAGTATGGACAGGCAGACAGCACCGAGGAGTCCCTGCTACTGGGGTGCCCCACTGCCACCAAGAGTGTGCCCACGAGCTCCTCAACTGCCACAGCCCCTGCTGGAAACCCCACCGAACTGCAAACCCTTGGCTGGTGTCCCCTCCCCCAAATATATATTCAAAATATTTGAGGTTAACTTGACCAGGTTTTTATAATCAAATAGCAACCCTTATCACACCAGGGATAATAAAAATTATCTGTTTACTATAGGTATCCCAAAACTCACTTTTCCATTACCACCTTGTCAACAGACCTCCTCAAAATGAAAGGAATATTATTTGGACCCCAAAGTGAGCAAAAATTCCTCAGGAAACCATGGACTTGCTCTCTTCTGCCCTCATCCAAGACTGTCCTAACTCAGCCCACCCATGTCTACCTGACGTAAAAGCCTCCCAACCATGTATATGGGGCCACCATGTTGCTAGGGAACTTCTGCTCTTATGCCTACTTTTCATAGACTCCAGTTCTGTGTGAAGCCAATCCACGTCCTGGGGCTTTATAGCTTGGAGAGACAAACTCAATGGAAACAGGCATTGGTGGGCCTTGAAGGCTGACCATTGTGGCTTGAAACAACTCTAAGAGACAGGCAAACTCAGCCCTGGCCACTTGGAGTGGGCACTTGACCTTCAGTGATTGGCATTTTCAAACAACTAGCCTAGCTAGGTAACCACTCGACGAAAACCTTGCCATACCATCCCAAACCACAGGAGCCAGCTGAGGATTCTCTAACCTGAGAAAGATCCTCTATTCTGAAAAAAATTGTAGCTGAGCATCCTTAGAACCACCAGCATGATCAGACACTAGCAACAGACTGTTGCATTCAGCAGCCCCTGGACCAGGTCCTGCACCATTCTGTAGGGACTTCCAGGGTGCAGAGGATAGGGGAGGCCTATTCTGCCATGGCGACCCCTCCAGCATGTTGCCCGGGGGAAAGCCAGAGCACAGGTATGGATTGCTGCCAGGATGCCAACCCAAAAGGACCCAATGTCAGGTCTTCCAGCAGAACATGCTTCAAAGTCAAAGTCAAGGGGAGGCTCAGGAAGACCCTGAAGCCTTCTTTATCCATCTCAGATGCCAGAGGCCCCTGAAAAACTGGACTCTGTGATGGTCTTGGCCTCTTGAATTGCTGGTGTTATGGATGGCATCATCAAGATGATGAGCATGATCTCCTGGACCAGAGTCCTGCTTCCAGCTGTCATAGCCCTACTCATCAAGGTCGGGTTCCAATCCACTGGGCCTCAGTTGGCACCCCAATTCTGAAGGCATAGTTAAAAGCTTAATATGTGCCCAATCCATTTCTCTGTCCCTCGCTTTTGTTAAAAAAACGTGAGCCGGACGCCACAGAGGTCCTACCATTGCTATACACAGGGCTGGTTTTCAGCCAGAATCCATTCTGCTCAGCAGGTGCTTGTGTAGTTCTAGTTGTTAAATGTCTTTAATATGACCACTGGCTACACATCAGTCAAGCATGACCTATTCTCTTCCCCTGCCTCTGATGAGTTTTCTGACTTTGCCAGTCTTTATATGACCCAGCACTGTGAAATGCCTCCTCAGTCCCAGGCACCACACCCCGCCCAAGGACAGCACAGAGAATGTGCCAGGGCCCTGAGAATTCTTGGGGGCTCCCTGTTTATCACTGGCCCCAGGGACCTTGCTCCAGACATGCTCGCTTCACTCAGGGGAATCAGATATCTACCACATCAGATGTCTAGAGCCACGGATGTCTAGAGCCTTCAGGCTATAAGAGAGATCATTCCAGAATGATGGCATCATCTGGACTTCTCACCCTTCTCTGCGACATGCCCCTGCTGAAGTTGGGAAGGCACTTTCTGATTGCTGTAAAGTTGCAGAGGCGGCGGATCCTGTCACATGTTGCCTTCAAACACCGCTGACTATGTACATTCTACCCAGGGAAGTGAAGCCTTCCCTGCCTGCCCCCATTCCCCCAACAAGAAGAGGAATGAGATGGGGCGCCTGGGTGGCTCAGTTGTTAAGCGTCTGCCTTCGGCTCAGGTCCTGATCCGGGATCGAGCCCCGCATCAGGCTCCCTGCTCCGCGGGAAGCCTGCTTCTCCCTCTCCCACTCCCCCTGCTTGTGTTCCCTCTCTCGCTGTCTCTCTCTGTCAAATAAATAAATAAAAAATCTTTAAAAAAAAAAAAAAAGAAGAGGAATGAGAGTGGTCAGGTTGGCTAAAGGCTTTTATTTTATTCTTATTTTTTTATTTTTTTGGCCAGTCTTATCCCCAGGACTTTCCCTCTTTGGGGCCTCCACTCCCCCCAGCTTATAGAGCTGCCCCCTGGCATTTCTGACTTTCGGGCTCACCCTTGGCCTTCATATTGGCCACTCTGACAGCTCCCCAGACCTGAGCGGCACCTGCGCTCTGCCCGCCACCTGGCTGGGCTGGAACCTCAGCTGCCTCAATATCATTTCCTCTTTCCTTTAAAGGCATAACGGGGTGTGTCTACCCCTGGCTCAGCCCAGGAGCATGTCAGACTGATTTCTTTCTGTCCCCGTTCCACAACTCCACCAGGACCCAAGGTATCTGGGGCCCCATGTCCTTCTCTCAGTTCACTCATGTCTGAGCTGTTGAAAGGGTGGTTGCCCACAGGGTGAAGTCGCGGGGGCGCTGAACAGAGCCTCAGGGCACGGGTGGTGTTGCCTCAGCTGGACAGTCAGGGGTGATGCACCGGCCACCACCGGAGGGAGGTCCTCTCTGGAGCTGCGACAGGCAAAATTCACCTGGTAATTAAGAAGAGACTTTTACTCTGGCTATTGCGGTAAAAAGCACGTTAGTGAGGAACATCTCAAAGAAAAGGAAGGGAGCCTGGAATTTTATAGAGGCAGGTAAACAAGGGGGTCATTTTGGAGTCGTATGGGAGTCACAAGAAAGGATGGAAATGAGACTTCTCTTGGAAACACTCAGGGCAGTGTGGTCCTTTGTGGTTAGCTGATTTTCTATTTCCAAAACACAGAAGAGGGGGTAATTTTTTAAGCATCATGGTTGAGGCTGCACAGGGCTCAGATGAAGTTCAACATGGTCAGAACCACCTTTTATTCAAGATGAAGGTCATTTGTCCCCGAATAACTCAGAGGTAGTCATACACCTCCTGAGTGGGATAAAGCAAGGCCTAAGAAATAGTCCCTCCAGGATTCTTGCTGGTGTCGTTCCTGCAAAATTGGTGAGCCATCTCTTGAGAGGTGGGGCAAAGGTCAGTGGTTTTAAGGTCTGAAAGATCAGGCATCTTAAAAGAGGGATGCTCCAAGTAGAGAAATAATGCCATAGAAGTTGTATTGGAGTAAGGAACCAGGAGTTGAACCTTGAGAATTAACCAGTCCAGTGGATTCCAGAGGTCCACAGAAGAAAAACCAGCATTATCACTGAGCTGCCTGATGCTAAGATGGCCATGCTTTTGGTGGTGTTGTCCATAGTCTTCAAAAGCATGTGTGACCAAGCGTTTTGTCCGACTTCCAGGGAGAATTCCAGCCCATGCATGGTCTGCTGCGGTGCTGGGTCCCTTGAGGTTAATGCCAAGTTATGGAGCTTCAGCTCGCAGAGCTTCTTCAGATTCTGGGGGGAAGGCCAGCTGCAAGGCAATCGAGCGTGCTTCGATGACAATCGCTCTAGTCTGCCGCTGACTGCAGGTGCTTTCGGGGCAGCGTCAGAGAAAAAACAAAAAAACTATCTGCACATGACAAAATAAAATGGCTGTGGTTAACCTATTACTGACAATTTTCTATTTTTTTTTAATTTTTAAAAAGATTTTATTTATTTGAGAGAGAGAGAGCACGAGCAGGGGAAGCGGCAGGCAGAGGGAGAGGCAGGTTCCCCGCTGAGCAGGGAGCCCGATGCAGGGCTTGATCCCAGGACCCTGAGATCATGACCTGAGCGGAAGGCAGACAGACACTTAACCGGCTGAGCCACCCAGGCACCCCACTGACAATTTTCTAAAGTGTAAGATCTCTTGGGAGTTCATAACAGAAACAGTACAACTGACAAGGACATTTGGTCGTTTAGGTGGCACACAAACCAAAATAATATACTCGATCCAGAAAGTCTTGTAGACAAAATATCTATTAACACAATGACTAACTCTATTTTCAAAGAGGAGCAGATATTATATCTAATTTATAAAAATGGAGGAACATAATCTTCATAGAGGAAAAAAAATCTTCAGATATAACAATGCATAATTCTCACATAGTATTCCATGCATTTACTGAACATAGAATACACTAGGAATATATAAAGAATATCAAGTAAAGAGACTCTGGAAATCTGGAATAAGTTCTAAACTCCACATTAGGTGATAGGAGTTCCAGTGGAAAACTGTCCCCCCAGAAGATGCTAGATTCAAATGAAGGAAGTTGTAAGCGAGTTACCATTTGGAGAAATTGCTGACATTCTCACTGACAACATCTGCTATCTATGGTTGGCTACTATCAGCTACAGCAGAACCAAGAAACTTCAGGGCCAGTGAGGGCACTGGTAAAGCTCTGGGAATTTCCCACACAATGCACAGTTCTGGAAATCTGAACACTACCTATTACCGATCTAACCTGGGACAGGCTAAGGGCATCCCTTCCTACGTGACACATCAATAGCAACCGTTAGATAAACCCAATTATTTCCTAGCATTTCTCTTCTTACAAAATGAAGGAACAAATCATTTGTGGTTTTTCCTTTGGGAAATCTCAAAGACAGTTTTAGGAGCAAAAGGTATCACTCAGGATCAATTTGGGGGAAGGCAGACATCGAAAGTTGTCAGGAGTTTTGAATACCCGAATAAGGCAAGATCCCACATTTCTGAGAAATAATACTTGGCTACTTACTTAAAGTGACAATAAAGGATTTAAAAAATAAACATAAAGGGTAACACAATTGTAAAGAATCATAGCTCTTTCTCAAGTGAGAAAATTTTGTTCTTTTAAATAATCAAGGATGTCAGAAAGTCAGCATAAACCATAGAAGGTTATTCTGGTAAAGCACACAGTCTTTGTTATCTAGGCAAACTACCCAGAAGGTAAAGAATAATCTAACAACCTCGTATTCATTTCCTAATGGATTACTAACAAATTACTGAAAACTAAAGAGCTTAAAACAACATAAATTTATTATCTTATAGTTCTAGAGGTCAGAAGTCCACAATCAGTCTCAAAGTTAAGATGTCAGCAAAGCTACTTCCTTCTGGAGCCTTTAAGAGACAATCTATTTCCTTGCCTTTTCCACCATCAAGAGGCCCTTTTCACTCCTGGCTTGTGGCCCTTCCTCCGTCTTCAAAGTCAGCAGCGCTTTATCTTCCAATGTCCTTTTGCTTCCATTGTTATATGGCCTTTTTCTCATTCTGACTCTCCTGCCTCCCTCTTATAAGGACACCTCTGATTACACTGAGCCCACCGGGTGATCCAGGATAATCTCCCCCAACTCAAGGTCCTTAATTTAACCTGCAAAATTCCTTTTGCCATGCAAAATAGCATATTCACTGGTTCCAGGGATTGGGCCATGGCCATCATTCAGGGGCCATTGTTCGATCTACCACAAACCTCTTATGAAGGGCAGACCAATAATTTTCTCATTTTAACAGAGAGGAAACCAAATTCTAGTTTGCCATCAACCTATTGGATGCGAAAGCTCTTTTTGAAAATCTTACAAATAAATCCATCAAACCTTAGCCAGCTTTAACCATGACAGATAAAATTCTCTTTTCCTGAACCTTCTATAACTTTCAATATCCATTCCCATTATATCCTATACTTTCTTCTCTCTCATTCTGGAACAACCAGCCATTTTATTTTAGGAAAAAAACACTCTTTTTGCTTAACAAAACACATCCTGTATATACCTCAATTCCCAGGAATTCCCCCCCATTTCACTCCGCCATCCTTTCCTGGACCTCTCTCTTCTTCTTTCTCTATTGCAAAGAGGGAGCCCTCCTTCTGTGCTCCCATAAAGCCTCTTCCCAATGGAAGGACCTCCAGGTATCTGTGATACTTTCTCTTTCCTGCACCTTCTTCTTTAGTGGCTCCTTCCCATCAGCATTTAAACATGCTCATCTCTGCTCCCCTCAGGTCCTCTCTTGACCAGCCCTTCCTCTCCACCTTCTGGTCTTGAAAGTGCTGCCTATGCTTATTACTTCCATTCCTGATCTCCCATTCACACCCTAAGCCCACTGCCATCTGCAGGCCTCTTTGCTCATCCTCCACTGGCACAGCTCTCTCCAAGTTCACCAAGAGCCCCTCCCATTGCCATATCCAACCGATACCTTCTAGCCTTGTATCACTTGATCCCACTGTAGCTCTGGACTGTCGCCTAGCCTCTCTCTGGAAATGTGTTTGTGGTTTTCCTCCTGTCCTCTGATTGCTCCTGGATGGTGTCCATCTGAGCAAAGAGCCCCACTGTCTAACCAGGTGCTCATGTCAAAAGCCTGCTTGTCATCCTACGGTCTCCCCATCTATATCCATCAAGTCACCAGTACCAACTTCTAAAAACTTTTTTTTCTCACTGATTCATTCCCCTCCAGGGCCCCTGCCACCATCTTAGCTGAGGCCCCATTTTCCCTTGCCAGGATGAGAGCAGCCGCCTACTGATCCCACTACTTCCAATCTGGCCTTTTTCCCATCACAGCATACAGAGGGTCAGAATGCTGTTTCTCTCTCTCTTTTTTTAAGATTTTTATTTATTTGAGAGAGAGACAAGAGAGTAGACGAACAGGGTGAGGGGCAGAAGGAGAAGCAGACTCCCTGCTGAGCAGGGAGCCCAATGTGGGACTCGATCCCGGGACTCTGGGATCACCCCAGCCGAAGGCAGACACTTAACCGACTGAGCCACCCAAGCGCCCCCAGAGTGCTGTTTCTAAATCTAAAGTACACATCTGAGCTCATCATTCCATGGCTTAAAGTCTCAATGCCCACTCCTCCCAACTTACCCCACTGCCTTCCTGTTGAAACCCAGCCTACTTAGCATGGGTGGTATCACTCTTTGTCATTCGACCTTTGTTTATCTTTCCAACCTTATCTGGTGCCAACTCCCCTCCTCAGATCCTGCCATTTGTAACAACACGGATGGACCTTAAGGGTGCTCCACTAAGTTAAATAGTCAGAGAAAGGCAAATACTGTATGTTCTCACCTATATGCAGAATCTAAAAAAGCTGAACCCATAGAAATAGAAAGTAGAATGATGGTGGCCAGTGGCTTTGGATGGGGGAAATGGGGAAAGGGTCAAAGGAAACAAACTCCCAGCTATAAGATAAATAAGATCTGGGGATCTAATGTGCAGCATGGTGACTATAATTAACAATACCTTATTACATATATACTTGAAAGTTTTTAAGAGACTAGGTCTTAAATGTTATCACCACACACACAAATCATTATGCGAGGTAAAAGATGTATTAATTAACTGTATTGTGGTAACCATTTTGCAATATATACATGTATCTAATCACCACATTGTACACCTTAAACTTACATGTGTTAGGTGTCAATAATTTCTCAATAAAGCTGAGGAAAAAAATAGCAATAAAAAAATTTCTCTTCTAAAATTCTAAGCTGTCTATACTGAGCTATTCCTATGCGCTTCCCCAAATTCACAGTGCTTTCCTGCTTTTATGGTATTTGCATGATTTTCCTGAACATTTATCTCCATCTTCAACGGCCTAAATCTTATTCATGCTCCATGTCTCAGTCTTCTGTAATTGCCTGTTTACTCATATGTCTCTCCTGGACTACAAGATCATTGAGAGCAGGGACCATGCATTGTTCAACGTCTCATTGCCACTGCTTATGCTCAGTAATTATGTGCTTTCAAAAAGTACTTGTTGAGTAAATAAGGTTTCAATGAGATTTAGAGCAGGTTTGGTGGGTATGAGGGAGTGGAAGGAGTGGGTGGATGGGAGGAGCAGTTACCCGGGAAAGTTACAGACTTCAAGCTTCAAAGGTAGAGTCTGGCCAAAGAGACCAGGGTAGGGCCAACCAAGTGGTTGCTGAAGTGGAAAGGAAGTGAAGGTCACCAGGGAGGATGATACAAGGAACTATGACCCAACATATTAAATGAGTGGCACTAACATTGCCCAGGAGAAGTCAGGCACTGGGTGGGGTGGGGAGGAAGCTGTGAGTCAGGCTTCAAAGTCCTTTCACAGATGGTGCTGATGAAGGCAAGAAGGTGCCTTCATCTGATGGCCCAGCTTCAAAGGAGGAGAGGAAAGGAAATGAAATGAGAGTGACAAGGGCGCCTGGGTGGCTCAGATGGTTAAACGTCTGCCTTCGGCTCAGGTCATGATCCCAGGGTCCTGGGATCGAGTCCCGCATCGGGCTCCCTGCTCAGCGGAGAGCCTGCTTCTCCCTCTGCCTCTCTCTCTCTCTGTCTCTCATGAATAAATAAATAAAATAAAATCTTTAAAAAAAAAAAAAAAAGAAATGAGAGTGACAAGACATCTACACAGGATCATCACTGATTGGTTTGTCTTGAACATGAAGACCCCGCCTTAGGACCCTGAGATCTGTGGATTCTGCACAAGAAGGTGGGGGCAGGGGGGCCTCTGTGAAGGGGGTTTCAAGATGAAGGGGTAGAGGAATTTCCCAGAAAGAGGCTGTGCCTACAAAGAAATATATTAGTAGAAAGGGCTTTCCAGAAGGCTCTATAGAAGTACTGAGAAGGTGTCTCCCAGCATAAATTCAAGCAGTCAAATGACATGACTCCTTCCACTTGGGCTTCAGAATTTGTTACAAACCCTGGCTCCAGAAATTTCTGCTGTTTTGCCACTGCAGTGGCTTTATCCCAGTTAAGAGATTAATCTGGAATCCTGATCTGATCCTTAAAACAAAGGAATCAAACCCCTGCATATGGGATTTGCATCTTTTATTCTGTGGGAAATTGGGTCCTCAGTTGTTTTCGTGGAATGTGAGCACACTAAAGGCCTCCCTCTCCCTTTGGGGCTACGATTAAAAAGAACTCTTGGCTTTAAAAAAAACAAAACAAAACAAAACAAAACAAAAAACCCACACACAAAAAATCGCTGTGGGGGTAAAGTCCTTATTGAACAAAGTTTCAAAATTAGATAAAACTTGCAGTCCACACACTTGAGACTGCCAGGCACCTCCCTTCCACCGTGGGCGCCTCCCTCCCACTGTTACCAGAGAAAAGCAAAGAGACAGCTCCAGGAACCAGCCACTCCCCAAGTCCGGGGCTTGCTCTGGATTTCTTGTCAGCTTACATCTCTCTGAGCAGAGACAGCCCCTAGACAGCTATGGTTTTTCTAATTAGCTTCTAATATGCTTGGCATAAATTGTCCTTGGTTGGGGTGGACTTTACTTTTAACATGCTGCCATTTTTTTAATCTATTCACTAGCAAAGTTTGTCTAGTTTTCTTTGTGTGTGCATGTATTGGATTAACTGAGGTTTTGGTATCAAGGCTATTAACAAGAGTAAGACTAATCAGCATCCTCCCCATCCCACCCCCAACTTGGTTGAAATGTAAGATGATGGACCCCATGCTAGGTCAATGGCATCAGTAACCGCATTTTGACAAGATCTCCCAGGAATGCATATGGATGTTATAGTTTGAGAAGCAGCCCCAGGCCCTGCATTTACTGAGAACTGTTCCTCACATAATCTCAGTGCAAGCAACCTGGCTCTCCCACCAGCATCTCCTTCTTTCCAGCTCACCCCCGTTCCTGTGCGGATTCCAACAATCCTTCTGCCCATCATTCCATTGATTCTACCACGTTTATGGGGTCTCTCCTCTACCACCGCCCCCACCTCCCCCCACCCCAATTTGCTTACTCCCCTCTCATCTGGCTTGGATTCAACAGCTGGTCATTGTCATTATTACTTCCTTGCACATACATACCTCTCCTTCCTTTCCCTTTCTCTCTCCACAAAAATAACCCTGGTGGAATCCTACTCCCCACCTTCCTGTGCCTGCACCTGCCCAGCAAAATGTGGCCAGTGAAAACACAGACTAACCCTGCTGACCAATCCTTCTTTACACCTTCTCCTCTTCCCTCAAGTTTCCAACACCTCCTCCCTCTTCACACTCCAAACTGATGACCTTGCTTCCTGTTTCCCTGAGAAAATAGAAGCTCTCAGAAGGACAAGTCCCCACGTTCTGGCACCTCGACCATCCGGCTCCCTGCCTCTATGCCCACACTCTGCCTGCCCTCTGTTACCGTCCGTGAACACCGGCCTTTCTGGTACCCGAGGCCAGACCTTCTCTTCTTGCTTGCTCAAGGACAGCTCTCCAGAAAATGCCCCCCACCCCACATGCCTGCATTATCGAATTCTTCCTCACTACTAATTCATTCCCATCAGCACGCAAACAGGCTTCCGTTCTAGAAACAAAACAAAATGAAACAAAACAAAACAAAAATCTGCTTTGACCCTACATTCCCCTCCAACGATCACCCTAATTCTCTGCTCCCCTTCAGAGCAAAACTTCGTGAAAAAGTTGTCATGGTCTCTTTCTAGAGCCCCATTCTTTCTAGGTCTCATTCTTTCTAGAGACCACTCCAAGCAGGCTTTCCCACCCACCTCTGTTACAGTGACGCTTACCAAGGCCACTAGTTACCTCTGCGGTGCTGACACCAATGTCCAATCGCCACCACTAGCCTTACTTGAACTATTAACTGCATTTGATGCCATGAATCCATCCTCCATCCCTGGTCTTCCAGCACACTGATGCTTTCCTAGGTCTCCCCCTGCCACCCTGGCTCCTTTCCTCAGAATCTTTTGCTGGTTCCTTGTTATCTTCCTGACTGACCTCTCAGTATTGGGGGTCTCAGGCTCATCCCTGGCCCCTATACTTCACTAATACTCACCCCCTAAATGATCTCATTGAGTCCTGAGATTTTACCTATTCTGCGGACTCCCAAAATTCTATCTCCAGCCTGGACCTCTCCCCCAAGCCCCAGACTTCTATATCTGGCTTCCTACTTGGATGTCTAACAGGCAGCTCAAACTCAATATGGCCCCAGATGTATTCTTGAGTTCCTCCCTTCCCATCTGCTTCTGTTTAAATCTTCCTCATTTCACCAACTGTATCTTCCAGTTGCTTGAGAAAACAAAAACCAAAAAACTTTAGAATTCAGCAAAAATCTGTCAGCTCTACCTTTTAAATGTGCCTAGAACCTGACCACTTCTTTTTTTTTTTTTTTTTTTAAGATTTTATTTTTATTTTTCGACACACAGAGAGAGAGAACGCAAGCAGGGGGAGTGGGGGAAGCAGGCTTCCTGCCGAGCAGGGAGCCTGATGTGGAACTCGATCCCAGGACCCTGGGATCATGACCTGAGCTGAAGGCAGACGCTTAACGACTGAGCCACCCAGGTGCCCAGAACCTGGCCACTTCTATACTCTTCCACTGCTACCACCCAGGGCTGAGCCTGTCTTCTCTTGACTGGATTATTTCAAAAGCCTTCTAACCTGTCTCTTGGCTGAAACCCTCAGGCCCTTCCGCCTGGTCCTTACAGCCTTTTGAAAGGTCAGCCCATGGCCTTTCTCTGCCCGAAACCCTCCAAATAGCTTCCCATCTCATGCAGAGTGAAAACCAAAGTCCTCACTTTGTTCTATTTGGCTCCCATTCTCTCCTCCTCTTTCCCCCTTCCCCTCCCTCAGTGCGCTTGCCTTGTTGGGCTCCCTGGTGTCCCATCTCAGGGTCTTCATCCTTGCTGTTCCCTCTGCCTTTCCATACACAAAGCTCACAGCGTGCTCTTTCTTCATGAAGCTGTTCCCGGTAGGAGTGCTATAAATAACAGTATCTTTCCTTCTCTCCCCTCCTTAGCCTGTGTTGTTTGTCTCCATAGCACCGGAAACCATCCAATGTCATATATGTGCTGGTTTACTTATTGGCATGTCTCAGGAGCAGGGACTGTTTTGTTCACTGCCCCGCCGCCTAGAATAGCGGCATACAGTAGATGCTCGAAAATACCCGTTCAATGACAAATTAAAAACAAAGCAACAGAGTGAAACAAAAATATACACGCATGGCATTTCTACGTAGCGGACTCTGCTGTCAGACCTTTGCAATGCATTATCTCATTTATCCGCGGAAGCCTATCGTACTGTATTGCTATACTTGTGTGTGTGTGTGTGTGTGTGTGTGTGTGTGTGTGTGTGTGTAAAGGAACCCAGGCATAGGGACATGAAATAATCCATGGAGACCACAGAGCGGAGCTGGAGTTTAAATCCAGGCTGTTGAATCCTATTAATCTGGACCATTCCATCACTTTCTGCACTCTCTCAGAGGATGCTAAATGAGTCATCTGTCCCTCGCAAGTATGAAAGAATCGGTTCACACAAAGTCGCCCCTGGCTTTTAGAAAAAAATAAAGCTTTGTTAACAGTTGAGGAAGTGGTCGTAGAAAGCGGACGTAGGATTCCTCCAGGAAGAGTGCTGAGACAGCCGAGAAAGGCTGAGCACCAACCTTTAAGCGGCAGGTGAAAGAACCCCGGTCCTCCCCGGCTGCTTTTCCTCTGCGTCCCCTCCTGCTTGGGCCTAGGCGCGGACTGCGGTGTTCCGAGTCCGCCCGGCCGCTGGGGCGCGCCCGAGGCCGCAGGGGGCGTTGCGGCACCGCCCGACGTCGCGCCCTCGGCGGCTGCGCAGTGCGTACGTCAAAGCCGGGCTCGGGCCGGGACCGGGGAGCGGCGCGGCCTGGGAGAGACTGATCCTCCAGGAGCCGGCGAAGGCGAAGGCGGCGCCTGGTCCGGCAGTAGCAGCCGCAGCCGCAGGCCGAGCGAGTGAGCGCAGCAGTGCGGCGGCCGCCGCGGGAGCCCCTGGGCCGCCGTCCGCCCGCGCAGCCGCCGCCGCGGGAGCCCGTCGCCGGGAGCAGGAGCAGGCGGAAGACAACGGAGGGGCCGAGCGCCCGAGCCGCGCCGCGGGGACCGAGCGAGCAGCCCGAGGCGGCGGCGGCGGCCGAAGACGGGGACGGCGACGACGCGGAGGCGGAGAGGGAGCCGCCCGGCCCAGCCCCGTGAGTGACCCCCGTCCCGGCCCTGCTCGCGGCGCGGACGCCCGCCCGGCTTCCGCTTGTCCCGGCCCGTCACCGGCCCCGGGCTGCCTCCATTTTCTCGGGTGGCGGAGGCGGCGGGCCCCGTTGGCCCGCCTGGCCCGCCCTCCTCGCTCGGCTCGGCCCGACCCGGGCCCCTCGCGGAGCCTTCCCCCCTTGCCCCCGCCGGCGCGGCGCCCAGTGGCCTGCGGCCGGGGCTCCGGGAGCCCGGTGCTCCTCTGCCACCCCTCCGCGGTTCTCCGGCAGGACAGGCGGGTGGGGGCGTCCGCGGCCGGAGTCGGGTGGGCAGGGAGGTGCGGGCCGGGCCAGCTGTCACTCCCACCGCACACGGGCTCTGGCCACCTCGCTCCTGGCCCCTGGTAAACTTCCTGTTATGGGGAGGCAGGCAGGCAGGCAGCATCTTTCGGGAAAATGCCTAACTGACTTCTGGTTAGGAATTGTGCGGCCGGAGCGTTCCCGAGTTCGGTTGAACCAAGCCGAGCCCTGCACTGCGTGCAGGCGCCGTGGTCGGTCCGCGCCGGAGGGATTCAAAGGTGAACCGGGGCCCACGGTCCCCACCCCCGAGGAGCTTACGCTCTGGTGTGGGAGATAAGACCAGTACACAAATAACCTCGATACCGGAAAAGAGGTGATAAGTCCTGTGAAAGAACTACAAAGTGTAGAAAGGCACCCAGGGATGACCGGACCGATCGATCACTTCCGCCTCGCAGAAATCTGGAAGACTTCCTGGGCGAGGCGGTGCCAAGCTGGGTCTTGAAGGCCCGATGGGGTTTGGGAGAGGACGGATGGGGAAAAGACGGTATGTGGAGGGGCAGCAAACTAGAGGACAAAGATAAAAAGGCATAGTCTAGAAATAGTGAATCATTCAGTTGCCTATGGCCATGTTGGGGAGTTAAGGGTAGGCTAAAGAGGTATTGGGGGGCCAGATCCTTGAATACTGTAGAGGAGCTGTTTGAGTGGCAGTCTAAGGTAAACTTAGAGCTCATTACTCAGTGACTCATGAGCCCGGAAATGTAAGCTAGGAGATACTAAAGGCGGTCTTGTGAAAGAAAGAGAAGGAGGCCCAGTAAAGAGTTGACATTCTGTGCCTTGAATATAATGCAGTTTGAGATCGATTTTGACAGCTACGAATAAATTCACGTCCAGGCTAAGCAAAGTACCTTTTGCAAAAAGCTTCATTTAGATATCATGCTCTTAAGAGGTAATGGAAAGATGTGTGTAAACTAAGCTCTTCTGCACATAAGGCAGTTCTGTTGGTGCGGTTCACTAAAATGCATCAAAACTTCTCCCACGGTGTATTAGGTGGCTGCACTTTGGAATTCCTGAGCTGATCATAACTTCTTTGAAATGGCATTTTGTAAAGCATTCTAAATTGATGATTTTTTTAAAATCAGATTGTTACTTATATTCTGGGATGGCAAGTTGGACATAGAACCTTTTTATAGAAAGGTAAACATTTCTTTATCTTTAGTTATGAAAATATAAGGAGAGTGAGAAGTGAAAATGTAGCTTGATTTTGTACATTTTTTCCCAAATTACTAGCAGATAATTAGCTATATTTAAAGTCTAAATATATGATTTGTGGAAGCAGCTTAGAACCCATGTTAGTTTCATAAACACTTTTTTGTTGTTTGTTTAAATTACAAGTGAATGTCAACTTTTTTTCAGTTAAAAAACTTGTAAAATGCAAGAGGTACTGGAAAATTTTTAAAAATTATCTTCTGTAATCTTACCACTTAGATTTGGTTGCTGTTAACATTTTTGCGTATTTTCTTTCCAGTCTTTTTATGCTTATTTTTTCCTTGCGTGATGAAATAAAAATTGCATATATATGTATAAATTTTATTAAAATTTTTTGTCATTAAGTATCTTTATGTAAAAATATTTTTACCCAAGTAAAGGAAGTCTTAAATGTATTCTTTTTTTCTGACAAGGTTGCATTTATCTCCGGTAACATGCAGTAGTCATGCTTAATAACTTTCTAAAGGTGTCTTGTTTGAGGTATATTTATTATTTGTAGGATTTAAGTCCTATTGCTTATTGAAGAAAGGCGTTTTTATTTAGGGTGTGTGTTGTCATCAGATATGGAAGAGATCATGCATCTCTGCTGTATGAGTAGATGTACTTATTAAAAAGATTTTCTTCTTTTGTGTAATATCTCCCATACACAGTGATACACCTCCCCATCCCACCTTACCCACCTTACCCTCTCCTGCCACCCCTGCCTAAAAAATAGTCTTTATACTAGGGCTATCCATATAGGTTAACTACTTTTTGATCATGACATCACAAAGATTCAGGCTATATGTCGTTTTTCTGTTGGTATTTCTTTAGTAAAATATAGAATTTGGTGAAATAATTTGCTGCTATAACAAAAGGACTTTTCCCCCCCTTTTCAAGACAGTTCACTTTAGTTCATTAACATTTCAGACTGCAGGTTCTTGCTTAAACCAGTTTTTTTTTTCCTCTTGCTTTACATTCTAAAATGTGTTAATGAGGTCTCTGTTTCTGTTTCTAATGGCATATAAAGTGAGACATTGAGTTAGGTTGTATAAATTTTCATAAAGTTAGTATAAAAGAATAGTTAAGGAAGTCTAATGTCAGTATGGGGTTTGGCTTTATAATTTGGTTTTATTTGACTCTATTTTTATATTGCAAATGTGTATACCACAAACATCCTTTATTACTTTTGAATATTAACTAAAGTTTTTTCTTTGATCAACTTCTGTAGTTTACGGATTTCTGTAATTACTGCCATGCTTTCCCTAGAGTCTTTTTTTCCAGGAGGGATGGATTATTGATCATTCACAGTTTTTCCGTCTGCCATAAAAATACAGACATAAATCCACATCCACCTGCAGCACACAAAATATAAAATCCAGTGTAAGGTAGAATTTCTCTTCAGGTAGTGTCTCTGGTTACCTTTCTTGTGGGGTTTCTAGTTTACAAATCCACTTTCTCCTTTTCCATTGCTCCTTTTAACTAGGAATTTTATTTTATGGAAGTTGTCTGGTGTTCTAGAAATAGGAATATGATAGGTGGATTAGTACAGATAACAGCAAAATGTTGGTAAAACTTTGTTGTGTTATAAAATTGTGGGAAAGAAGACCGAATCTCTAAACCTCTAGGTTAGATTGCTTGAGACTTGTTTTATTATTTCTAAAGGTGTAAAGATCTTGTGTTTGTGTGAATGCAGATAAAGCCAAGTAGCCTAAAACTTGCATAACAATTTAGTCATCAGTCTGTAGTTTGGTTTTTACTGGAAAAGAAGACTGGTGTTGGGGCCACCCTTAATTAAAGAAGGAACTGAGCTGTATGAGAGTTCTTCCTCTGTTGTCTCATCGTTCTAATGCTATCCAAGTGGACCCTAGTCACTGCCCTTACCAGTCCAGAGTATGAAGGCAGAACAAAGTGAGGCCAACATCTCTACTACCAGCAATTGTGGAGTAGACCAGTGTGACAGTAAACGTTAAATGTTTGTTCCGCCTCTGTTTCTCAGGCCTTCCCAGGATTGTGAGGAGAGTTATTACAGGATGGGTGACAGATGCTAGACTGATAGTGATGAAATGAAGGTTAACAGGTTGTTGCCATTAGCATTTTGTTTTGGGATTTGTGTGTGTACATGTGTGTGCATATGTGTAGGTATCATTCTTCACCTTACTGAGCCTCCTGGCTCCTCTGTGCTTTTAGAAGGGGTGAGGGGATGGTGGAATTGTGGTTTATTAGCAACTGTGATGGTAAGCTGGCAGAGGAGGGAAGAATGGCATGCAGAGAATTGCAAGAGGTCAGTCAGGTGTGAAGTGGCCCCAAAGGAGGGAGGTAAAGACTGCC
Source organism: Phoca vitulina (assembly GCF_004348235.1). Lineage (NCBI taxonomy): Eukaryota > Metazoa > Chordata > Mammalia > Carnivora > Phocidae > Phoca > Phoca vitulina. The sequence goes on along the minus strand of NW_022589704.1, from coordinate 9,099,664 downwards.
TGGCCATTTTTGTAGGCAGTGTCCAGCACATACCTGTTCACATGATACAGTGTGTCTGACTTGAGATTTTGACACTCAGAGTACAGTGTTGTAGGTTTGGGTTTGCTTGTTTATATGTATATCCGCATTTTCATATGCATGGTTACAAAGACTGAGAAAATCTAGTTAACCAATATTTAGTAGCAGTCTGGTTTTATGTGATAATTATTCCTTTGGAACATTATCCAGCAGATCATTTGTTGATGACTAACGAAGTATGATAATGTTAAAACATCACAACACTTTGATTATTTTGATAAAATGTTCAAGAAACAAAATAATACCTTTTGTAACTTGATCTTAAGTTGCTACTTTATAACTTTGTCTAATGAGCTGTAGCTTGGTCTCATACAAGGAACTGTGAACATGTTACTCATGGTTCTCTCCCTCCACAGTGGATTATGTATCAGCTGTATTTGGGCACAAAGAAGAAATAGCATGAATACATTTCTTTTTACATGTCTATAGTTAAGGCCCACTCTGGGATTTATTGAATTTTGATTGGCAGTATTACTGGTGCTTAAAAGCACTAGCAGACTCCCTACAACCAGGCTCCCTGGATTGTTGAACCCTCACCTGTCCTGTGGGCTCAGTAACGTTAGGCAAGTGCCTCCACTTCACTGTAGCTTAGAGTTCTTGCACAGGTGTGATAAACACCGGATCTGAGAAGATTGTAGAGGGATTAAATTAGTTACTGCATCGAAAATGCTCAGAACAGGGCCTGGTACATACCGAGTGCTGGACACAGTAAGTTTTGTGATGATGCTGATGCCAGACGGTTTCAGGGGAGAAGAAAGGTGAGAATTGTAGAGACCCTCTTTCTGCGGGTGGGGCACCGGCCCACGGTACTGGAGCAGTGAGTGACGAACCTTGAGCTGTAACTGGTGGGGCTTTCTTGGAAGTGGAGTCACGTGCTAGGGTCGTCTGACTTACTAGCCACAGGACTGATCCTAGAGCCTGCCTCTCTCTAGTCTTTATCTAGTTTGCTTGAAAGAAATTAAGTTTTATACTTTATGCAGTAATGTCTTTTTTGAACCTTTACACTAACATTTACAAAGATTGCTTTCACATATTAAATGCTCTTTGGTGCATAATCCTTTTTTAAAGGTGTTTATTCATGTTTATCACTGTGATGTAGCTGGCAAGTTTCTTAGGGGTGGTTGTATGAAGTTAAAAGTTGAAATAGATAAAAAAAAAAAAAAACAAAATAGATTGGGGGAGAAAATGACCATTTGAGTACCATGAAATGTTGGACAGACCTCTAAGGTAGGTAGCATTGTCCTCTAGCATCATTCCAGATGGGAAGTGAAAGTGGAGGGCCTCGTCCAAGGTCACACAGGCATTGCACAGTTGAGCTAGGATTTGAACCCACATTTGCCTCACTTCAAACTGGGTGCTCCCTGGAATACGGTATTTTTATTTTCCTTTATAGGGTCTTGGTTTTCTGCTTACCATTTTTGATTTAGTACTTCAGAATTAAGGTTTGTAAGTAAAGCTTAATGAGGATTTTAATCGATTTCCAGACAGTAACCATGTTATAGTACAAAATGAGATGGTTTGTTCTGCATAACTCTGGTTGTTAGAGTCATAATTTGATTAGTGGTTTCTAGTTTTAGTTAGGCCAGTGGATAGTGTTTATTTTTCATACTAATCTTTCATACTTTTCATACTAGTAGAGAAGATGGGAGGCCTTTGTTACAGTGGGCAGCACAGAAGCCTGGGAATTGGAAGGCCTGGGCTGGGTCCTGACTCGGTGACTAATCATTTCACTCTGGGCAAGTCACTCCACCTCTTTGGGCTTCAGTCATGCCATTATTATGCGAAGGGGACCAGACTGAAAATCCCTTGTCTCTTTTGCTCTTATTTTCAGTGATCCTGTGTGTAGACTTTCTGACTTGTCTTCTTTCCCCTTGTACTGGGTACCTCTCCTTTTGCCTGTGGTCTTTAAGTCCTGTTTCTTTATGAGGGCTTTATGGCGTGTAACCATGCTTTGACATTATTCTCTTCTGGTTGGCCAGAAGTGGTAGCTCTCTGCTTCAGGTAATATAACATCACAATATGTATTTTCAAATTTTCTACTTTTGTACTTAGGAATAAATGGTTAAGAACTAAATGTTATCTGCTTGTAAAGTACAAGCTTAGTAAGTCAAGTTAATGATTAACAAATCCTCAAGCTTTACATCAAATTTCATTGTCAGCTTTTAAGTATGTATGCTGTGAAGTTCTAAGAACTCTTTGTTTTGGGAAAAGGAAGAATATTAACAGAGGCAACAAGAGTGAAAAAGTGGAAAGGACCAAAATGTAGAATCAAATTTGAAGATGTGAAGAACATGCTTAAGATAAGTATTCTTTGGCTGTAATTGATACTAATCCTCTAATACAGTGGTATGCTGGCTTGGCTCATAGGATCATTTCCATCCCAGGGTTCTCCCCCTGGTAAGAGATGGCAGCTGTGTGCTGCCACCCCTGAGCGTTCATAACCCCTAGACATCTATTATGAATTAATTTGTTCCACAAGCAGTTTTTATAGCCCATTATGCTGAGCCCTGTTCTATATGCCAGTTGCAAAAAGTTCCTAGCCTAGGTAAACAGCTCTTCCCCTCTCTGCTGGCATGGTATCAGCCAGTTCATTTATGTCTGAATTCTCCAGGCAGGGAGACGAAACTCAGGTCACTAACATGACCTTTGCAGATCTTTTGGCTGTTTATAGTATGGTTTTATTTTCTATTCATCCTGTGCTCATGTGTGAGTTTTAGGTTTTTCTTAATGTAAGTTTTGTACAATAGATTGTAATTTATTTGAGTTGCAGATTTTTTAAATCTTTTTTCACATCTCTTCTCTTCCCTCTTCCCCCACCTTGTGTTTTCAGATTATAATACATTGTTTCTGTAAATGCTTGTTAAATGATAGAGCTGTGTAATACTGTGATAAAACTGCTCAGCAGAGATGAAATACTAACCAAAATACCATTTTCTGTGTATTTTATTTATCTCTGCTATATTTGTGCTTATTTGAAGGTTTATATACTATAATAGCTGAAGTTTATTAGGATCTCCCTTTTCCAGATAAGCTCACTTAAAACAGTGTTTCACAAATTCTGTTTTGTACAACATTAGTCTTAATGAGAGACTAGTTGTTGGTGAGAGAAGTTTCAGAATGAAATTTAAGTTTGGGAAAACACTGGGTTAAAAACTGCTAATCAGATTTTAATTTTTGGTAGTGATTGTGTTACTGTTTTTCTTCAGAGTTTTCAATACTGTACAGTGCGGCTGTCCAGGAAGGAAATATAATGTGCAGTATTTCCCAGTTTGCCAAGTTTATTTGGTCACAAGAACACCCCCTCCCCCCAGGAAAAACTCCCCCCAAAGTCTTGAAGGAGGGTTCTACTGGAATACAGTTTGAGAAACCTTCTTATTTACATACTTTTTACATATCCATACATAGTATGGAATGCAAAGCATTTACTTTTTGATTGGGATGATTACTTATATCAGGTTTGGAATCCAACTAAGGTTGGAATAATTTATTTTCATTTTGTTAAGTAAAAGAATGAACACTTATCAAGCCTTTTTTTTTTTTTTTTTTTTAACTTCAGCCCGCGGTGAGAAATTACATTTTTGACCAGTGACCCAGCATCATACATAAACACACTGTCAAAACTGAGAAGTTTCACGAAACAATACTTAGGCCTTCCTGTGTACGATGCGTTCGAATACTTTTCGTCCTACTTTATTTTTTAATGTATGTTATGAGCGACTAAAACAATGCACCATGTAATTTGAGAAACACTGAGAGATTACATGAGTTTATAAATGCCTAAGATGCTATTGGGAGAAGGCCCTGGAGAGACTGGTAGAAAACTAAAGCTCAGCATAGAGATAAGAAGAAGGGCTCTAGCCTTGGAATTCCTGCATTTAGATTCTGGTGGTGGTTTGTTGGGTGGGTGTTTAATGCCCATTCTGCCTCAGCTTTCTCATCTGTAAAATAACAATAGTAGAACCTGTGCATAAAGTAGTTGTGAGAATTCAGTGAGAAATGCTTTACATAACACATCTGATATGCTCTAAGTGCCCAGTCCATTTTAGCTTTTGTGATAACCAAAGCTCTAAGACACTCTGCTGTACCATACACGTTTTCAAAAATATTTTAAGCCTTTGGAGGTGTTAAAGTGGCCTTCAGTGAACCTGGACTCTTTTTGATCTGTAGCTAGATGTATCATTTGTTGGGATATCAGCCTTCTGGAATAGTTTTAAAATAGTCAAAAGGGCCCACTTAAAATTGTTTTGCCTCATACTTGCAAATGGACTCAGAATTGCTGAGCTTTATGCAATATTATTGTATATTTTTAAACCATTCTCTTTTAACAATATCTTAAATTTAGAATAATCTTGCTTTTATAACATCATTAAATACAAATATGTGCATACTTACATCAGTGATTAATTTAGCATTCTGATAGTTTTAATTCACTAAAAGAACAAGGCAAAGCAAAAGTTGCTATTTCTTGTTTTATGCTCATTCTGTAGTTTTTAAAAATCCCCCCATCCTCAGTATTTTATATTGCTATTGGGAGTTTAATTTTGCATCTTGACCTAAGAAAAGGGACATTTAGGGACATTAACAGTGGTGGGGGCCAGATCTAGTTTGTAGACTGTTCATTGTTGTCCTGAACATAGCTGGCCACCTCCTACATTTACATCACCTACTGAGGCATTGGCGTTGTCTATCCCTGATTAAATGTTTCTCTGTTTGTCTCTTTTATTGCCCATTTGTCCTCAGGAGGGCATGGGGTTGCTGAAATGAGAGGTTCCGATTGGCATTGTTGAGGTATACCAGTTCAGTGTTAAGGTAGCATAAAGATTCTCTACTTGTGTAAGCAAAAAATAGGAAGTAAAAAGAATAAAAAATTGCTAACATAGCACATATATATTAACTGCTGATATAAAGTTGAAGACCCCTCCATCTTAACCTCATTTAATCCTGTAATAACCCTATTTTCATCCCCATATTTTCAGGTGAGTAAATGGAGAAAAAAGAAGCGGGCTAATTGGTCTGAAGTCATACACCTAGATTTGAAACCCTGGTCCCAGAGTGTATACCCGTAACCCACCAAACTCTGTTACTTCCACCACAAGGTAATGGAATGTAGAATCATCCTGGAACATGGAGAATTTCTGTTACAGAAACATGAGGTCAAGTTTTCTGGTCAGGATGTGTGAGATCCGAGGACACTGAGAGAATATTCACAGTACTGATTTGCTGTCAGTGACCGTTGAGGAGCCGTGAAGAGAGGGAGCAGTGCAGGAAGATTAGAGATGCTAATGTACTGTTTTTCCAAAGGGAAGGGTGGAATCCACAAATCATAGAGACTGAAATTGATGTTGATTGCTGGGACATAGTCCAGAAGGGAGTGAGTCCTTAGCAAAGTGTTGATTTCTAGAAGCTACCAAATATAGTTTATTAACTATTTCCTTTTCCTAATAGAATTCTATGTGTCTTAGATAAGGATGTAGGCAGGATACAGGTATCTGTAAAGATTCGTAGTTTCATTCATATTTGAGATTATCTGAAAAATGTTAAAAGTGTGTAAGTTGGAATATTTTCTAGGACTTGAAGTCATTTTGATGTTTTTACAGGATTATTTTACTTATGTTCATTGCATTAGAATATGAGCTGTATAATATGCTTTTCCTAAGTGCTGCATAGCAAATCAGTCACAGATTCAATGGCCCGCATCCTGGTGCCTTGCCTTCTCAAGTAGGCAAGAAGGAACTAGAACTGGTAACTTCTTCCTGGTATGTGCATACAGCACGGTAAATACTTTCTAGCTTTATACTGTTAGAATTATTCATCCCTCTTCTTTACAATTGGTCATAACCCATTTGTTTATCAAGAGCTAGTCTTGCTCTTATTCTTCAACACTACATAGTGCGTGATTGGAAGCTGTGTTGATGGGAAGTAGGCTGGACAATAGAGTGCATTCCTTCTTCACACAAGGTAAAACCTCACGGGAGATGGTGGTGAGGAGGGTGAGGCATGCTCGTTTTTTCTTGTTTATCTTATGAAAGCTGCCCCACTTTTAAACTTAAATATGGTAAAAGGAAGACCGAGAGATGAGTCTGCTTAGCATAGTATACGGTATACAGACACCCCATACGGGTGTGGAAAGGGCAAAACTATCTTTTACAGAGGCTTTTGTTGTTGAAAGGAGGAAGGAATAAGAAATAGAAGGAGCAAGACAGAGGAGTACATCCAGAAAGAATTGATCAGAGGAAACTGAGTCTAAATGAGTGTGTTATGCACAACTTTGAAAGATCGAACGATAAAAGTGGAACTGGTTGCTTTTCAGAACTGTCTTAAGAAGTGGAGCACTTGAGGGGTGCCTGGGTGGCTCAGTTGATTAAGCATCTGACTCTTGGTTTCAGTTCAGGTTGTGATCTCAGGGTTGTGAGATCGAGCCCCATGTGGGGCTCCAGGCTCAGCCTAGAGTCTGCTTCTCTGTCTCTCCCTCTCTCTCTCTCCCTCCCTCCCTCCTGTGCGAGCTTTCTCTCTCTCTCTCTCAAATAAATAAATTTAAAAAAAAAAGTGGAGCAGTTGAATAGATTATTAATCATGGAATGTATTAGATAAAGATTAAAGGCCATGGCCTCCCAACCAAAAAAGTGTGTGGAGCTCTGGACCTGGATGATATGGAAATTATAAGTTCTCTTTAAAAATGACCTCATTTATTCTAGATCCTAGAATACCAAAAGATAACAAAATCATGTTTCAAAACTAGCAAAAACTCTTAGAAACCCGATAGAATATAAGAACGGCAACCTGATAAGACATTACAAAGGAAGAATACTATGTTTCAGTTTCATTTATGGAAGTAGTCATGAAAATCCTAAGTAAAACATCAGCAAATAATTAAATAGGAAATTCTCTTAATTAAAGAGGGCAAATAACACGTAACACTTGGTATTTCCTGTGTGCCAGGTGTTGTTCAAATTATCTCAATTAATCCAACGACCCCAACACAGAGGTTGTTATTAGTATTATTATTACCCTCATTTTACAGATGAAGGAATTTGGATCAAGAGGTAAAATAATCTGCCCCAGGATAAATTGGTGGTAAGTCACAGAGCCGGGGGTTTCAAACCCTTGGGGTCTGGCAGTGGTGCATGTTGCCCCTTCGTGCTGTACCATCTCAGTAGGTGCCAAGATAACAATGCTAATTTACCAGTTCTTGATTATGAGCTCTTTAAAAGCTGGTAGGCGATAAAAGAGTTATCTGCCTTAAACCAACAGCAAGCAGCCAACCGATGGGAAAACTCTGGTAGAATTCCCCCTTGAAATAAGAAAGTGAAATAGGCATGCCCAGTAACACTTCCGATATTCGATACCATCCTAGCCAATGCAAGAAAGCATCAAATAAAATGTATAACTGTTAGGAAAAAATGGTGGAAAATAGCAATATGTGCAGATGTTATAATCTTAAACCTAGGAAAACCAACAGAGTCAACTGAAAAATTGAAAATAAGAGTTCAATAAGATAGCCATATACCACATAAAGATATTTAAAAATTGGTAGCATTTTTTCTTCCTAGCAATATTCAGTTATAAAAATATTAGGACAAAAATCTCATTATACAAAAAATGAAACACCTAAGGTGGGGGGGGATCTGTATGAAATAGTTTGGGATCTCTATGAAGAAAACGATAAACTTAATTGAGTGGAAAAAAGACCTAGGTAAGAATGGGGAGTTACCATGGTCTTGAATGTGAAGACTGAATGAATGTTAGGAAGCAAGAAAATTTCCCAAGTTAGTGTACTATTGGCCAGAGAGTAAAGTCAGATTTTTTAAAGGTTAACTTAGGAAGCTCAGTAAAATGTATATATGTGCCTAGTACATGAATGAGATCACACATCACTGGGGAAAGAGGAAGGATTATTTAGCAGATTTTTAGATAATTGGTTATCTAGTCTTTGGGAAAATCAATTTTGATAAGTAAGCTACTCTTTATGAAAATTTGATGGAAGAATGAGTTTTAAAACATAGAAGAACATTTATATGAATATTTGTCAGACCTTTGGATGAGGAAGTAGGCTTATTTCCATTGCTATCAAGTGATCAAAAGGGAAAAAAAAAAAACCTGAGATAAACAGATGAAAAAAAATTTTGCATGATGATAGACAAAGGGTTAATATTTAGTTCAGTATAGCCAAAAGGTCATACAAACTGGCAACTACTGTTTATTAGTAAATGCTACCCTGGATGTTTTGTTATGTTAAAATTTTAAGTCATGCTATCATTTTATAATAAAGAAGGTAAATATTTTGCCCAGGGGTTTTGTTATATACCTCTTCTAAATGGCAAAACTGGGGTTCAAACCTGGGTCTGATAAGAGCTTATCCTCTTAGCCCTTGAAGCACGCTGTTTTTCAAACATGTCAAAGGCTAAAACACTGGGTAAATGAACAGTGAATTCAGGTAGTGGCTAAATAAAATACAAGTAACAACGGGGATGTTAAATAGAGGTTTTTGTTTTGTTTTGTTTTGTTTTTAGGTGGTAATGCTTATGTTAGGGATGCATTGAGAGGGAGATAAGGCAGTTTCATATACTGCCCATTTGGCCTTTCTGGGAAATATTTTGGCCCAGTATATATCCAGATTCTTAAGATGTTCCTTTCCTGTAAGCCAGGGGAAAATAAAATGACATATATTTATTTTTCATCCTTACTACAAGTGATCTCCAGTGTCTTTAAAAAAAAAAAAAATCCAGCTATTTTATTGATTATGGTGATGGCTGCACAATTCTGTGAACTATTGAAAGTGCTGAATTGTATACTTTAAGTAAGTGAATGGTGTGGTATGTAAATTATATGTCAATAAAGCTGTGATTTATATTAGCTATTTCAGCTGTTGAGTTGAAGAAGAAACTGGGAGTTTGCTTCTCTGAATCATTTGAATTGTGTTTAAACAAATCAGATTCTTCCAGCTGATGCTGCACTGATTTTATTGGGACGCTCTCTTTGATGGCAGCATCATGAACCTGAAGAAGGTGTAATTAGTGCTGAGGATATCCTCGTCATCGAAGTAGAGAGAGCTGGTAGCCCAGGGGAGTCCTCCTTTAGCAGGGAACTTAGAAGTTTTATGGCTTCAGGTTTATCAAAGTCAGTCTTAAGATCACGTGCTTGGATTTCAGGAGACGCCTTACACCTCATCATTATTTAAAACTCTTGTGTGCACACACACACTCTCTCACTGTTGATTTTCCTTTAGTATCCTACCTTGTGAAGACTATATGAAGATTGCCCTTGTTTTCTAGGGGCATACATGAAATGTGCTTTTTGTAATTTTCAAATACAAGGATACATAAGTCAGAGTAACATAGCACAGAGGTTGGGGCAGGGATTCGGAGAGGTGGGTGGGGGGAGCTCACATTGAAATATACTGGACTCTTGCAGAAGTTAGATCAGCCTGTTCTCATCCCTTCAGCAACAAGAGCATGGTGGGATGAATCAGGATAATATTTCACCCTGTAGGGGAATTGGCAACTTGTTGACCACCTGGCCTGGAGCAAAGAGTACTTGGTGCGAAGTGAAGAGTTATAGTTACTCTGTGACATGGGCATATTCCTCTATAAACCCAGTAAATTGTAGATGTCAAATGATTTGAAATACCAAATATTGCCAAGAGAGACTTATTTTCATCACCGCTAATATTTATGTGCAGGTGACTCCGCTAGGCTCTGCTCTAAGTAGAGGGTGCTTCACTCTTATCAGGGGAAATGAAATAGAAAAGTTGGCTGGTCATAGGGGAGGGAAGATAGCCACAGTTTAGTATTGGTGACCAAAAGCCCTGTTTGCCAGGGAAAGTCCAGGTTTATGCCTCTTGTCCCTACATAATTATTCATCGCATCCCCCTTCATTCCCCAGATTGTCCTGGTTAGGATGATAAATTATGTCATCTAACATTTAGCCGTTGCAAAACTAGCTGTTTCTTGACCCTGTCCCCTCAGTTTTTGATGCTCAGGGCACAAGGCTGGCTGTCAGGTCCTCAAGTAGCTTGATTTTGAGGCACTAATTCTAAAGCCATAGCAGCTACCTGGTCCCTCTGGAACCAAGAGGATTTTTCACTAGATTGCCTTGACTGTTCTCTCTGAATGAGAGCTATGATGTTCTAACTCGAAAATGTTCTGCTTTGCCTCAAGTCAGACACTGAGACTCTGTAAATGTAAACACCCTGTTTTCGCCCAGATTCTCTCTTCCACTCTCCCTCCCCTTTTCAGGAACTACTACAGAAGAAGAGAAGGGGTGGCATTCTAGTTGTTAAATGGTTGTTCTTGGGTGCCATGAAACTTTTCAGGGAGGTGATACACTGCTATTCATACACTTATATTTATGTAATTTTTAAATCTTTATTCTTTCCTTTCCGTATTTCTTCCAAGTTTTAGAGCAACGGTATCCAAAGGGAAAGATCAGGAGTTCCACAAGATCATCTTGAGAGTTCAGTTAAGGATGGCTAGGGAAAAAAATTGCATTTAGTTTGCGTTTCCTTGAATAATCTCAAACTTTATTCTCAGTTTGTGAGAATAAACAGACACACCTGTTTTCACATTGTTGTTTTTTTTTATGTTTCTTCCTCCGTCGTTTAATGACACATTTCTGATCTTCAGCTCTAAATGCAGGTACGCAGAGTACATGCAGGCATAAAAGACAGTGCCAGTCTCAGTGTCCACGAGGCAGGGTTTGGCCCTTTCAGAGGTGAAGAGGAGGAATGTCTGAGTCCTGCCTTTGTTGGAGCTGCCTTCTGGGGCACAGGACTGCAGCAGTGATAGCTTGCAGGTAGCCTCCCTGTTACTTGGAACTCTTGTTTTTTCCAGCAAGGTCGGGATTTAGTGAAAGCTTATCTCGGGAGGAGTCACACACTGAAAGTGTGGGAAAAGGCAGCAGTGCGCCTGGATCTTCACCAACAGTCGGAATCAGGAACACAAACTCCATTATGACTATCCACGTGCTTCTGCGTTTCTCTGCTTACTCATACTGTCTGTGCACACCAGCCTTTTCCACCTGGTAGAAAGCCTGGCCACCTGCATTTCATAAATGTTCTTTCATGGAGCTTCAGCCCTGCAACAGAAACTTTAAGGAGAGGTCTACCTTCCCCTCCGGGTTACTTTGCTAGGGCCAGCGGGAGTGTGGTTCTTACAGGACTGCGGCACCTCCTACTGTAGCTGTGTTAATGGTTGGGTGGGGGGAGCAGTTGCCAGAAGGAGGTGGTGCTGGAGGCAAGGTAGAATGACCCTATGACCTTCCCAGCTGTGAGGACTGTTGAGGTTCTTCTCCTGTCTGATTTGTTTAGGTGTCCAAAAATAAGTTCAGATGAACTTCTTGGTTATTTGTCTGCCCTGAGGCCACATACTCCTTCCTATTCTCATTTTGTCCTTTATCTCTCACTTTGGCCTGAAAAGCGGGCTCCTTTTTAGCTCCTCTGCCCATAGATATCCTCAAGGCAGGACTGGATCACAGAATCCCAAAGGAATTCCACCCCTGACTAAAAGCTACTGCACTGATTGTCATTCAGCAATCCCAGAAATACACAAGGAGGGATTAGAATGTATGCCACCCAAGGGTGGAATGTTCTGCTTTGTTAATCTGCTTTTAGTCCAAAGTACCAGTATTTGATTGGGTGGCATTTTGGTTTCTCATCATTTGTAGTTTGTTAACATTTACCTTGTGCCCTTTGCCTGTCACCCTCCCACCCCACCCTTACCTCAACTTGTATTCTTACTGTTTTTTTCTAATTTCTGAGAAGAGATTGGAATAGAATATAGAAGTTTTAAAAGTACAGCTCAGCCATTTTAATTTATGAATGGTATTTTTTACACTAGTTGAATGAAGTACATTTCGTATAACTGATTAAAAAAAGTATTTTTCTCTAAAGGCAGCCATTTAGTCCTTAATGTCTTCAATGCCTCACATATAATAGGAGCTTGAAAAATATGTTGAATAAACTTGGAAATACTTTTATTCATCCTTTCTTACCAGAAAGGAGAATGACAGGGACTAAATAGGCCTTGCACACTGGAGTAGGATCTGCTTGAGAGCCTGTCATGTTATGGAGGAGACCGGGGCCATTGTTAGCACAGGTAGGAATTATTTGACTCTGAAGAAAAATGGTAGAAGTACCTTATTTTACTGTCCCTCATACATGTTGACTGCCTTGATACACTTTACCTCTTTGACTTAATTTAGTAATCTCCCCAGGCAGAATGTTCCCTTAGCAGGGTCACCTATTTTCACCTGAACAGGAGAATTGATCATGAAGCATTTAACAAATTTATCATGGTGGTAAGACTAAAAGCCACACCCTCATGCTAAAATTAGCTGTTCTTTCATGTTCCTTCTTTCCAGTTGAGGCAAGTGGAAAAAGTTAGGGTTATGTTTCCTCTTTTCTTCCCCCTTATGTCCCCTCCCACTCCCCGACTTCACCCCAAAGAATTACGTAAGGAGCAAAGGAAAAATAAGGAAAGGGAAGGAGAATGATCCCCGGGGCAGGGTAAGTACACAAATAAGTGTATGTCTTTGACACTAGCTAGTTGGGGACCACACCTGTGGCTCTGAGTTTTAGTGGCCAGAACAAAGAAGAAAACAAGAACAGTTGTAAGACTGTTCAGGAGATAAAAAACAAATCAGCCACTTAAGAGAAATGTAATCTTTCCAGGAATTGAGACCCTTTAGATCCTTTATTAATATAGGCTCTGAGTCCTTAGTACATTTCTCTCGATTCTCTACAGTACCTGCAAAAGTGAATGAAGTACCTGAGTTCCAGTTTAAGCTATCTTAGGATAAAAACATAAGGAATAATATTAGGCCAGAGTGCAGTTCAGTTAAATCGTTACTTTTCTGATGTTCTGGAGCTTTGGAAGTGGCCCCCTGTAATTGTTCCTACCACTGAACTTTTTATTAAAATTGGGTACCAGAGAAGCCCAAGGTTCGAGTTTTCTAGCAACCACTCCGCTTTCACAGCCAGCTGAGCTGGCCAGCAGCCCCAGTGTCAGCCTTTGAAAATTAAAGAGCTTAACCAGGACTTGATTTCCAATCTAGATGTATAAGTTGACTTGGAGTCCAGGTCAGTGTTTTCCTCAAAAAAATAGTTCTGTGTTCAACATACAGACATGTTTAATGTCATAAAGTAGTAGTTTAAAGATTCTTGTTAAATTTCTGACACCGAAGTGCAGTATAAAAAACTGATAGGAATGAGGTATTTGGGTTCAAGAAGAGATGGACCCTCGCCTGATTTCCTTGGACCTTAGAGCAAGGTTTAAAAGCCACTGTCAGATTCATGGCTAATGTTACTTTAGTCTGGAAAAATTTCAAAGCCTGCATCATTAGTCTCCCACTGAACAGGCTCACCCTCTGCACCCCCCTGCCCACAGGAACACCTGTAGAAAGCCCAGTTTTCATTAACATTAACTTCCTGTTCGAACCACTAAGATTCTGACAGGTTGGCAGTATGGTTAGCAATAATCAAGCATTTGGGAAATCAAGTTAAAAACCAAGAAGGTAGGGGCGCCTGGGTGGCTCAGTCAGTTAAGTGGCTGCCTTCGGCTCAGGTCATGATCCTAGCTAGGTCCTGGGCTCGAGCCCTGCATCGGGCTTCCTGCTCTGCCAGGAGCCTGCTTCTTCCTCTTCCTCTGCCTGCCGCTCCCCCTGCTTGTGGAGCTCGCTCTTTGTCAAATAAATAAATAAAATCTTTAAAAATAAATGAATGAATGAATGAATAAAAACCAAGAAGGTAGATTTTTGAGGCCTGCACAGAAATGATAATCTCCATATGTTTTTTTGCAGATTATAGAGCACTTTCACAAATATTATAGTCAGCACATTCACTTGAGTTAGTAGATTCTTCTGCTGAAATAGTAAAGGAAACATGGAATCCCATATTCAAAACTTTTGTAGAAGGAGTTATGTTTTCAGTGTTAAGTAATTGCATCCGTTGTAGCTCTTTCTGAATATTTTGGGGCCTCTACCCAAACCTTAGCTTTTTGGACTCCCTTGGATATAAGATGTTTTTGTTGTGTATTTTAGATACAGCTTTCAGATTAAAAAGCAAGTTTTCCATTGTGACTGTATTGTGATGTCAACACTCACCTGGAAACCACCACTCCATCAAGTGTGGAATGTTCTTTGGGCAATAAAAGAAGGCATGTGATTATTCTGTAAACAGCCCTTGAGTTTACAGTGAGTTTTTTTTTTTTTTACCTTCTGCCTTCCTCTTCACTTGATACTTTATTACCTACCAGAGCTTGATAAAATTACAAAATAATTTTTGTTTTCTTATCATAATTCATATTGTTGCATAAAGCTCTCCAGTCAGTTGTAAAACATTTTCTGACTCTTACCCAGATTTATCCTGTCTACACAACGCAGCTCAAGAAGCATCTCCTCAGTTGAAGTCTGAGGTCTTCAGCACACAGTGCTGTGTCTGTCCTCCGAACTTGCTCCTCATATCATTTATTTGGGTTTTTTCATACAGGCTCTGGTGGCATGCGTTAGTCGCCATAGATTTCAGTCTTTCTGTGTGTGTGCCTTGTCTCCCCAGTTGTATTCGAAGGCCTGGAACAACTCCTAGTGAGTGTGTACCACAGGATGAGGGGTGGAAAGGATGTGTTGACTCGTTAGGAGATAAATCCTCTTTGAGTAAAATGTTTTACACAATCCTCTAAGAGGCCCTGGAACTGTGTATTCTGTGACTCTAAATACTTCTGCTGGAAAAAGTGTATTTACACTAAATACCACTATACGGTGGCCTTTGAGCAGTTTAAAAAGGAAACAAACCTTCAAATCTCCAACTATGGTGCTTCAGCTCAGGCTGGTTTTGTGGCATGTTTGTGCTTTCATGGGCATTTGGCCAGAACAGAAATAGCAATGCTGGACCTTGAAGGAAAGTGATTTTCCAGGTTTATATCTGATCCTCTAGATATAAGTTTGAAGGTTGTAAATTTTCTCTTTTTTTTAAGATTTTATTTATTTGAGAGAGAGACCGCATGCGCACATATGCTTGGGGGGAGGGGTGGGCAGAGGGAGAGGGAGAGAGAGAATCCCAAGCAGACTCCTTGCTGAGGGTGGATCCCTAACATGGGGCTCGCTCCCACGACCCTGAGATCATGACCTGAACCGAAATCAAGAGTTAGATGGTCAACCAACTGAGCCCCAGGAACCCCTGAAGGTTGTAAATTTTCAAAAGGAAATTGTTTTTTCCAAAATACAGTTCTTCATTAGAATAATTAAAAAGAAAAAAGAAAAATCATTTCACCACTCTCAGGTGTACCCTTTAAGAGCCACAGCATTTCTTTTACTTTTTCGATCTATCTTGACACAAAAATAATTTTCTAAAAGGCTTTTTTTTTTCATATTTGAACTTCATTTCCAGTTTTCTCACTTGTTTACAGTTCCAGTTTTGAATTACACATTCTTTTTAGGGAATTACCATCTTTTTAAAAGAGCAGGATTGGCTATTTGCTTTTCTTATTTACTAAAACATGGGTAAAACCATGATGTTTGCCCATGATCATATGGACTATGTTTACACAACCTGCAGCAAAGTGAGCAGTAAATTAGCAGCAGAAAACTGGATATACGATTTCATGCTTAAAGACCGATGGTTTCACATTTTAAAATGTGGACATTGATTAACCTTTTGTATTATTAAAATATAATATTAATTTGTAAAGAAATAGTTGTGAAGTTCACATTTTCTGGACCTAATTCTAAAACTATAACAATGTCACTCTTAATTCCTTAAGACCATCTGTAAATGAATCAATGTAGACACAATTAAAGATGGCACATCATATTGATAAAAGGCCTTTAACATATTCATGGAATCAGTTAATTATTCATGTATTACAGATGTTTCTCAATAAGGCTTTGTAGTATGTAACTGTAATTTCAAGTCTTAAACCAAGTCATGAAATCTTTTTGGCTTACGATAATTGGAAAAGTTCAACATTGTGAATAAGTTAGCTGGCACTAGTAAAAGAGCTACTCAGATTGATTCTAAGTCTCTTTTACAAACCGCAGGTTCCATCCTATCAGTTGTTTGTGAAATCAGCTTAGCATTTTAAGAGGGAGGAAGGGAACAAGGGACTAGGATAGAATAAAATAGAATAGAGAATATCACTGTAATTTTAGTTGGTAAGGATAAGTACTGTTTGTTGGTACTGTACATGTATGTATGATACTTACTTTTTATGTATGAATATATGTGTGTCATAAGGTCAGAGAAATCTGTAAGCTGTCACTGCTAGTGGTAATGCAGTTAGGTGGCCTGGTGGCCTTGTGGTTGTTTAAATTGCTGTACACACAATTCAGATTGATGGCATGCTTTAATTGGAAAGCTTCATTATTTGTACTGTTAACAGGGAGTAAAGGAAGACCTGTGTGACTTGCTGATCAGATTCGTAGTTGATAGGAACCTGGTAGGGAAAGCTAATAAGACACTGGATAACAGACGTAAGATCCCAGAAAAAATTTGAAATGTCCTACCGTATACTGAATTTAAAGTAGAAGCAATTTAATAGGAATAATTGTTCAGTCATGCAGGTATGTCCCAAAATGCAGAAGTAAACAGTGGGTGAAGATGTGGCTCCCTATAATACGTGGAGAAGCCTTAGGTCAATTAAACTGCTCAGTAGAAAGCAGCCAAAGCTCTTGATGGAGTCTAAGACTACATTTATGAAATACACGGATGGGTAGTCTTGGCTGGTCAGATCACATATGGAACATAGGGTTCAGTTCAAAACACTACACTCTTAAGGACAGTGACAAGCTGGAATGCCTGGAGAATAACGGGGGGGGGGGTCCTCTGAGTCCACTCCCCCACAATTCATCTTTACCTGTCACAGAACCCAAACTGGATAAATTATATAGGAATTTGGTTACCAACTATGCTCAGTGTAGTGCAGATTGAAAGTGGATCCATGGCTTTTGCACACTCACAGCTCACAGGCTAGTGTGGTGATGGTAATTTACATAATAACATGTCTGATTAGGCTGCTCATAAAGCTTTGAGTTTCTTCTACACGAGTCTCTCACTTTCCTTTTACCCTAGTCCTGGATGCATCATTGCTTAGGACATGAGGAGACATGTCTACTGCAAAATATTCCTACCTGATGCTCACTGAAATTGCTACCGCGGTTTGATGGCATATTGTCAGTTTACTTCTAATCCTGGTGTTTGCCTCTGGCTTGCTTAGATTGGGATAAAGTCTAGGTACAAGAAATTGGTCACATCATGTTGGAATCCATGTCTAAAAGGCATGTCTGTAGATTCATCTTAAACATATTCTCAAATCATACACCTATAATTTTGAAAAATGTATCAAGTTTAGTGTTTATTTAACACTGTACTTATTTAGCATGTATTTTTGTGTAGTTATATACAAAGAATGTATTCTGTGCTGCCCCCCTTCCAAATAACTTAATCAGTTGGTGATTAACTGGAGAAAGGTCATGAATTCATGTTATAGTGGATTTCTTGATTGACTTTCCCACAACTAAGCAGCATTAATGTAAAAGTTGACGTGCTTTGTCAAACTGGATAATATAGTGAGGTTTGTTAAATTAGATTCTCCTAGAACATTATTTCAGAAAAGGATATTCATTGTTTAATTGTAAATAATGTCTGATACCTGTAGATATGAAATCTTGCATTCATATTCAGCATGCAGTTACAAGCCCAATAGAAAATCTGGAATTCATAAAGAAAAAGGTATAGATAAAGCTATAAGAAAATGATTTGTACATTAAGTTTAAGAAGTTGAAATGCAAATGGCCAAGTAGGACAACATATTTGCAAAAAAATAACAGCCAAAGAGATAATATTGATAATTATACAGTATTCTACAAATCAGTAAGAAGACATACTCCAAACCCAGTAGACTCATGGGCAGTAGAGATGTACAGTTTTACTAAGGAAATGCAAATGGACAATAGGCATGAAAATATGTTCATTGTTACCAGTGATCAGCAATTCAAATAAAAAGAATTGCAAGAATGAGAGGGGTAGGGAGAGGAGGAGATCAAGAAAATAGCAGTTCTTAATCTCACAGATTGGCAGAAATCAAAAGGATTTCTAGAGCCTACTGTTGGTTAGCTGGTGCACTGTTGATGGCAGTGGAAATTGGCATAAGCTTTTGGTACAAGTTAAGAATCTTCATGTTCCGACTCTCAGACTGCTGCCTTACCTGAGTCACTCAGAATCTCCTTGGCTTCTTTTACTGTAGTATCTGGCATCCAGAACTGCACAGAACATCGTGTGGTCTTTTTGTGGCCAGAGCAGCCCGCTGGTTGGTCATTCTTTATAAGAAATTGCTCTCTAAGGTGGGCAGGCCAGGGATCATTTCTTTAGGGTTTATAAAGATTAAGAACTGACACTTAATGTTCAGTGACAGTCCTGACTCAGATACATCTGGCTAGTAGAGAGAAGACAAGGGGTTTCTTTATTTTCACTTGTTTTAATGACTTCCAGGGACAACTGGCCTAGTACCTTAATACAAAGTAAAGCTGGGCAAATCCTGCACAGAAGGGAAGGGACATCTGGTCACCCATTAGAGATAAGACGAAAAGCTGTGACCTGAGTATTTCTGCTGAAGAAGTTATAAAACAGCCCATCCTTTGGAGAAATGCTGCAGTGACCCCCTGCTGACTCAGAAAAGAGCTGTGTTGATCCAACAATTTCAGCTGTGAAGCTTTATTTAAAAGACATTGTTAAAGGTATATTTTGCATGGAATTATTGATATAAAATACTAAGTTTTGCCAAATTATGCATACAGAAGGTTGAAACATAAAGACATGGACCTTAATTTTTTAAACTCAGCTTTATCTGTAATATTACTAAGCTGATTTGGAATCTGATACTCATTTAGTCACAACTAGAAGAAAAACATTTTTAGGAGTACTCCCGTTCATGGCTTCTTGCTTTAGTCCTGAGCAGACCACCTTTCTTTTAAACAACAAAAGACATTTGAAAACTGCTCCTGGGGCCAGTCCTCAACTGGGGTAGAGAGGAAATATATATATAAAGAGCACACTTTTTTCAGCAGAGGTGAAGTACCTATGTGTGTGTGTGTATTGAAGTCATGGAGCTCTGATCCATGTTACATTCTTAACTCCTAAGAGTTACTTAGCTGTGTGTTCAGTTTAGTTAAAATACTTCCAACTCTGTCTTTAAAATGAATTGTAGAACTGTTTGAGTGGGTGTTTATATATGCCCCACCTTGCTCCAGAAGGATTTAAAGTAGCTTGAAATATTCTCTTGTACCTAATTATCATAACTTTAGTCTTGAAAGTCCGTAATGACTGCACGGCACACTGAAATTACCACAGTAAAACTTGACACTAGTAATATGGTTATCTGAATAACTGAAAGTTAACATGAGGTTCCTGTTTGTAAAATCAACACACAGCTTTTTTTTTTTTTTTTTTTTTACACGAGCTGGTACCTTAAAACAAGTTCTTGTAAAATTACTTTTGTCTATAAATCAGCTACTACAGCAAAGCCCTCTCCGGTGAGCATGTATCTCTGGCTTTGTTGCTCAGATATAGAATGAACTTTATTATTAGAGAATATTTCATAAGCATTCATAATTTGACATTCCCAGGTTTAGTGCCAGTAAAATAAACTCTCAAGGATTAATAGAAAGCCAGTTTTAGAAGAACACAAAAGTGAAATTATTTCTAAACATCATTTTTACTAAGCCTGTTTCATTAAGTACTCATTCTGTAATTCACTTAAAACAAAAGGATGGAGAAGCTCATGGTCATTCAGACCTCTGTGTGTGTTTGGGAGTCTTACTTGAAACTGGAAAGGAGTACACAGTTTTCATAGCCTAGCTCTCTGTGCAGTACATTTCTGATGTTTAATAGAAAAGGAACTTTGGTTTTCAGTAATGAGCAGTAAGAATCCTTTCTAAAGTGTATGAAACAGAAGTACTTGCCAATTTTTGTTTTGTGTGTTTTTGGGGGGTAGGGGACATTCAGGGGTATTCTTTTCATATTTATTTAACTCAGTAATCTTAGAAATTGCCTTTTGCCTATTTGATCAGAATTTTAAAAATCAATATTTTTTAAAAAGTCACTTGGTGAACATTTGTTTCTGGTTACTCTGATAATTTAATACTGTTATGTTGTATGTTTTGTTACATACTTGATCTGTATGTAAAATGAAAAGACAGATAAATGCAAAGAGAATTTGGAGTCAAGAGACTTGCCTTGAATCCTGATATCCACACTCATTATGGGACCTCAGGGCCAGCCATTTCTGTGAATCTAAAGATGTATAGGAAGTATTTACCATAGGAGTTCGAGAAGGTGGGAAGGGATAGTTTCATGGATAGAAAGTGTTTGTAGTAAGAATACAGAAACACTAGTTTGAAGGAATATATGCACTCCTGTGTTGATTGCAACATTATTTACAATAACCAAATTATGGAAGCAGCCCAAGTGTCCATCGATAGATGAATGGATAAAGAAAATGTAGTCAATGGAATATTATTCAGCCATAAAAAAGAATGAAATCCTGCCATTCGCAACAACATGGATGGAGCTAGAGAGTATAATGCTAAGTGAAATAAGCCAGTCAGAGAAAGACAAATACCATATGATTTCATTCATATGTGGAATTTAAGAAACAAAACAAATGAACAAAGAAAAAAGCAAAGAGAGACAAACCAAAAACAGACTCTTAACTATAGAGAACCAGCAGATGGTTACCAGAGGGGAGGTGGGTGGGTGGGGGGAGGATGGGGGCAATAGGTGAAGGGGATTAAGAGGACACTTATCTTGATAAATACACGGAACTGTTGAATCGCTGGGTTGGACACCTGAGACTACCATAACACTGCATGTTTACTAAACTCAAAAAAAAAAAAAAAAAGCCTGTAGACATTGGATTAGAGAATATACATCACAGTATAATGCACGAGTGATCAATACTGTTAAGTTCATTCGGATTTAACATTAATAAAAGCAGTCCATGCAAAAAAAGTTGTGAAGATCCAAAAGAGGATAGTTCTACAAATTGTGCCTCAGTCTTAGGAACCCAGCAGTATTCCATGTTGGTTAACTACCTGAATCCATCGCACTTTAATCAGAGTTTTGCCATGTTCATATTCTTGGCACAAACAGCATACAGATGGACAAATTAGAGTTGCTCAGCAAGTAGGGGTCCAGCTTTGTGCATAGCAACAGGTAAATTGTAGGTGCTTTCCTAAGATTTCCTGCTCACTTCACCTACAAAACCATTTACGTGGTGGCCCCTAGCCCCTTACTGGCTGGGTTTCAAATTAAAACTTTCTAGTTAACTCCTGTTTGTTTATATATCAGTCATTTCTGTGGCCTTCTTTGTTTTTGTTTTGAGAAGTGTTTTTCAGTGCCCGTCAATAAATGTATTTGGAGTCTTGTACAAAGCGTATAACATTATGGCTAATACTCAGTTTTGCCCCCACAGGGCTTCCTGAGTCGTTGGGAGTGATACATATGTAAATAACAATAGCACAGCATCATCAAGGTTTTAAAAGCTTAGGAGTGTGAGGAGGGAGGGGACGTGCACTGTGGGGTCTTCCTGGAGGGGCTGACCTATAGACATGGGGTGGGGATGGGCCGGGTTTTGGACAAGTAGAGAAGGGTGCTCCCAAGGAGGGGCTACCCATGGTGGTATTGCTGTGGTTTTCCAAGAATTATTTCTAGGAGGGGCACTGTTGAAGGACTTGCCCGTGTACTTATTCCTCTGTAGACGTTCTTCCTCTTCCTGTCTGCCGTAAACAGAAGAGTTAGTTTATGGAACTGCAGTGGACAAAATGAACACACACTGTGTAGTTCGGAACAGTGAAGTAGGAGAGCTCTGAGGCTCTGTAGAGGAGAATGGGTTGTTTTTATGTCAGAAACAGGTATTAAGGTAGTCTTTGTAGTTACCCATAAATTTAACTTTGGACATTTTGGCAAATAAGGGGACAAAGCAAAGTGCAGTAGACATACCAATTAAAAGAAATATACCAACTCTTCAGAATAGGAACTTTTCCTTATTACTGATTTTTTTTAATTATGAAAATGTTCAAGCATATACAAATAGACTCCAGTATAATTAATTTCCAACTTCAGCAGTTAGTAATTTGCTAGCCTTGTTTCATCTGTTCCCCCGCCCCACCTTACTCTGAGGGGCACTGGAATATTTTAAAGCAAATCCCAAATTACTTGTACTTCGGTATGTATGTCTAACTAAGGGTATTTTTTTCTTACCTACTATAGTCCATTATAATACCTGACAGAATTAACAGATTCCTTGATTATCTGTCCAATGTATAATTTTTCTGATTGCCAACATATCTTTTTGACAGTTGGTTTATTTGAATCAGGGTCCAGAGAAGATCCATACATTTGATTGTGTCTTACTAGTCTCTTACTTAATATTCTGTGCTCCCCACCCCACCCTGCCTTGTGCTCTTTAATCTGTTGGAGAAACCCAGTTATTTGACTTGTCCCTTGTTCAGGGCTTGACTTACTGCTTCCTAGTGATGTTGTTTAAATTGTTCTTTATCCCCGTTTTCCTATAGACTGGTGGCTCTAGAAACTTAATTAGATTCAGAGTTTTTGTTTTAACAGTGGGAGAAAGGAGATCAAATATTTATAGATGGAGCTTTGTATTTCCTATTGCATTATATCATGAGACAGATTGATGTCTGGTTGTCCTATTTTTAGCAATAGATCAGTGTCTTCCAAGTTGTCAGCTCCAGTGTATCCACTGTGAAGTTCTCCATCACCCTTTCTCCTAGGATTTTAATGATCACCATTGATGATTGTTGTCTAGATCCTAGATTCATCAGGGATTACAAAATGGTAATTTTCTGTTTTTCTCCCTGTGTTTACTAGCTATGTGAACTTTTCCTTGTCACCTATTTGGTTCCCCTCAAATACAGGCTGTACAGAAAAGACAAGATAAATGTGCTGTTCCCTTCCTTTATTTACCGGTTTTGGGGGTATTGAGGTGTTGCTCTCAAAAACTCCAAAGTGACTGATGAAATTTTTTAGTACTATAATTTTCATGGATTTTAATGTTTTACTTATATTAACTATATTAAGTATTCTTATTAAATATGTAATAATTTATATATTATATATATGCAAATATTTAATTTGTGTGTCAATTCATTGTGGTCTTTTTTCTTTTTTATGTCCAGACTGTATCATCTTAGGCCTGTGGGAGCCTTTCAGATTGATTCCTGTGTCTTTTTTTTGTCATGAACCCATTCATCTTTGCTTCCTGAAGTAATTAACATGTCCCAGGCTCATCTTGTTTGTATATTTCCTGCTCCTTCATGGAGACCTGGTTCCTCTTAAGAGGAATGATCATGTATTAATTTTTAAAAATAGTACTTTTATCAAAAAACAGTATTACATGCACATTGTAAATACTTAACCTTTAAAATTTAGTATACAGCTCATATTCTCACTACCTGTTACTAATCCTTGATATTTCTTTCTCTTAGCATATGTATCTGCACATATAGATCACACATGGGATTACTTTATACACACACACAGTATGTATATGTATTTGCACTTTTGTATCTATAAAGTTTTCAGTTAAGAGGAATTATGGGCATTTTTTCGTGTCAGTGGAAATCTTCAGAAGCATTTATTTTAGATGACTTTACAGTGTTCAGTTATATTTGTGGAAGATTTTTGTTTTCCCCATTTTCCACTTTTAAAAATAATAATTCAGTTGCCATCATGGCACATAAATCTTTTAATTTTTTGTTGTTATGTTAATCACCATACATTACATCATTAGTTTTTGATGTAGTGTTCCATGATTCATTGTTTGTGCGTAACCCCCAGTGCTCCATGCAGAACGTGCCCTCCCCAATACCCATCACCAGATGGCACATAAATCTTAAAGAAGCAGAGAGAAACATTTTTAAGCCTACTGATATGTAATGAACATATTCATTATAATATGAAAGATACTGGATAACCTGATAGTGCATAGTTGTTTGAAGTCCCAGCTCTTCCACTTTACTAACTAGGTTCATGATATTTGAACAAATTATCCAGTATTTTTGAGCCTTAGTTTATTCATCTATAGAACAGGAAAAAGTAAAACTTCTCTTAGGAATGAAGGATCAAAAGAGTTCTACTCTTTCCTTGAGGATCAAAAGAAATAGTTCATTCATTCATTCAGATATTCTGCAAGTATGTACCAAGCACTCTTCCAGTTTCTGGGTCAACAACAATGAATGTGCAAAACCAGTGAGGTCCTTGTTTTCATAGGACATTTTTAACAGAAAGGAGCAGATAAACATATGTCAGTTTATGGTGATAAGTACTAGGAGAGCAATGAAGAAGATAAGGAGATGAGAGCAGGGGAGAGGTGCTGTTTTGGAAACAGTGGTCTGGGAAGGCCCTATTGATAGGGTGTCATTTGAGTAGAAGTGTGAGTAAAATGAGGGAGAGAGCCATGATGATTTGAGCTAAGAGCTCTCCATAAACAGTATGGGGAATGTACTCAGGCCTGGCCCAGAAATTCAAGCGCTCAAGTCTAGAGTGTAAGAGATGAGAACAGAGAGGAGTGGATCACAAGGAGCCTTCCGTGCCTTGGTCAGGAGTTTGGATTTTATCCTGAATGAAATGGGAAGTCATTAGGAAAGGTATTGAACAGAGAAGTGAACAGTGCTTTGTAATCTCTGAAGTGTCCTATGAGAGATCTTATTTTAAATACTGTTACTGTTACCACTACTGCAGCCCTCTGTTTTACCATCTAGGCTATACAAGAGTGTCAGTTTGACTCCTGCATGGTATCCAGTGTTGAACATCCTGGGCCCCTGGGAATCTAGTCAAGGTATATTAATTGCAAAAGACACTCCAAAGTCTTGTATCTCTTGGGCACTTACTTTTGGTTTTGACATAGTTAATGATGAGCATGTATTTGGTGGCTTTGGTAATTAACCAAAGGTTCAATTGCTTCTTCAAGCTATTGATGGTTTATTTTAATGGAGCTAAGTCATTGCATCTTATTTACAGCTAAGAAGGGCGTGTATCCTGTCCATCCAAAAGCTGAATCAAAACTTCTGAGATGGAGGTTTAAAAAGAAAAACAAGATCGGGGCGCCTGGGTGGCTCAGTCATTAAGCGTCTGCCTTCGGCTCAGGTCATGGTCCCGGGGTCCTGGGATCGAGCCCCGCATCGGGCTCCCTGCTCAGCGGGGAGCCTGCTTCTCCCTCTCCCACTCCCCCTGCTTGTGTTCCCTCTCTCACTGTGTATCTCTCTGTCAAATAAATAAATAAAATCTTTAAAAGAAAAAAGAAAAACAAGATTACTCATTTTATATTGCTATCCAGTCTGAGGGTAGTCTTTTTTTTACCCAATTTTCATTGTGGAAATAGTCACAAATCAGATTTTGGAAGAAAAAAAAAAAAAGCCTGTGTAACTATCCCTTATTACTATTTATTCATATTTGACCATATGCAGATGCTGCACTAAGCATATTTAAACACATGTAATTTAATTCTTATGCTAAGTTGTGAGGTAGCTATTGTTTTTCTCATTTTAGAGATGAGGAAAAGGGGCTTAGAAAAGTCTTAAGTAGGGGCTCCTGGTTGGCTCAGTTGGTTGAGCGACTGCCTTCAGTTCTGGTCATGATCCCGCAGTCCTGGGATCGAGTCCCACATCGGGCTCCCTGCTTGGCAGGGAGTCTGCTTCTCCCTCTCACCCTACCCCCTCTTGTACTCTTTCTCTCTCTCTCTCTCTGTCTCAAATAAATAAAATCAAATCTTAAAAAAAAAAGAAGAAGAAAAGTCCAAGTAAGCTAAGGCATGGTGAAATCAGGATTTGAACCCAGCTTGTCTTTAAAGCTGTGTAATTAACCACTGTGCTTTATATAATTGGCCTGCACAACTGTATGGATAGTCTAGCACCTAGCACAATATCTGGCATGTTGTAGATATTCAGTATTTATTTGAATTAAGGAAATCAGCCCTAGAAGCAGGACATTAGGCCTCAGAGCCAGCTATCTAAAAATGGGTTCAGGTGTGTACTACATTTCACACTTTCCATGACTGCTTATTTAAGTACTTTAATAGTCTTTGTGTGTAACAATCTTATTATTGTATGTGGGGTTTTTTGTTTGTTTGCAGTTTTTGCTTTGACCACCAAGTTTATGAGTCAGATCTAACAGATAAGTTAGTGTAGAGTCCTATGAACTCAACTGTCTAGGAATGTGTTGTCATTCAGCACTTTTCCTTATTGTCTCTACACACATACACCTACATCCATGCACACCAAAGTGTTGTCTTCCTTAGAGCAGGCGCCCTTCATGTTTGTGGCATATAGTAAGTGCGTAGTCAGTTTGTGGATGGTTGAATGTCCTAATGAGTCGTTTATAGACCATTTGACTGTTTTTCAGTATTTGTCAGTACATAGGTGAATAGAATTAGTTACAGTTCGGAGGAGGCGGTCGCACAAGCCAGAAGCAGTCAGATTGCCTAAGAAGGGCCGTGCTCACTCTGATGATGTTATTAGACTTATTTTCCCCGTGGCTGTTCTGTATGTTCTCCAGCACTTTTTGGGGTGGAGCTTTGTGCTCTTAGGAGTATTCACATAACAAAGCAGTAGTTTGCAGTTTTTGTTCTTTGTAAGATATTAAGTGACCATTTCTAGTATCATCTGGTCTCCATCTGTTTTGAAGAAGAGAGTAGACTCCCAGTACAAAAGACCACAGTTACAGAGCAAGTAATGAAAAGGAGAATGCATACCAAACTGTTAATACCTGTTGTCTCTATAGGCTTTGCTGGTGACTTTCACTCTCTACCTTGTTGTCGTCCTTCAGTGTTTGAATTTTGCATAATAATGTCACCATTTCTTAAAAACTAGAAGTTCAACTCTTAGTGATGGACATAGGTGCAGAAGTAGATAGGAAGGACTTTCATTATTCTGACCCCCAGCCCAACTTCCCCCCTCTCACCCCCAAGGATATAGAAGCTTGCTGAAGGCTTTGCGTATGTGAACAACAGCACAAAAAGTGTTTTTGGTTTTTTGGGTTTCTTGGTGATTTCAGTAGTCCCAATCCTTATGTGAACCAAATTTCCCAAAATATCCCCTAAGGGTGATATTGGCCCCATTTACAACCACTGCCCTATGTGGAGGACAGTGAAGGTCTACATTTGGTGTCTGTAGCATAGAGAGATTGAGAAGATAGAATTGACTGAAATTGTGAACTGATTATGTATGGAAGAGCTAACGAGTAGAAATTGTCTGGTATGATGACCAGGGTTTGTGACTGGATGAACAATGGATTCATTCACTGTGAAGGGGAACTTAAAAAAATAAGTAGGACTTGGGATGAGGTTTGAGTTGCCTGGAGGACATTTATAGAGAGCAGTAGTTGGAAGTGTAGGCTGATTGGTTGGGGCAGGAGATGGATTTCAGATTTTTAAAACCATGGGTAGGGGTGCCTGGGTGGCTCAGTAGGTCAAGCATCTGACTCTTGGTTTCAGCTCAGGTCATGATCTCACGGTTGTGGGATTAAGCCCCCACATTGGGCTCAGCACTCAGTGCAGAGTCTGCTTCGGCTTCTCTCTCTCCCTCTCCCTCCCGCTTGTGCTCTCGCTCTCTCAAATAAATAAATCAATAAAATCTTTAAAAAAAAGAAAGAAAGAAACCAACCATGGGTGGATGAGATCAATTGGAATATAGAGTAAGAACACAGCCAAGGGTGGAACCCGGAAGGACATCAATGTTGAAGTAAAGATGAGTCATTGAATTAAATGCAGAAAGGAAGGGCATTTGGAGAGAAAGGGAAACAGCTAAGGGAGAGCAATGCACGGAAGCCAAGGGGTGTGCAGTGCTCAGTATTCACGCAGATTCCTTTCATGCAGCTTTAGCATGAAGTTCCATAAATGTTGGTTTTAATATGAAACTAGTATATTTAATTATTCCTCGCCCAGTCCCTCAAATTTTCAGGTTAAATTTCCTGTCTAAGGCTTCTTTATCTTTGGGATTCAAGCATACAGCACGGTTCACCATCAGGAGCAAGCTTACCTCCAGTTTGAGAATTGTAGGTATGGGTTTCTACAGCCCTCTAGAATCCTAACAGTGGCTGGTTTTCTCCCAATTGCATTAATAATTTTGGCTCAGCCCAGAGAGTCCTGCTGAGGTATATTATGAACCAAAAAAAATTTTTTTTGAAGGGATGGAGGAAATTGGTTGTATTTGAAAGCTAAATGGATTTTTCAATTATATATTTTTGTCCATTTCTTTCATGAACTCCAGTTATGTCCAAAACATAGTTCAGGCAGTTTTAAAACAGTATTAAGAAATAGTCTGAACAAAAAAAAAAAAAAGAAATAGTCTGAACATACAGAAAAATTGAGTAACAATGAAAACCCATATGCCCACCATCTAGATTTAAAAATTAAGATTTTTACCATATTTGCAAACATGGTACTCTGGCTTAGAAGTAGTTGGCATATTCTGGGAACAGAAAGGACATCAGTGTGGCTGGACCTCTGTGATAAAGGTCGGGGCACTGGGCCATGACTTGGAAATGGGTAAAGCCTGGGAGGGCCATGGTCGGAACTTGGATTTTATTATAAGGGCAGTGCAGAATTATTGAAGGGCCTTCATCAGTGGGCTCTTGTAACTAATCCCTAAAACTCTCTCAAATACTTGTCATGAAATACTGCTGATGGTAAAGAAGGAAAGCGTTCTTCCCCTGCGGGAAAGGCAAGCAGGTCGTTATGGTGAAAGGTGTCTTTTAACCATCTTAATCCTTGTTTACCATTGCTGCTTCAGCCCGGGTATCTCCATACTCTTGGGATTGTCAGTTCCAAAACCGTTTCACATCCTTCAAGGATCTTGCTGAGGTGTGTCCACTTCTTGTTTTGAGTACTCGTTACTAACTATATTTCCTCAAAGTACAGTCTTACTAGTTTTTATGTTCTGCAAAATTTTGGCCTCATAGTATACTAATAACAAGGAATGATTGTGTCATGCTTCCTCTTTCCCTCACAGAAATACTTTATATGGGTTCTCTTCGGCAGCTGTACTCTTTCTACTCTGACGAGTATTTGGTTTATGGTAGAACCTTTTCAAACCCCCTTTGCCCTGGAAAGTCACTTCTTCCACCATTGAGCCAGAACTGACAGTATCTCTGTTGCATAGCACCATAGCACTTCCTGCAAAATACCGTTAAACATACCCACCCTCCACCCAGCATTGACTTGTAGCATCGTTGCTATCATTTGCAGAGTACAAATAGGAAAGATTGTATTTTCAGAGGATTTACTGTGATTGTGAATTCACTGTGTTTATGGAAAAGCAACCTGCATTACCCCCCTCAAAAAAAAAAAAAAAAAAAAAGTAATGGGAAAGAATGATCCAGGATTTGTGGAGGTCTGTGTCTATGAACATAACTTGTGTACCTAGCCAGGTAATCAGATAATGTAACAGCCACTTGGGATAACTCAGCTATAATTGATCTAAACTTCTTGTCATAGACAAGATATTTAGATGTAATTTTATGCATTTTTGGATTTTTGAGAACCTGTGTTTGAGGACATTTCTCTTTGGTCCTGTGATTAAGCAGATTTACAAGCTGATAGGAAGATGGTGAGCTATCCAGGTGATATTTGGGTGTAAAGATTGGTCAGAACAGATCATATCAAAACATGTCAAGAAATAACACACTTGCTCATGATTTCATTGAAGGCTTAATGTTAGTGTTAGTTTGCATGCTCTTTCCCCTGAGCGTGTGTTTATAAACAGATATGCAGGGCACTGTATCTCAAACTTTAGAGAAAAAGCATTCAAATACTTTATTCAAGTGAAGTCTTAGGCAAAGTTCAAAAGAAGTGTTAATGATGCTGTCTGTGCATTGGAGATATTTTATGTTGACATGGGGAAAAAAACTGTGGCGGAGGTGGGCGGTGGGCCTCAGGGACAGTTAAATACAGGAGTTTGGAACTCACAGTTTGAAAACCACGGACCTAAGTGATCTGTAAGGCTCTTCTCAAAAATGTTCTCTTTTGGTATCTTATATGAGGTTGTTTAATGTCTATGAACATAACTTCTTTCAGTTTATTTAGTAAAAGTAATTATAAGATCTGACACGTTCCCAAGTTACTTCCATTGTTTGTCTTGTTAGTAACTTTGTTTTTTCATGGTGACTTTTTGGAATAGTTGATGTCCTCCTTTTACATGATGTAATATTGTGGTTTATGTGGTTGAAATATTGTTTTCTGCTACCCACAAAAAATTAAGAACTTCCAGAGGTTCATTATCCCTAGGCTTTTATCCAATGAGTTCCTTCATAGGAGATAGTCTTATCCAGGCAAAAAGAGTACACATTGAAACTGTCACTTAAGGGACTTGAGGATCTGCTGGGAGATTTGCCCAAGGCTCAGTCCCAGAGTCTCTCCAACTCTGAGACCCTAACTGACTGAAGAGAAGGAGGTGTGTGTCCAACTGGGTGCTTGGGAGGAAACGGTGTAAACACCGGCCAACACGCATCTGGAGAGACCTAGAGAGTGAGCCTGTTGCCAGTGCTGTTTGGCTGAGCTCCTTACCTAGCTTTTTGCCTCAGTTTCCTCAACTGCCAAATAGAGATATCTATTAATTAAAGGTGTAGTGCAATGATTAAGGACACTTTGGATCAAGACAGACCTGAGCTGGTTTTATCACTTACTACCTTGAGTCAGTTTCTTGACCTCATTAAAGTTCACTTGTAAATGGGACTAATAATGTCCCTCAGGGAACTATTTAAAAAGATCCCATAAGATGATGAATTAAAGTACTTAGTGTGGGGCCTGGCAGTACTATTTGCCCTGCTCATCAGCACCAGCATGTTCCTCCTCAAATGGGTGGTTAGGAGAGCAGGTGATAAGGTATTTTTGAAAAGTACAAAGTGTTCCGTAATTCTGAGATATCTCTGCATTATCATTTCCCTTGTATATTTGTGGGTTTCCCAGTTCCTGCTCATTTTGAAAGTCTTGTTGTAAAATGGCTT
Source organism: Phoca vitulina (assembly GCF_004348235.1). Taxonomy (NCBI): domain Eukaryota; kingdom Metazoa; phylum Chordata; class Mammalia; order Carnivora; family Phocidae; genus Phoca; species Phoca vitulina. The sequence goes on along the minus strand of NW_022589704.1, from coordinate 9,068,580 downwards.
TCTCAAACACTGATTTTCTTCCCACATTAGGATTCAAAAAGTATGTCTTCTATTGACCCCACTTTTTCTCACTTGTGCCTTGTGCTGTGTCCGCAGGTAAAGCAGGCAGAGCTCAGCGAGGTGTCTGTCGCTGCCGCCATGCCGTTCCCATTCGGGAAGTCTCACAAATCTCCAGCAGACATTGTGAAGAACCTGAAGGAGAGCATGGCCGTTCTGGAAAAGCAAGACATTTCTGACAAAAAAGCAGAAAAGGTATGTATTTGGCTTTATTTTATATTTTCAGTCTTTTGTTTAGGAGCAAAAGTAGGACGGATTATGAGGTGATTTTAAAAGATCAATAAATCCCAGTTTGGGGTTTTTAAAATAGAGTCCTAAAGTGCCATTTGCTGCTGCTTAAACACCACATGCTTTCTTCTGTACTGCCATCTAACAGATCAATTTCTAACTTTTTTCTCAGTTTTTCATTTCAGGTTTTCAAGTTTGTTTAAATTTGGGGGGGGGGGGTTGTTTTGTTTTGTTTTATTTTGTTTCGTTTTCATTGTTGAAGTGGTTTATTTGATTCCTGAAATCACTGTTTCCACTGGTAGTCTTCTTGGAGAGGCGCCTCTCCCGGTTTCCTTTCCTCCTTTCCTTATTCCCTTTATCCATGACGAGTATCTTCCTCTACCCAGTCACCATAGTCTAAAACTTGGCTTTCACCCCAGTCTGTCTCCTCCTTCTTTAAGATGTGATCTTTCACGAAATAGTATCAACCCCTACTTCCTAAGGGATTTATGAATTGATTCTGACTTCCGTTTCCAGTTGATGAAGACCCTCATGACCTTTCTTAAGGACCTTAGCAGTATCTTAGTCCTTAATACTCTTTCTAAAATACCTCCCCTGCTTAAACCTGCCATGCGGACTCCTCCCATGGCACACAAGGCACTTCATGACCTGGTCTCTGTTTCTCTAGGTGATTTCCAACCCCACTTCCCCTTATTCTATGTGCTCTAACAATCTCAACTTACCTCTGTTAGAGCAACTGAAGCAAATAATCAGCTATACTGTTTTTAATGCCTTTGTCTTATCTACCCCTTCCATTTCCACCTCAGCCGCCATTCATCTTTCAGAACCACCCTATACCTTTCTTTTCCTAGATGGCTTCCCAGAGTACTCCCTTTCCTACCTCATCCTTGTCCCCTAAAAGATACCTCTCCCTTTTGGCCACCTCCTTTGGAAATGCCAGCACTGCCACCATCTTGAACATGATTTTATTTGTGTCGGATTTTTGTCTCCCTTTTTAAGAACATTAACTCTTTGACCCATGTGTTATTCCTTGTGCCCTCCACAGTACCTGATTCCCATGGGCTGCATACCTATATTGTTTGAATGAGTGTTTCAAACATTCATTGGAATGACATTTTCCACCCCGTTGTTTATTTTAGAAGGTCGTTTCCTGTCTTGGGTTATTGAATATTAGACTCTTTAACATCTTTTTAAGTCTACCTGTGTTCCTATGAAGAAAAGAAGTTCATACTCATGGGATTAGGATTTGTGACAGGCTACTCAGTTAGTAGATCTTCCATGGAAATTCTAGTTAGTTTCTTGCATTCCCATAGTAAGATATAGATAAATGTTAATGATATGATAAAACTTAAAAAAAAAAAAAAAAAGTCTGGTGTAATAGATGATCGCTAGATTCTTGTATTTGTGTTTGCATTCAGTCTGCTGTCTTATGTTATTTTGGTTGAAGTATATAAAGAAAATCTGGCCCATACAGATGTATAGGTGGAAAAGGGAGGTATATTTTAAGAAAAGCCTTTCAGATAATTTTGAATATTTTTTATACCAAACCAAAATTCAACAATTGATAGTTCCTTGGTTGTAATAGAATCTGAAAGTATATGAATAAACTTTTCATGCTCTGCATTTTGAAAAGATCTTTTATCCATGCATGATTTTCTAACATTCATCATTTAGAAAGTATTGGATCGCTGACACAAACACATCTTCCAAATGCTGACACATTATACATTATAAAAAATTCACATTTTTCAGTATTACCACTAATCCCATCAGAAAAGTCCAAGTATTGGAAAGTGGTCGGACTTATGCCTGTTGTATTCAAAATTGAAATTTGGTAACAAATACTCTTGGGTGTTTTCCCTAAAAGTGACAGGTTTACTCTATTCACTTTCAAGAAAATGTCTGCCAGATTTCCAGGCCTGAATGATTTGTCAGTTTTCTTTCAAGTAAAAATGATTTTCCATTAAAAAAGTGGCTTGTTCAGCTCATAGCTCAAACAGTCATACAAGTACTTTTCCTTAAGACAGCCAATTATACTTTAATTAGGGGTAGAAAGTGCTTTATGCACACTCCCCATTTATCACACCAAATGTTAAAAAGACATATGTGTATTCAGAGATCAAAATTTAATAAAATGAATATTTTGTTCCTGCTTCCTCATGACATTCCTAAGTGAAACTGACTTTTTTTGTTTGTTTGTTTGTTACCTGAGTGCATGATGATGAAGATTACAATGATGGCAGTACACTTTGCTGTCCATGTCTTGACTTGGGCTAGGGAGGTCTGTGCCATCAGTGCAAATGGCAGTATAGCAGAAAAAGGCAAATAATGTGCTAGTATTGATTGAAAATAGTTTTGGCCTCATGGTCCCCTTGAAAGGGTCTCAAGGGTCCCCAGAGGTCAACGGTTTGAAATCTGTGGTAGTTAATGGAAGGTGTATGTGTATAGGTGGGTTGCATCGGGTAGGGGGAGTATCCTAATTTTGATGAGTTATATGAGGAAGCCTCATTGAGGAGGTGGCACTGGAGATGAGTTCTGTAATTATAGAAAGCAAGTTTAAGGTTGTCTGGATGGCTCAGTTGGTTAAACATCCAACTCTTGGTTTCAGCTCGGGTCATGATCTCAGGGTTGTGGGATCAAGCGCTGCTCTCTCTCTCTCTCTCTCAAATAAATAAATAAATAAATAAATAAATAAATAAATAAAAATAAATCTTTAGAAAGCAAGTTCAGTCTCTGTTGGAATCCACATCATCTACTTTACTAAATCAGTAGTTTTCAACCAGGGGCAATTTTCTCCTTTACATTCGGCAATGTCTAGAGACAATATTGGTTTTAACACTGGAGGGAGGGCTCCAACTGGCATCTAGTTAGTATAGGCCAGAGATGCTGCTAAATATGGAAAAGCCCCCCACAACAAGGAATTATTTGGCCCAAAATGTCAGTAACACTGAGGTTGAGAACTACTGCTTTAAACCTTAGCAAGAATAGACTTCCTACTATCAGGATAAACAAAGCAAAGAAAAATAGTTGAATTTATGAAAAATAAATTTCATTTCAAAGGAAAGGGATGACTCTGAAAGGCAATCCATGCAAATTACTTATTCTGAAGTAGATTAAGAAGAGGGAGGAGGACCCCTAAATTTCTGACTCACCTTGTTATCAAGATTCAGAAGGAAGTAGCAACTGATGCAGATGGTGAAGAGGGAACTGAGACCTGAAAACAGTGAAAAGATGAAAATCTGATCACTCAATTAAAAACCATGAGAAACAACTTTGACCTCATACTTAAGACTGAAAACTTGAAGGTAGTCCCGTTAAAACCATGCTTGCTATGACTTATTTAGCATTGTTCTGGAAATCTAGCCAGTACGTAAAGAAATGGCTTAGAAGTAAAAAATAATAAAGCTACTGCAAATAAACAGGGAAAATTACATTGTTGAGATATTCATATATCTGTATAAAACACAAGTAAACCAGTGTGAAAATGAGAGTTCGCAAGGGCAGCTAAATCAATAGAAAATTCATAGCATCCCTAAATGCAATCAGAACTATCTAGAAATTGTAATATTTTAAGAAAGTATTTCATTTACAGTAGCAACAAAAAAAAGTACAGATGTCTGGGAAAACTTTCATCAGGAAGTGTGAAGAACCTGTTTGAAGAAAACTCTAAAACCTTGTTCAGAGACACCAAAGAATACCTGGTCCATGTTATGAGCTGGCATATAGTTAAGATGCCATTTCTTCTCAAATTAATTTTTAAGCTTAAAGCAATTTAATTCAAATTACAGTAGGATCTTTTTGTAACTTAAAAATTATTCTGAAGTTCTAGAAGAATAAATAAAATAGCTACAAAGTTGTGGCAGGATTGAAGGAATTTAAATTCTACTTTGTTTTGAAACAAAACACTTCAAACATCCACTCACAGTCTTTCCAACCATAGTTAATGAAACTTGGTCCTTCTTGTTTTTCAGGCCAAAAGTCTGGCGTCATCCATGACTCCTTTCTCATTTCCCAAATCCAATTCATGAAGCAAATCACTTTTAAACCACTTTATCTGGTTTAAAAGCCAGAATCTAACCATGTCTCCCATTTTGCTAGTTACCACTCTGGTCTGAGCTACCATTATCTCTGCTCTGGATTACTACAGTATCCTTTTAACTGGTCTCTCTTGCCTCCCTACAAGCATAGTGGTTTTTTCAAAACATGAGCCAAATAATATTTCCCTTAGAATAAAAGTCAGAGTCCTTACAAGGGTCTGAACTAAGTTCTACAGGCCAATTCCTTGCCTAGGCCTATTTTTGTAAGGCTGGTGAGCTAAGAATGGTTTTTACATTTTTTAAAGGTTTGGTTTAAGAAGCAAAGAAGAATATGCAACAGAGATCTTATGTGGCCTGCGAAGCTTAAAATATTTACTGTCTACCCTTTAGCAGAAAAATACATGATGACCCTTTCCCTGGACATTCAGGTCTATGGCTTCAATGGTCCCTTCTCCAGGTTCTCCCCCCACATTGACTTCCTTTCTTCATACACTCCAGTCTTGCTTTTGCCTTTAAGCCTTTGCATGTGGCTGTTTCTTTTGCCTAGAATGTTCTTCCTCCAGCTCTCTGCTTGGCTTACTCCCTTATCACCTTCAAGTCTTTGCTCAAATGTCACTTTTCACCCAACCCCCTATTTAAAATGCATCTGTCCTCTCTGGCATTCCTGTTCCTCTTGATCTTGTTCTATTTCCCTTTGTAGCACTTAACATTTTTAATATACTAATGATGTTTGTTTATTCTTTCTTCCCCCTGTTAGACTCTAAACCTTCCAAAGATAGCTCAGTAACTATTTGCATTTATTTGAAAGTGGAATACAAAGCACAGTTAACTTGAAATGCTGTTACCTTGTAACTCTGAACTCTTAATTCCTACTGAATAGGATAAAACAGATATTACTGAGAATATGTAACAATCTGTATTTTGAATTTGTGACTAATAAGAGTGTATAATAGTCAGGTATCTTCTAGATTTTTATGACGTTGGCCAAGTATCACATTCCCTTTTAGTGCTACCACACATAGAAGTAGTGAGATAAATGACCCTTCTCAAGAGATCTACCCTGTTGGTCTTAGTGTCTTCCAAATAGTTTTATGTTCATTAATTATCTTCCCCTGTAGTTCAGGATGCTCAGAGGACATTTTTAATGATTGGATGAATAATTATACCCAGTGGACATGATTAGTGGATCACTCAGAGCTTCTAGGCAGGGTTCTAGTGATCTGTTGTAAGATACTGTCCTCAACTCTAAGCTGTTGATTTGTTATTGATTTATATGAAGAGAATTAAGGGCTTACTAGCAGAGTTTGTGAATGACAAATACTGTAGAAGGATAGTAAATTCTGTATGTGACTCTGGTATCAGAGGAGGGTTAGTTAGCTAGGGGTGGTGGAGCAGAGGTTGAAGGAAGGGCATGGTCTTAACTGATAAAATGCAATACAGAAAAAACTACAGCTTTGGACTAGAATCTTAAGAAAATAAAAACAAAAACCAAAAAAACCAGACTAGATGCCAAAGGCATCTAAAAGAGAATCACTAAAAATAACTTGATTAAACCAAAAGAAGGCAGAAAAAGAGGAAAGGGGGATTAAAGAACAGATGGGACAAATGGAAAATAAACAGCAAGATGATAGACTCAAATACCATATCAGTAATCACATTAAATATAAATGGTCTGAATACTTCAATTAAAAGGCAGAGATCGTAAGATTGAATGAAAAAGCCCTAACTTTATGTGCCTATAAGAAATGAACTTTAAAGATAATGACACAGGGGTGCCTGGGTGGCTCAGTCAGTTGAGCCTCTGACTCTTAATTTTGGCTCAGGTCATGCTCTCAGGGTCATGGGATCAAGCCCCACATCAGGCTCTGTGCTCAGTGTGGAGTCTGCTTGGGATGCTCTCTCTCCCTCTCCCTCTGCCCCTCCCCCCACTTGTGCTTTTGCTCTTTCTAAATAAATAAATATTTTATAAATAAATAAAGATAATGACACAATTAGGTTACAAGGATGGAAGAAGATATACCATATTAATACTTGTCAAAAGAAAAAGCTGGAGTGCCTCTATTAATATCAGTCAAAAGTAGATTTCAGAGCAAAGAATATTACCAGAGATAAAATCATTTCATGATAAAATAGAGGTTAATTAATCCAAGGGACATAACAATCCTAACTATTTATGCACCTAGTAACAGAGCCTTAAAGCAAAATAAAGTAAAAACTGATAAAATTGCAAGGTAAGTCACTCAAATCCACAATTATAATTGGAAATTTCAGTACCTCAATCTCAATACTTGATAGAACAAGCAACTAGAAAATCAGCAAAGATTTTCTAGTAGACCAGAAAGATACTATCAACCAACTTGTCCTGATGGATGGGTATAGAACCACAGCAGAACACTCCTACATCCTTTTGACATATGGCACATTTTTAGTAAGTGTAGACCATATTTTGGGCCTGAAAAGAAGTTCTAATACATTTAAATGAATAAATTTATATAACATATGTTCTCTGACTACAGTAGAATTAAATTAGACATCAATAATAGTCTTGGAAAAATTCCAGAATATTTGGAAACTAAACATACTTCTGAATAATTCATGGATCAAAGAAATTAGAAAGTTATTTGAGTAGAATAAAAATAAAAACACAACATCAGAATTAGTCTGATGTTGCCAAAACATTAGTTGGGGAAAATTTATAGCACTAGATGCAAATATTAGAAGGAAGGTCTTAGTGCCTACCTTAAGAAACCAGAAAAAGAAGAGCAAATTAAACAGAGTAAGAAGAAAGGAAATAAATAAAGATCAAAGCAGAAATCTGTTAAATAAAAATCAGGGAAAAAATCAAAACCAAACTTCTTTGAGAAGATGAATAAAATTGATAAACTCTAGCTAGGACTGATCAGGAGAAAACACACATCACCAGTATCTGCATTGAAAGAGTTGACATCACTACAGATTCTACAGATACTAAAAAGGGTGATAAGGGGATATTATAAACAACTTCATGCCAATAAATTTGACAACTTAGATGAAATGGGCAGATTCTTTGAAAGACATAACTTGCCCAGGCTCACTCAAGAAAAAAAATGAATTAACTTTAATAGCCCTATATCCATTAAAGTAAGTCAAAATTTACTTAGTAATTCTCTCCCAAAGGAAAATCTAGGCATAGATGGTTTCACTAAAGATTTCTACCAAGCATTTAAGGAAGAAATAACACAATTTCTACATAAACTTTTTTAGAAAATTTAAGAAAAAATAGTTCTTAACTCATTCTGTGAAGCCAGGATTATCCTGATACCAAAACCAAAGACATTACAAGAAAACTGTAGACTAATATCCCTTATGAACATAGATGCACAAGTTATAAACTAAGTTTTAGCAAATTGAATCTAACAGTAGGACCATACATCATGACCAAGTGATACATTATTTCTAGAACCCATGGCTGGTTTAACATTCAAAAATCAATCAGTGTAATTCATTGTATTGACAAACTACATGTCAGTAGATGAAAAGAAAGAAGGAAAAAAAAAAAAAAAACGATCCTGATAAAAACTCTCAGCAAATTAGGAATAGAACAACCTAACAAGGAGTAGCTACAAAAACTGTACAGCTAGCACTATATACATAATGATGAAAGGCTGAATCATGTATCTCCAAGATCAGGAATGAGAAAGGGGGAAAAAAAAAAAGAAAAAGGGACAGGAATAAGAAAGGGGGGGAAAAAAAGAAAAAGGGATGTTCACTTTTATCACTTCTATTCAGCCTTGTTCCGGGAGTTTCTAGCCTGTGCAGGCAGGCAAGAAAAAAATAAAAGGCATGAAAAGGAAGAAGTAAAACTGTCTTTATTTGTGGATGACATGATCATCTACATAGAAAAGCTGAAGGAATTTACAAAAAAGCTAGTAGAACTAATACATAAGTTCAGCAAGGTCACAGGTTACAACATCAATATACAAAGAACAATTGTATTTCTGTATAATAGCAATGAAAAACCCAAAATTGAAATTAGAAAAAAAATCATTTGGGGTAGTATCAAAAAAATATGAAACATTTAGGGATAATCTTACAAACGAAGTGAAAGACCTATACACTGAAAACTACAAAATCTTGCTAAGAGTTGAAAGACTTAAATAAGTGAGAAATATACCTGTTCGTGGGTTGGAAGACTCAGTGTTGTTAAAATGTCAGTTCTCCCCAAATTGTGATTTATAGATTTATAGATTTATAGCCGAAAGATCATGGTCTAGCCTAGCAGGCTTTTTTATAGAAATTGACAAGCTGGCTCTAAAATTTGTATGGAAATGCAAAGGACCTATAGTTAAAACAAATTGGAACAAAAACAAAGTTGGAGGGTTCACACCATCTGATTTCAAGAATTCTAAAGGTACAGTAATCAAAACAGTGTGGCATAAACACCAGTGGAACAGAACAGAATTAAACCTACATGTGTATGGAAAATTTTTGACAAAGGAGCAAATGCAATTCCAAAGGGTAGTTGTTTCAACAATTGGTGCTGAAACAGTTTGATAACCGCATATACAAAAAAAATGTTGGACCCATAACTCATGCCATATACGAAAATTAACTCAAAGTGGATCACACAACTAAATGTAAAACCTAAAATTATAAAGCATCTAAAAGAAAATAGAAAATCTTTGTGACCTTGGGCTAGGCAAAGAATTCTTAGGTATGATACCAAAAGCATACTCTATTAAAAGAAAAAATTAATAAATCGGAATTCATCAGCACTAAAACTTTCTGCTCTTCAAAAGACACTTAAAAGAATGAAAAGACAAGCCACAGAATGAGGAAGAATCTTTGCAAAGCATATATCTGATAAAAGATTTCATCCAGAATATACAAAGAACTCTGAAAACTTAACAATATGAAAACAGACAATCCAGTAAAAAGTGGGCAAGAAATCCAAATATACACTTACCCAAAGAAAATACACAGCTTTCAGGTAAGCACTTGAAAAGATGTTAATCATTAGGGAATTGCAAAGTAAAACCATGAGGATATACCACTACACACCATTAGAATGGCAAAAATTGAAAACTCAGGCTATACCAAATGTTGATGATTATGCAGAACATCTGGAACTGCTATTGGGAATGTAAGGCGAGAAACCACTACCAAAAACAGTTTAACAGTTTCTTAAAAAGCTAATTTTGCATCTAGCATCCATTCCTAGGTGTTTACCCAAGAGAACAAGAAATATATGTCCACACATAAGACTTGCACATAACTGTTGATAGACGTTATCTATAATAGTGTAAAGTAGGAAATAGTCCAGGTGTGTGAATAAACCAGTTGTGGTACATCCATAGAAAGGAATACTACTTAGCAATAAAAAAGAAGGAGCTGTTCCTGTACACAACATGAACAGATCTCAAAATAATTATGTTGAGTGAAAGAAACCAGCTTATAAAGAATACATAAGGTATGGTTCTGTTTCTACAAAACTCTATGGATAGCTATAATGACAGAAAGCAGATCAGTGATTGCTTTGGGATTGGCAGGGATGTGGAGGGTTAGAGTAGGGCTGGCAAAGTAGGGAACTTCAGAGGGCTCTTGGTGGTGATGGATATGTTTAATGTCTTGACGGGTTCATGGGTATATATATAAGTCCAAACTTATCAAATTGTACACTTTAAAATCTGTGTGGTTTCTTTTATGTCAATTATAATTCAATAAAGAGAGTAAGAAAGGACTATCCATGGACCAGCTGAGAGAGATGGCTTACAAACCATATACATTTGCCCTAAGAATAGATCATGTAGTAAAGCACCCAGAAAAACTACTGAAAGCCTAGGTGGCAATGATAGAAATATAGTATTTAAATTCAAAGTGATCATCTTCTGCTGTATGTAGACCAGTCTGTACTTGAGGATGTAGAGAAACTAGAATGTGTTGAGAGAGGAATGTCCACCTGGCACAGAAATTGAGAACTCGGCCATGAGGAATAATTGAATAAACTGGAGATGTGAAGTAGAGAAAGAATAAAATGTGAGCCCTAAGCCCTTAGTAAAATGTCTTTAGGGGATCATCTTATGTGAGGAAAGGGAAGGTTCCAGATGGTGGCAGGAGATAGAATTAAAACCTGTAAGTGGAAGTAAAACAGGGAGTCCAATTTCATCTTGCTATTAGGAAAAATAGTAGGTGGAAATTGGCTTCCCTGAGAGAGCAGGTTTCTGTCTCTGGATATGTGTTTGGCACAGGCTAAGAGCCCACTTAGGTCTTGTAAGAAGGAATACAAGCTTTGCATGGTTGACGCATCCTGATGCTGAAACAACACCATTATTTTGCAAGGTGCCTTCATAGAGAATAGGCATCCATCTTATTTTGAGATATAATAGTTTCCTGTCATTATTCTCATGATCCATATAAAGAAAGCTATTGTTTTAATATAACCCATTGTATTGGAGTCAGAGGTGGAATTCACTCCTAGCTCTGCCAAACCCATGGTGAATCTCTGCCTGTTTCTGCTTTACTCATATCCATGGGCATTTTCTCATTCATTTCTTGTGATCTTGTAGACAAAATGGATAAATACAACATTCAAATGCTTATGCCCCTGTTTGTAATATGTTGGTATTTTTATTTGTTTTATATGGTACACAGCTGCCATATTAAGAATTGTATATAATACAAATAGATTAGTCCCTTAGGAACCATGCCACACCTTTTTAAAAGAATTTGAAAACTATTTTCCTTATACTTTTAGGGGGAAAAATGATTTATCTTACCCATCCTTATTTTTAGGTATCTGGGGCGTGGGGGTGGAGTGGGATGGGGTGAAATTTGTTCTTTCATTGCTAACAGCCACGTAAATCTGTGTATGTAATGACTATTTACACACTCTTTGCCCACTGCATGCTGTATAAGGAAGGTATGACTGCCTTGTTCAGCTTATACTTGGGTCCCTTCAGCACTGTGAATGCATGTGTTCAGTGTTGAATGGCTATATTCACTCATTTCATGAGAGGAATAAGTTTGCTCTATGTTGGCATATTTAAGAGGGGCAAAGGGAGTAGCCTTTTCTAGCATGGCCATTTAACAGTGACTCATGGTTACTCAACTTGTTTAGAGTAATCTTTGACACCAAAAGGTTATTAATAGGTTATTCTTAGACCATGATCTTTCGGCTTAGACTACTCAGGCATTTTCTTTAGTAGGGAGGTATGTGTGTGTGTTTGTAGGAGTTTTTTTTTTTTTTTTTTTTTTTAATTAACACAAGAATTAATGTGAAAATAGAATTGTTTTTATCAAATGTTTGGCACCAACAGTATTTTTCAGTTTACTTTTAGATTCCATCTCACATCCTTTATCTTAATTTACTTTGATTTAAAAACTTCCTTTTTTCAATGAGGTCATGTAATAGATCCCTTTTTGAGAATGAATTGATATTTAAGGCATTAAATATAGATTGGTACATATGTAGAGGACACTTGTTTAAAATGATTCTTTTGCTCAAGAGTAGATATAAAGAAATTCAAAAAAAGAAAAATACAAGACAAGGGGTGCCTGGGTGGCTCAGCTAGTTAAGTGCCTGACTCTTGGTTTTGGTTCAGGTCATGATCTCTGGGTCCTGAGATTGAGCCCCACCTTGGGTTCCGTGTTCAGTGGGGAGTCTGCTTCCTCTCTCTCTCTCTCAAATAAATAAATCTTTAAAACAAAGGTATAAGACGAACTATAAATGATTTAAGCCTCCCTCCTCCCCCCACCAAAAAATCTGAGCTCTTTGAGGCATTTCTCAATAATAACTAGTTACATGTAAATTATAATAAATTTGATTATATAAACTAATGGTGAACAGAAGCATGGAAAATTTGCTTAGTAGATCATTTCAAAATTGTTCCTAAAAAAGATGGCTTAATAAACAATGATCCCCATCTGAATTATGTTTTTTTATGCCAGGTTTCGTGTGCATGGTGGTTGGAAGGACAGGCTCTTGCAAAAGATGACTTCATTACTTCCATGGTCATCTTTTGCAAAAGATTCCCAACTTGATTGAATCCACAGACATTTTAGTGCCCTCATCTCTGTGGGCAGATAGATGGGCACACGGATCAAATTTTGTCCCTATTCTTAAGGAGTTTATAATCTACTAGAGGAAATAGGTATATAAATAACATAATGTAGTATAGAGAGACTTGGAGATATGAATGAAATTCCGTGGGAACCAGGAGGATAAAACAGTACGTACTGACCTGTCTCAGAGACAGGTACAGATACAGCTTTAAGTTTGAAGTGACATTTGAACTGGATTTTAAGGTGTTGCCAGGCAAAGAGTGAGAGGGAATGGAATGTGAAACAGTTTATGTCCAGAACATGGTGACAAGTTCAGAGGGACATTATAGGGTGACTGGATAGAGGGGAGCGGTGGGAAGTGAGGCTGCAGGTGTAGGTTGTAGTAGATTGACAAAGGCCTTATATACAATCTAAAGATGTATATACTGAGGGAGCTGCAGAAATCTTTGTGGTGGTGGTTTTGCCTTGTTTTAAATCTATTTTTAAATAATTATTAATTCATAAGAAGTTTCAAAAAAGTATACAGGGAGAGCCCTTGTACCTTTCCCCCAGTTCCCCCCAGTGGTAAAATGGCACATAACTATGTCCAATATCAAGACCAGGAAATTGACATTGATACAGTCCACAGGCCTCGTTCACATTTCATGAGTTTTATGTGTGTGTGCGTGCGCACGCACCCACGCATGTGTCTAGCTGTGTGGTTTCTTTGTAACCACCACCACACTCAAGACACAGAACGGTTCCATCACCACAAGGCCCCCCTTGCTATCCCTTTATAGCCACACCCATCCTCTCTCCTTCCCTAACCCTTGCTGGCAACCACAAATAATTTTGCTATTTCAAGAATATTTTATAAATAGAATCGTACAGTGTACAACCTTTTGAGACTGGCTTTTTTTCACTCAGCTGAATTCCCACAAGATCGATGCAAGTGGTTGTAAGTAGTGATAATTCCTTTTGATTGCTGAGTTTTACGAGTCCATTCTGTGGATGTGCCCCAGTGTGTTTAATCAGTCACCCATTGAAGGACATCTAGACTGCTTCCAGTTTTTGGCTATTACAAATAAAACTACTGTGGACATTTTTGTACAGGTTTTGTATGAACGTAGGTTTTCATTCCTCTGGGATAAATGCCCAAGAGTACAATTCTTGGGTCATAAAGTAACTGCATGTTTAGTTTGCAAGAAACCACCAAACTCTTTTCCAGAGTCGGTGTACCACTTTTCATTCCCACTAGCAATGTTTCATGTCAGAGATGAGGTGAGATAGTAAGTGTGTTGGAGAAGATGGACATAATGGCAGAAGATGAACTTCGTGAGAGAACTCTGGTGACAGGGAAAGCTAAAGGATGAGAAGAAGCAAGAGATGAGACTAGATTTCTGAGGGAGAATTTGAGAGGATTTGATAGTTGTATACGAACTCTAGGGTCACATACCCTCTGGCCTATTTTCTCCCCACCAGATATTTTCCAGTGCATGAGTCAATAAACTGCGGCCCAGGACAGCCCATTGCCTGGTTTAATAAATAAAGTTTTATTGGAACACAGCCATGCCCGTTCATTGACGATGGTCTGTGGCAGCTTTCCTGCTACAGTGGCGGAGTTGACTGGTTGTGACGGACACTATATGACCCACAAAAAGCTTGCTACCTACTTATCTAGACAAACTTTGATGTTTCTGATGAAATAGATTAAAGCAGGGATTCTTATTTTGGTTAGAAATGGGGGCTAGGGAAAGTGTGTGTTTGTGTATGTGTATTTTGCTTTTAAACTTAGTGTTCCAAAGGTGTGCTCTAGATAGAGAAGCTGACCATGGTTTCAGGTGCTCCTTCTTCCTTTGTCCGTTTTTTTAGTTTTACTTTATCCTCATTTGTATGTTGGGATTCTACATAAGATTTTTATTTTAAAAAGTGGTGATGGACAGTAGGGAGCAGGATATCAGTGGCCCCAAAAGGATTTTAAAAACCACTTGGGGCGTCCGGGTGGCGCAGTTGGTTAAGCGCCTGGCTGTTGTTTCAGCTCAGGTCTAGATCTCAGAGTCGTGAGATTGAGCCCTGTGTTGGGCTCCGCAGAGAGTCTACTCAAGACTCTCTCGGGGCTCCTGGGTGGCTCAGTCGTTAAGCATCTGCCTTCGGCTCAGGTCATGATCCCAGGGTCCTGGGATCGAGCCCCGCATCGGGCTCCCTGCTCTGCCGGAAGCCTGCTTCTCCGTCTCCCACTCCCCCTGCTTTGTGTTCCCTCTCAAAAAAAAAAAAAAGACTCTCTCCTTCTCCCTCTCCCTCTCCACCCACCTGCCCCCTGCTGCTTATGCATGCTCTCTCTCAAATAAGCAAATCTTCTTTAAAAATCCACTTATTTGTATGATCTCTGATGTTCCTTTCAACATTTAAGATGCTCTGATTCCATATTGCAGCGTCGCTCTAAATCTCACATTTCAATTCATAATTCATTTTCTCTGAGAAAATTGGTTGGTCTGTCTCCTCCTGACTGAAGAAATGTTGCCTTGGGCGCCTGGCTGGCTCAGTCAGGAGAGCATGCGACTCTTGATCTCTGGGTTGTAAGTTTGAGCCCCATGTTTAGTGTAGAGATTACTTAAAAATAAAATCTTTTTTAAAAAGAAAGAAATGTTGCCTTTATATTCCTGGCTCACAACCTTAGTCATCAGATCTTTCTCCTTACTTCAGCATCTATTTGCCAAAGCCCTGTTCATTTGAAGTCATTTGGTGGGGGAAGAGGAGGCTGACATCTGCAACTTCTCTCTCTTTCTCTTTTCCTAAGCACTCTGTAGGTAACAAGGGGTTGCGAGGCGTCTGGGTTGGTGTATGAGAGAGCTGTGCTCCTTCCATTATGCCTAATGGTTGTGATTGATATATATATAATCTCTTTATATTTAAAACTCCTCCTCATTCTACTACCGCATGAAATGACTCCTGTTGACACAGTAGGATATCTGCACAGATTCTCATTCATATGTCCCCCCGCCCTCTCTCTCCCCGGGCAAATAAGTAATGAATGTGGGAGCATATTATTCTGTAACCTGGTTTATCTTTCAGTTTTAATGTTAACATCTTTGCATGTCAATATAGATCTACTTAATTACCTTTAAAGCTTGCCATGGTCTTCCATTTTATGGGTACGTTATAATTTAACCAGTTCAATGGGATAACTTTTCATCTAATTCTTTGCTATTATAAATCACACTGCTTATACTTATATCTTTGTGTAATTATCTATTTCCTTAGGGTAAATTCCTGGAAGTATAATGTGTGATTTATAGAGATATTACACCTTTTAAAGCTTTTTGATACATTTTGCCAAATTGCCATCCAGTGTGTTGTACCAATTTATTTTTCACCCACCAGACTTCTTTTTGAAGTCTTTACCTCTGGCAGGAGGGAAAAAATATTGTACCATTTTAACTTAATTATTATTTTGAAGCAGAATATCTTTTTTTAAAGGGTTTTTTTGCCTTATAATTTATAAATCAGGCATGTCTATACTTTAAACATATTACTTTTGCTGTGTTTATCTTTAAATGTGCTTTATATTTAAAGTTAGGCTTACCTAGTTAACTTTATTAAAAATTGAGGGTAAGAGAGTGGGCAGACCCAGTTTTCTTTTTTTTTTTTTTAAAGATTTTATTTATTTATTTGAGACAGAATGAGAGAGAGAGAGAGAGCACATGAGAGGGGGGAGGGTCAGAGGGAGAAGCAGGCTCCCTGCCGAGCAGGGAGCCCGATGCGGGACTCGATCCAGGGACTCCAGGATCATGACCTGAGCCGAAGGCAGTCGCTTAACCAACTGAGCCACCCAGGCGCCCCAGACCCAGTTTTCTGAAAACCCCACAACCCCGTGCCTGCACCTGTGAGTAGCCACCTTGTCACCTTTCACTCCTACTCTGAAGCCACTTTTTGAGATCTGCTGATAGTTGGGCCTTGTTGGGTCCAGAGGAGGAGTGGGTGAAATGGCTATGAGCACATCAGGGACATGGTCTAGAAGCACTAATGGGTAAGTGAATATCTCCTTTTGTCTTCTAAAATTTTTTCACATCACTGCTTTGTGTCTCAGTGGTTGCCACTAATGATGGTAAAATAGTACAGTGATGGGTACTGTGGGAACATTGGGCTTAAGGCTAGAGCTTTAACACAAAACCTTCTGAGTTTTTGGAGGTCTTGATGTAGGCCATTTTTACTAGTGTTTGGCTTACTGATTTCTTAATTTCCCACTTTGCTGTGTTTTTTAATGGGAAAACAGGCAGTGGAAAGACTCCCAGCCTTAGTTCTAATTGGAGAAGTTATTATATGGATACTACACTTAAAAATTTGAAGTAGTTCCTATGTCCTCCCCCTGGGAGGAAAAGTGATATAGTTCTGATACTGTTACTAGTGAAGTGAGTGTGCGATGTGAACTTCGGAATACTGGTCACTACTTAAGTTGATCCTGTAACTTAAATTGTTTAATTTAAAAATATCTCTTGGAGATATTAATTAAAAATAAGGTTTGTTACCAGTCAGTTGTATGTGGAAGTCAGTGAGGCTTCTGGCAGAGGATTAATATGCCTGCCCCCCCCGGCAGTAGCGACAACGCTTCTCAACTTGGAGCCTTGACCCTGAGAAGCTCTCTCAAGCCCCAGATTCTTTTCTCTGTGACTCCGCTCCACTGGGTATCCCCAAATTCCCACTGTGTGTGGCTCAGAAAGCCTCAAGAAAACAACTAAGAACTTCTGTGCTTCTTACCTGGACAGGGCAACAGCATGATCCACAGCAGCATGATTAGTGAGGCATGATCCACATCGTTTTCCAGTCAAGTGAGTGGCTGGTCATGAGGGGGCTAATTCTTTCACGTGCTTCTCTTCATGACCATGTATTTGTGAAACAGTTGGCTGCTCTTAGTAGTCTGTGCCCATGAAACTTAATATGATGCTCACTGGCCACCCAAGGGTAGCATCGGTGTCCCAGAACACCGTGTTCAACTGACTGAAATGTCTTAGACAATTGAGTCCATTAACAAAATCCTGAAGTCAGACCATGTGCAAGTCACCATCATAGACATTGGAGCAGGGAGGGAATAAAAACGTGTAAGCAGGACTTTTCCAAAGCCCTGTAATAAGTTAGGGAAATGAGAGGTAGAGATGAGAAGATCTGACCCTACAAGGCCGGGGGCTGAAACAGGGTAACAACTGCTATGGCATCAGAGGAGGAGAGCGGGGGAAGTGAGGGAAGGCTTTGTGGGTGTGGGGGCTCCGACGGTGGAGAGCAGTAGTGTGAGCACTCAGGGTTGCTTGAGGAGAGACAAAGATGTCAGGGCGAGAGAGTGAGGAGAGAGGATGGGGCAGTAGAGAATTGGAAGAGCCTTTATTTGGAATTTGAGATCTTAAGGTATGGAATCTGCACCTTCCACGAGGCCACACAACTAGCACAATTGCACATGGGGGACTGGAGGCAAGGGGCCCTTTCTCCAGCACACATATATAGAGCCATCAGCCTAGGAACTCAGGAGGGATGCCTCTCACCTGTGAAGAAAAAGCAAAATAAGAGAGTAGGTGAACTTTTTAGACTTACAAAATGATTGCAGAAAGAGTTTCTTTCTTTTCTCCCAGCTTCCCCAAATGTTAACATTTTTCATAACCAGTCTAATGATCAGAATCAGGAAACTGACATTTATATGATAATATTAACTAATCCATGGGTCTTTCTCAGATTCATCAGTTGTTCTACTCATGGCCTTTTTCTCGCCCAGGATCCAGTTCAGGATGACACATTGCATTTATTTGTCACATCTCCTTAATTCTCCTTTAATCTGGAACAGTGTCCCAGTCTTCCATTGACTCCCATGACCTTGACACTTTTGAAGAGTACTGGCCAGTTGTTTTGTAGACTGTTCTTAGTTTGGTTTGGCTGATGTTTCCTCATGATTCAATGCAGGTGATGCCTTTTTGGCAAGAAAATCACAGAAGTAATGCTGTACACTTGGCATGCCCAGAGGCCTGTGAGGTCAATGGTCCCGTTCCCATTCACTTACTTCTGTCACATGGTTATGATGGTGTCTGCATGTGAAAGTACTCTTTTTCCTTTTGTCATTAATAAGTCTCTTGAGGGGATTGGGCATCTTTTTTAAAAGTCCCCCAAGTGATTCTGGTTTGTGTCCAGGGTTGGGATGGAGGATGGCAGAAGTACATCAAGATGGATGGAGAAGTTGAGGGTGTTTTCATTATGAAGTCTTAATCTCAACATGGAAAGAGTGAAGCAAGATGTTCAGATAGGGAGCAGAGAGAGAGAGACACTGAAGTCTCTTGAGGAAAATGGAGCAATTTTGAAGCATCTGCTACTAGGCGTTACTGGTTGGAAATAATGCAGTTGGAAGAAATGTTTCTTACTGGATTGAAGGCTGTCGAACATCATGAATGTTAGCAGACTAAGTGTACACAGGTTTCCAGCACTTTCTCTACAGTGTTCAGAACCCTGGAAGCTGAAGTAGAGAAAGTTTCAGTGAAGGGCATCCAGCATTATTTAGGGGAACAAGAGATCCGTTGCTGTGGGCATGCACAGCACTGAAACGTGCAGTCTTAGTGGGACAGGTAACATGGTCATTAAGGAGCCCCATGGATGAGGTGATACGATGGTCTCAGCAGCTTGAAAGGGTATCGTGCTTGGAGAAGCAGTAAGTGTGACTCCCTTACTCGGTAGGTGTGAAGGGACAGACAGGGAGGTGCAATAAGGAGGATGTGGTCAGAGAGGCAGAGAACATGTTGACTTAATGCCAGCAGGCCAGAGATGGGGTACTAGGCAGGCTCCCAGATGTGAATGCCGATAAAGGGCGCCAAGCCAAACCTACACAAGAACAGACAAGTTTATTTGTTCTGTATGCTATCTTCATTCAGTAAACACTTGCCGCATCACCTTTTCTGGTGAAATACTTCTTAAGGTTTTCTGATCTTTTTTTTTTTTTTAATTTTATTTATTTACTTGAGAGAGAGAGTGAGGGAGATCACAAGCAGGGGGGAGGGGAAGAGGGAGAAGCAGACTCCCTGCTGAGCAGGGAGCCCAATGTGGGACTCCATCCCAGGACCCTGGGATCATGACCTGAGACGAAGGCAGACGCTTAACCGACTGAGCCACCCAGGTGCCCAAGGTTTTCTGATGATCTTTTAGGAAAATTTGGACATCTTTTTTTTTTTTTTTTTAAGGTTTTGTTTAATCAACTTGTAATTATCCATATAATGGGGAACAGAAATCACACAAATAGTTGAAATATGCATAAAATTATAAGTCATCAGTTGAAATATGAACGTAATCTCTCTCATGTATCAGGACTGCTAATAAATAATAAGGTTGATGAGTTTTAGTTTTTTTATATCATGCTGCTGATTATCCTCTGTAGATGGCAACTAAGCTTGGATGTAAAAGTAAAATGTAAATTGTAAAACATACAGTTCTGAAGTAGAGTGAAAAGTGAAAGTATTCTTCCCTGTCCTCATAGGCAGACTATGCTCAGTTTGGGGTGTCTTCTTCCAGACTGTTCTCTGTGAGAACACAGGGATTTGTGTTCGTTGCTCACTCCTGTAGCTCTGTCAGGTAGATTGCCTTTCTTGGATCACTATGTTTTTTAGGAATTCCTTGCCTTCATGATGTGGTAACATCACATTTTCCTACATCCAGTTTTCATCTGGATTTTTTTTTATATGCTGGTGCTCAAGATTACCGATTTTCAACCATTCATCAAGCATGTATAGTGTACCTGCCAGCGCTGGGCCACTGATGGAGTAGAAGGGAACACATTAATTAGAAATCACAAGGAAAAGCAGAATTATATACAACTGTGAGAAAAGAAGCATGTGGTGGTGGTGAATTTAACGAGAAAAGACTCCTCTGAGGAAGTGATCGTTGAGCTGAGAGATGAAGGAAGAATGTGAGTTGGCCAAGAGGTGGGGGCAGGGCATGGGCCTAGGAGGCCACATATGCGGGGATCCTGAAAGGATACCAGTGTGACCAGAGGAGTGGCATAGAGATGGTGGGGGAGGAACTGTAGTGCAGAGTAAGGTTAGACAGGGAGGGTCAGACCATGCAGGGTCTTAGGGGCCATGTTACAAAATTTTCTCCATCCCAGGAGCAATAGGTAATTGGAGCATTTTTGAAGCAGAAGTCATGACAATCGTATTTGTATTAAGAAAGGATCATTCTAGTTGTGATGTGGAGAATGGATTATAGGGAATTCAAGGAAATCAGTCAGTGGGCTACTTAGAGTGGTCTAGGCAAGAATTGTGTGGACTCTGATTGCGGACTCTGATGGGGGGGGATGGGGGGGATGGGGATAAATGGATGGATTTGGGAGACATGGTGATGAATTAGATATTGGGGTGGGGTGAGAAAGAGGGAAGGGTTGAGGATGGCTTCTGAGTTTCCAACATGCATAAGAACATCAGTAGTGGTATCATTCCCTGAAATAGAGAACAAGGGAAGAATATCAGGCATTAGGGCAAGATCATGAGTTCTGTTTTCAGTTGCATTAGGTTTGAGGTACCTTGAGACATTCAAGTGGAGACATTTCAGATAGGCTGCTGAATGTACTAATAAGAGAACTGGATTAGAGATAGGAATCTGTGAGGTATCTGCATTGAGGTGTTAATTAAAGCTGTGGGTGTGGATGACATCACTTTGGGAGAGATGATAGAATGAGAAGAATAGGCCTTGTACCCTGCCTTGAGGAATTCCCAATATTTAAATGGCCGTGTCAAGAGGGATGAGCCAAGAAGGAGGCCAAAGGAGCAACCAAGGAGACAGGCAGGAAAAATTAGGGTGGTGGTGAGTCACAGAGGACAAGGGAGGAGCAGTTTTAAAAGAAGGGTGTAATCAACACCTTCAGATGCTGCCAAGAGCTAACATGTACTAAAGACAGAGAATTGTATTTCCTGGCAGGCAGGTCTTTGGTGACTGGCTAAAAGCTGTAAAGTGCTAGGTGGAGAAGCCCCATGGGATTGGGCTGGGAGGGACCAGGAAGGAGATGTGGACTATAGCACACACAGGTGGATGCTTTTTAGAGGTTTGTTTACAGGTGGGCAGTAGCCGGGAGGGGGCTATGGCGTTAGCCAAGGGAGAGCTTATTTGATTTTGTTAATGGGAGTCTTGATCATATTTAAAACTGATTGGAAGGAAAAATCAAGTGAGAGGGAGTTGGCTGTATGATAGAAGGAGGTGAGAAAACAGACGAGTGAGTTCCTCAGAAATCCAGAGGGTGAGTGGAATCCAGAAGCGTCCACATAAGCAGACGAGTACAGTGGTTAGCAGATATGGGAATGCCATGGGTGTCCCCCCTCCAACCCATAATATAGGTGACAGTGTCTTCTGAGAGGGAAGAAGAGGGCTTTACATGTGGGTCCGGGTTGTCTTTCATCTGAGAAATACCGTAAGTTGCTTTCTATTTCCTTGCTTCTTCCTGTTGTTGTTGTTTTTAATATCTTTATTGAGATAACTCACAATTCACCCAAAGTGTACATTTCAGTGGTTTTTAGTTTATTCACAGATAATGTGCAACCATAACCACAGTCAATTTTGGAACATTTCATCACTTCAAAAAGAAACCTCATACCTTTTAGCTATCACCCCCCTCCCTTCTTATTCATCTTTTGCTGTCAGAGAGAGCATAGAGTATGGTCTGAATTCAAATCTAAAATCATACCATGATTTCAAAGAAGAGCATATGTAAGCTGAGGCATATGAAAGGTTGCCAAGAGCCTCAAAATGGTGATCTAGCCAGAGACACACAGGGGGCTGAGGCCTACTACTTAGGGTCACTAGTATAAAATCAACAGATAATAAACTCAGGAAATGCACTAAATGCCAGGCTCTTCCCTGTCAGAGAAAATCATCTTAAGAATAAAGATTAATAAAATGAAATTACAGAAGTAACACATGTAATTAGCTTTTAAGAGAGCATTTTCTCTTGATAAATGATTTTATCTACTGGCTCCCAAAAAGTACATTTTGGGGAACTTAAACTTGGTATATGGGATGATGAGCTGCTGTCAGAAATCTAAGGCATTCACAGAATAGGGCAGTAACAGCTGACCAGAGAAGGTAAAGATTCTGTGGACCACTGATACTGAAGAAGTTCTGCATAGGATTAGTAGGATGATCTTAAACATTTAGAAAAGAAAGTCAGAGTCAGTAAAAATCAGCATAGGCTTAGGAAAAAGGTCATACCAAATTAACTTAATTTCATTGTCTTATATTCAGGAAATGTGGAAGAAATAGTATCCAGCTGACCCTCGAACAACACGGGGGTAAGGGGGTCAAGGGGTGCCGACCCCCCACACAGTCAAAAATCCACATAAAACTTTTGACTCCCCCAGAATTTAACTACTAGTAGCCTACAGCTGACCGTAAGCCTTGCTGATAACATCGAGTTACCACATTTTGTACGTTATATGTATCGTATGCTGTATTCTTAAAGTCAGCTAGAGGAAAGAAAATGTCGTTAAGAGAATCATAAGGAAGAGCAAATACATTTCTAGTACTGTCCTGTAAAAAATGCATGTATAAGCGGACTAGCACAGTTCAGACCCTTGTTGTTCAAGGGTCAAATGTTATTTTATCCAAGTATTTAACAAAAAGCCTTTTGAACATGATTTGGGAATAGGTTTATATGTAAGTGGCTGAGAGACCATGCCCAAAGATTATTAGTAGATGGTTAATGAAAAGAGCATGATGATTCAAAGGCATAATGGTAGGTTCCGTTCAGAATTATTTCCTTTTCGGTGTTTTGGTTAATGATTGAGGCAGTGGGAGGTATACCTATCAGATTTGCAGATAATGCAGATATGAGAGTGATAGCTGGTATGTTGGATGTCCTTCAGAATCCAGAAATAGGTCCCCAGTGTTGAACGATGGGCTGTTAACGAGGTTCAATTAAATAGTGAGAAGAGGTAAGGCCTTCATTGCATGCAGTGTCACTCAAAGACCTGGCTTCAAGTGAATTATATGATTTAATTGCAAAAATTCTTAATGGTAGCCTCGGGCTACATTACCATTTGTGACATTTATGGGGAAGTCGTGGTCTAGTGTCTCTGCATCATTCCATCCTAGACGGGATTGCAACATTAGCCTTACCTTTCGTAAAAGAATAGTTGAAGAAGCTGAGAGGAGGTTTTCTGGAGAAGCCAAGAGATGGGCAGGCTGCTCCCTGACTGTGGGTGTGTTCCTCACGTGCACAGGCTTATCAGTACTCCGCTGAGGAAGCAGTGTGTCTTTGCACACCTCTCTCCTCTCTGGTACTCTGCCCTGCGGATTCCCAGCTCTGTCTCCTCAACTCCTGGAGACCCCCCCCCCCCCCCGCGCTGGGGCCTAGAAACCCTTCTCCAGGCAGGACCCTGGGGCAGTTGTGAGTTTCACTTCATTTCTTCCCCTTCTCGCAGGGGTCACTGTCCTGTGCTGGCTGAAGTTCAGTGTTTAAAATTTATTGTTTCGGGCGCCTGGGTGGCTCAGTCATTAAGCGTCTGCCTTCGGCTCAGGTCACGATCCCAGAGTCCTGGGATCGAGTCCCACATCGGGCTCCCTGCTCAGCGGGAAGCCTGCTTCTCCCTCTCCCACTCCCCCTGCTTGTGTTCCTGCTCTCGCTGTCTCTGTCTCTGTCAAATAAATAAATAAAATCTTTAAAAATAAATAAAAATAAATAAAATCTATTGTTTCATATAATTTCTCCTCTTTTGTCATCTTTTTCATGGGGGAAGGTAAATCTGGCTCTTGTTCCTCTATCTTAGCCAGAAGTGGAGGCTCTCCGATGATTATTTATTGCTAACATTTTAGCTCAGCATTCAAAGCCACCTTCTGCTGTCATTCCCTTGTTCCCTCCACACCTTTCCTCAGACAGACTCTGTGCTTCTCCCCCTCCTTCTTCCCCACCTCATGCCATTCCTTTTCCTCAATCCCCCTTTCCCTCGTCCTTGCTCGTCCGTGGCTCTCCGTTCTTGGGGTCGGCTCAGGGGCCTCTTCCATGTCATTTCCCTCCCAGAGGAGGCAGACTTGAACCTTCTCTCCCTGTTCTGTTTCTACCATAATAACACTGCTTTCAGCATTCGAGCGCACGTGTTGTGAATCTGCTCGCCTTCCCCCTGGAACGCGTGTGTCAGTCCTCACATGTGCTTACGCACGCGTGCTCAGCTCCCGAGGGCCTCGACGGGGCTTGTCCACCTTTGTGTCTTGACGTCACTCTGTGGGTATATAATCGAGAGAGAAGGTATGTAACAAATGGACGCATGTCATATGTTTTTTTAAAGGAGTTTTTCTCCTCTCCCCCAAAATCAGGCCACAGAAGAAGTTTCCAAAAATCTGGTTGCCATGAAAGAAATCCTATATGGCACAAACGAAAAAGAGCCACAGACCGAAGCAGTGGCGCAGCTCGCTCAAGAACTATATAACAGCGGGCTCCTGAGCACCCTGGTAGCTGATTTACAGCTCATTGACTTTGAGGTAAGAAATCAATCTTCAAAAACTTTTCAAAAACGGTACCTTCTTCATGGCCCTTTTCCTTGTGTTCTCTCCTCCGAAAGATCCTAAGATTCCTGTCAGGCTCTTGGCTCAGGGGTCGCTGACCTGCAAACGTGCCCAGGCTGCCTGCCTAATGAGCAGAGCGGGGCAGGAGCTCAGGGCCGCCTCAGGCCGCGGCCAGGTCGCCTCCTCTTTCACCACACTGCGTATGAAGTTTCTTCGGTATTCGTTGTGCCCTTTTGTTTACATTATATTTAATAAGTAGCTGCCCTTTTACATAATTCACTGGCCTTGGATTCTCAAGGAGTCAACAATCTAAAGAAGACCATAGAACATTAGAGGTAGGGAGATCTTAGGGGATATCCAGTTGTGTTTTGGTTTGTTTTTTTGTTTTTTGTTTTTCTAACCTGCTAAGAACTCATTACAGTGAAGATCATATGTTCTGTTTGTTTGGCACTGCTTTTAGATGTTTAAATTAGGCTAACAGTTAAATAGCAGGAGACCTTATAAGCAGTTTTGAATTTCTGGCTTCCCTTGAAAATTTTGACGCTGTCAACATGGAGCCTGTAGGCCTACATGGCCCCTCAGCTGGAACAGAGCACCTACCACCCCATGGCACACTGGGGCGTGCTGCAGACAGCAGCTTGCTTTTCTGTCCCAGGGCCTGCTTTACCCAGCTGTGTCTCCTGCCTGGCCCTGCTAGGCATTTGATATTATTGCCCAAGCTTATACAGCTGAATCGTGCCATGTTAGATATTTAGTGAATTTAACAGTGAGAATAATGGTCCTTGATACCAGTCTGAAAGGAAGTCTGAGAAGTATATATGATAATGAAGGGCCCTGGCATGGTTATGAGCAGGTTCCTCTGAGTCTTTGTCATGGGTGTGCTTTGTTTTAAGCCCAGCGTTTATCGTCCTGAGTGATCAATTAGATGTCTGTGCAGGTGCTTGAAAAATCAGAGGAGAGAATGGCAGACGGATAATCAGACTCAGTGTTGGAGAGCGATGGGAGGGTGTGGTTCATAGGTTAACTTGAATATAATATTGATGATAAAGGATAATAAAAATTTACTTCTATCCTGTAGAACAGATAAAAATGATATTTCCATTTATATAGATGATTTCATGTATTTTTAA